>NW_027266304.1:0-532500 GCF_022045235.1 Haliotis cracherodii | reverse complement strand
GATCATGCCAAATTGTCCACTGTCGCCTTAGGCTCGGCTGCAGTGACCTAAACGCTGATAAGTTTAGACGACATGTATCAGACATATCAGACTGCACTTGTGGGTATCACTTTGAAGACGCAATTCACTTTTTCTATACCTGTCAAAAATACCATAATATCAGAAACACTATGTACTTCTACACACATGGGTATGATTTAAAAACGGTATTACATGGCAATAGTTGAGTTAGCAGTTCTACAAACATGACTATTCTTAAATCAGTTCACGATTTCATTGTCAAAAGCAAAAGATTCGAGTAGCTTAATTTTATGCATGTAGCAACGGAAAACTGCTATATCTTATTTCACAGACACCACTTGTACTGGCTCCATATATTTCATTTGTGCATTTAGTATGTTTATGTTTAGCACTATTTTACATATAATCTGATATTTAACCAGCTGTTGTAAAGTTAATACCTTGGGAAAGGTATTTACATAAGCAAGTTTTGCTTGTTTACCGATCCAGATTTCTTTTGAAATAAAAATATGTTTAAACCACAAACCCGGGATCGATTTCCCCAGATGGGTGAAATGTGTGAAGCCAATATCTGGTGTTCCCCGCCCACATATTGCTGGAATATGGCTTAGAGCGTGTAAAACCCAACTCACCCAACCCAACTGAACAGCATATTTTGTGTTTCAGCCTCGAGTGACCCGAGTCGGACCGAGAGGAGACCAGTGACGACACAAAAGCCTGCTACACAGGGTAGATACTGTCACTTTCGAACTTTGTAGGAGATGAGGTGAGATGAACATGTAACAAATATAAGCCCAAAAGTTCACTCAATCTCAATGTTTGTGTTGTGTATTAAGATAGTCGTTTGAGTGATTTGTTAGTCGCTAGACTACCTTATACTTTTAGTAATGTTTTACCTCTACTAAGATAAACGTATTTAAAAATGTATTAGGTCTAAACAGTGAAAATTTCAAATGCATAAAATTTGTCGAATGGCTACATAGTGTATGCATAATGCTTGTGTGGTTTGTATTGTTTTCTGAACAGCATGTTCTGTGTTTCAGCCTCGAGCGACCCGAGTCGGACCGCGAGGACACCAGTGACGACCACAAAAAAGCCTGCTACACAGGGTAGATGGGAGAACCCAGCAGGTAGAAAGCCCACACTTTAATCCGTCCAACAATTAACAGGCTGGTGCATAGCCCCATGCGGGTTCTGACTTGCTTCTTGCGTGTTATCGTATCCCAGTTATGTCGATCGGTGCTCATGTTGTCAACTACTGGACTGTCTGTCTGTATCAAACTCCGCCATCTTATTGCTGGACTACTGCAAACAAACAGGCTGACATGCTCCAATGTCGTGTCTTATTAGATCTATCTAATATTTCCAAACAACAACTGTACTGACAGTATCATTTCATAAAGCTCAGTTCATCAAACGTTAACACTCTCCAGCCATACACAGAATAATGTTACAACAACTGGATGTGACAGAAAGATTTTAAACATTGACAACATATTCCTTGATTACATGAACCAGCTGTCGCCCTTCCCCTTGATCCTTGTGTAGTCAGCCATGTTGGCAGTGGTAGATGAGTAGATGACGTACCGTGTCACGTGTCACCACGTTGAGGTGTGAACCATGTAGATGTATGAAGAAGATGTCTGGAAGTGTACAGAGTTTACTTTGTGTTACAGCGACTCCATCACCAGCAGACTGCCGCCGCCTCCATGAAGCCAGCTGGGACGGGAACCTGGAGGAGGTGAAGCGGCTCCTGTCTCAGGGCGTCGACGTCAACTGTAGGTGGGGGAGCTGGACACCGGTAATGTGGGCAGTAAGGGGGGGGGGGGGGGGGGGGGAGGGGGCACAGAGACGTGGTGGAGCTCCTGGTGAGTGAAGGGGCCGATGTGTCACTGGTGGACGAGTACGGTGACAACATCCTTCACCTCGCCTGTCTGGGAGGAGACATGGAGACGGTGGAGTTTGTGCTGTCTCTGAACGTGGTGGACATCAACAGTAGAGGACGGTGGAGCAGGACACCGGTGATGGCGGCAGCATTTAGGGACACAGAGAGGTGGTGGAGCTCCTGGTGAGTAAAGGGGCCGATGTGTCACTGGTGGACAAGCTCGGTGACAACATCCTTCACTACGCCTGTTATAAAGGAGACTTCGAGACGGTGAAGTTTGTGCTGTCTCTGAATGTGGTGGACATCGACGCCAGGAACAAGCGGGGGCTGACGGCGGCGGACGTGGCGAGATCCGAGGAACGTCAGCGAGTGTTGGATTTCCTCGTGTCCCGCGGCGCTCAGTGACGTCAGTGTCGTGTTTGTGTAGACGTCACGTCGTCGTGTGTAAATATGTCTTTATTTACGTGAAACTGTTTGTTGTGTTTGGAGATGAATAAAACTTGTAAAAACTTTGTCAGACATTTTGTCATTTGTTGTGTTTGGAACTTCGCATGATCAGGTAAGAAAATTGTTAACTGAGTATAAATAGAGATGATGTGTGATTGGTGTGTAACCACCGCACCTCGTGATATGTTCATGCATGCCGTTATATGTTTCTGTGTTAGTTTTACGCCATAAGTTTCTAATTTTCTAAAGTTTCTAAACCTGTTTGTTTACATCTCGCTGCACTCGGTGACACAGGGCCACGTATAGCAGCCATACTATACTGACTGTACTGATTACATTAAAAAAATTACATTTTAATGTAATCAGTACAGTCAGTATAGTATGGCTATACGTGGCCCTGTGCTCGGTGACCTCAGACCGAGCCGAGGTTCGCCCAGCTGACGTGGCGCCAAATGTACAATGACAGTGACGTCACACTGTCGATGACGTCACGGCATTCCGGCTTAGGTCTAAACACTTAAAGGGGAAGTGTACACGCAAAAATCACTTTCTTTCTTTTTCTAAACAAAACGCAATTTTAGAATTAGTTAGTATCTGTGTTTGAAAATATACACTCATTTTTTTTCACAGTGAAAGTAGGAAGCTCACAATAGTGTGAAAGTGATATGCCGTTATGAGGCCTTCGTTTTACGAGCGAAATAGGCCTGAGTTATCCCCCTTAGATTATGACGTAATTGGTGCCAATTCAACTGGGTCCCTGTCTATTCTCAACGCAAAAGATATCAAGGACCAGTTTGCGGTAAAACAACATGGTCTACGACACACTCCGGCGCAGTGGTGAGTCAGCATAACACAATTCTGCCTGGCATCTGAGATGCTAGAATCACAAAACTGTACCTACACCACGTGAAGCGGCTCTAACAAAGCATGATGACTTCATAATGTTTATCAATTGGCACCAATGACGTCATATTGCAAGGGACATAAGCCATGGTGTTTTTGTTATGGAAATAGAACACTTGGTAAATGTGAAAAATATAAATCGTTTTAGTGCAAAAAATATGTTAATTAAATATGATGTTTTTATATTTTTGTCTATGACACTTCTATGTTAACACTTTTAATGTGGAAAAAGTACAAGAAAAAAAGGTTCATTTCCGTGTGAACTTGCCCTTTAAGCTGTCTGCTGTTTTCTATGCTAAATACATAGAGAATACTACACTCATTCTCGTTAGATACCATTTTTACGAAACGAGTGGACTTTCTATGGTATCTGAACGAGCGAAATGAGAACGAGAATCAGTGTTAATACATAACAATTTTCTTTCGTTGACAGACCAAACTGAAACCGGTTGCAAAATCTGGCTGCGCACGAATATTGATATATGACCAAATATGGGCATTGTTGACATGTTTATGCATACGCATTAACAAGTTTAACAGCATGCGCCTGCTGTTCTGTTTGCAAACAAACCAGCACCGACGCTCAAGATCCTTTTGGAATAAAGTCTTCAACTTATGGTAATTCAAGCGCCATGTTGTTAGTACGCAGGACACCGATAAGAAAATTTGAAATGTCACATTAGCGCCGCGCTTTGAATATCGGACCAACAGTCACACGCATCACACTGCCGGGGTCCCGTCTGTGCAATCAAAATGGTTCGGTTTCCTTGATCTATCAGCTGAATTTATATCATGTTCGTACCATTTTGGAAGAGGGAAATAAGACTGTTCGCCAAAGACATTCATGTTAACTGTACCACCCGATATACTGAAGACGAAAATCAAAATGTCAGTGACAGCTTCGAACGATCGAAGGGCAAGGTCGCCACCGGAATAAGAAAAGACAACCGCGATCCACTCACAGCGTTTTACGCTAGAGATAGGGAATGTTACTGTTCACATTTGGGATGTTTGGGGCCACAAAATCAGAAGTCAAGCACACTTCCACGGATTTTTCGAATGATTTGTATCGGAACTGTGAACTTTAAGTGATCTGCTCGTGCTGTCGTGTTCGTTCATTCATGAACAACACCTGCCGAAACAGCGCCACAAAATACGCTTCGAAGGGGACACTGAAAGCACAACCGGACCATCCCAAGTAAGTCTACATATCTGTCCAGATAGTTTAAACAGACTTCATTTCACCACGCTTATCCTTTTACGTTAAGTCAAATTGAAAGTTGCGATAATGGTCGGGTGCGACACGCTCAAGGGACGCGCTCGATCGGCAGTCGTACATTGTAAATCGATTTATAGATCTAGCTCGATTATATGTCTGTAGGAGCTCTATGCATAACTTATATAGAATGCAAACCGAATTTTATGCGTGTGACTATCTTGTTTGGTTTAATAAAGTGTTTGTAAATATATCTCGTTCTCATGAATTTCTTTAATTCTGCCTTGTAATCGCAAAATGAATGACGTCTTGCGATTTTTTATGAATGAAAAAAGTAGTCCCGGTGTGACAGTGGTCACGGTTATCCAATCAAAACGAATAAAACAAGGTCAACCTGGTACGACACACGTGTGACGTACGGATTTAGTATCTTACCACCTGTATCTTCACCACTTGGGTAATAAGATATCGGTAATTCACAGGGCGGCACAATGCTGGCTTCACGACATATGCAAGTACAGCACAGGCCTCATGTGGGCGATATAGATTAACAAATGGAGATGTGTTGCATATTATTGCTGCTGAAATTTAAAAAGGAAAATTTCTGATTGTCGAGATATTTATTTTCTCTCTCCCATTTCACCATTTCAATCAAGCTACTTCCCAGCGGGTGAGACCTTCTTTACACTCTCGTCTTACGACTGACCAGATTCCCCAGATGAATTCAGAGCTAGAGATAGGGTTTTGGTTATTTGTTGTTTTTTACCCAGGGCTCATGTGGGCGATATAGATTAACAAATGGAGATGTGTTGCATATTATTGCTGCTGAAATTTAAAAAGGAAAATTTCTGATTGTCGAGATATTTATTTTCTCTCTCCCATTTCACCATTTCAATCAAGCTACTTCCCAGCGGGTGAGACCTTCTTTACACTCTCGTCTTACGACTGACCAGATTCCCCAGATGAATTCAGAGCTATAGATAGGGTTTTGGTTATTTGTTGTTTTTTACCCAGGGGCAGGATGCCAGATGGATATATATTCCTCCTCTTCAAACTTCACTTTGAAGTCGAATAAAATTCAAAATACATCAAACACGCAGATACACTTCACAGTTTTGTATACTGTGAACTTTCTGCCATATTAGATAGTGTTTACAAAATCACGTTTCACATGTAGCCTACCGGTAATGAGACGCCTGTAACATTACGCGTATTTCAAACTCAGCTGTGATACATACATCCTTGAATTCCTCATACATTTCAGAATCAAATGACACATGGTCTCTGTCACCAATACAAAGTGCCGAGATCAAATCAAGCAAAATAAGTTAGGTGTGAAAACAACGGTGTGTATCCATTCGTCTAATTAAAAATAGATACTTTCAACAGAAATTGTCAAAGCTACCGTCCTATGTGACGTCATGACTGACGCAAAATCATGCACGACAACGGTATTTATCGGAATTTCTGACTATTTCCGTTGCTTTCAATGAAAATATAACAACAAATAACAGTAAACAGAGTGTCAGAATGTTTCTGATTACTTACATGTGACATGTATGTAAATACGATCCCTGAATCAACGAAAGTCACCTCGTACAATCCCGCGTACTGTTGACAGGGAACACGTCATTTTGTAAAAGTCAGTCAACGGAAGTGATGTCATAAGTAAAAACTGTTGTACATACTTGGTAGTTTCTTAAGGTGAAGGTCCTTGAATGAAAGCACAAATTAGCATTATAGGAAAAGCAACTCTCCCGGACAACTGAGGCATGTTCTAAAGTTCATATTCTAGCCAAGTTTGATCTACTTGACCGACATTTACGTGTTACGTTTTCTCATCGATGAAATAATTTTTGAAGCACTTGAAAGAATATTATTGATATGGTCGTTCCATTTTGTGTCTTGTGACAATGTAACACTACGGTGCTTGTGACAGTCTACCCTTTCTATACATGTGTTATTGGAAACTAGTGATGGTATATCATCTGGGATATATCTGGTATATCATCTGGGATATATCTGGTATATCATCTGGGATATATCTGGTATATCATCTAGGGTAGTAGTAGTAGTATTGATGATTTTACGACCGCTTCAACCGTCGGCTATTTCGCAGTCGGGGCCAGACGGGTTAAACAGTAATAAACAATAGGGGGAAATACGTAAGTAATCGGCTGGCCCAAATAAATGTAAATTAGGGGGGTTAAAGAAGAAAGAAATATAGTAAAGGGGTGTGAAGGGGAGAGAGGTATAGCAGTGGAGATGTAGAGCTGTGAGAAACCTAGTCTAAGGGAAGTAACTAATGTAGAGACTTAGAATAGTATATAATCAGTTAAGCTGATATGCTATGTAATAATATGTACTATAAAATGAAAAATAACGGTGGGGAGGGTGAGAAACCTATTATAAAAAGTTTGGGCTTACTGGCTGGGGTAGGGAGTCAGGAGAGGGGTGGGTGAGTATTGGCCGTGAGCGTGGAAGTTGGGCTTGGGTTGGTGGCTGGTTGAACGGTCATGTTTATTATAGTATGGATATGGGCGAATTTATCGCGCGGACGTGGGAGAAGTCGGTCCGCGCTGAGAATTTGGATCCCGATCCTAAATTGTAAAAGTGTGGATTTTAGATGTAGTAGTTAAGCTGTAATTTGTTGGGATTTTTCTAAAGTTTGCTTATTAGATTTGTTGTTTTAAGGAATGTAGCTATATGGGAGAATTTAGCGGTATGGTTAAAAGGGTCTAGGAGCAGTTGGATGTTGTTTTTGAGCTGTGGGGGAAGAGAGTTGTATAGTTGTGTTTGTTGTTGTTTATATTGTGATCAGTGGTTGAATACATGATCTAGGGTTTCAGGTGTGTTACAGTGGGTGCAGTTTGGGTGTGGGTGTCTGTTTTGTTTGTGGAGTGTTTCGTGTAAATTAGTTTGGCCGCTTAACATTCTATTTATGATTTTATCTGCTAAAATAGACTTTGTGAAGTTCCGACACTTTGTGACTGGCTTATTGAAATGGGATTTTGTCAAAATTGACTTACAGTTTTGAATATTTGATTTGAAATTTTGAGATATTGTATTTCTTTTGATTAATGATTTTATCTCGGCTTTACTGGTGGTGAAGTTAATGTTTGGTGATGGTTGGGTGGTGGCTAGTTTTGCTGCTGTGTCTGCTAGTTGGTTGCCTGTTATGCCAGTGTGTGCAGGTGCCCATAAGAGAGTTATTGTTTTGTTGGATTCTATGAGTTTTGAGTGAATGTTTATGATATTGTTTATTTTATCTTGCCTTGATTTAGATTTTTTGTTATTGATTTGAGTTAATGCACCTAATGAGTCTGAAATAATAAGGAAGTTTGAATCAGTGGATATTTTAATGTAGTGGAATGCACATTGTATAGCCAGTAGTTCCGCTGTGATGATATGTGTGTAGTTGGTATAATGGAAATTTGTGGTGATTGGTGTAGGTTGTGTGATCTGTATGCCTAGTCCTGTTATGTCGTTATTTGTCTGTGATGCATCGGTGTAGATATGGGTATGGTTGGGCCAGTTTTGGTGTATGTAGTTATTGGAGATTACTTTTTTGTCTAGGTTTTTTGGGTCAGGGTGTGAGATGAATGTTTTATGGAGTGAGAGATCTGTTTCAGGGGGGGGGGGGGGGGGGGGGGGGGGGGGTTGTCATTTATGAATATGTTTGGGGGGTCTAAGTGTTTGATGTTTTCTAGCTTATGGGTTTTAATAAGTTTGTAGAGATGTGTGAGATAGGGGGCTAGTGTGTGATTGTTTTTGAATTTTTTTAGGGTTGCAGGTCTAAGATTGTTGTATTTAGTGATGATTCGTTTTAGGATAGGGTTTTGTTGGGCCCCAGCCCAGTAGTTTAGGATGGTTTGATTACGCCGGAGTTGGATGGATGTGGTTCCTGATAATAGCTGGAGGGTGTTTAGGGCTGTACCGGTTCTAGTACCCAGGGCTGTTTTAAGGGCTTTATATTGAATGGAGTTTAGTTTATTATTTAATGTTTCTGATATGGAGTTGAGGACTGGAGCAGCATAGTCAATCTTAGATTGAATTAATGACTTGTATATATTTAGTAGTGTTTGTTTGTCAGCGCCCCAATCAGTGCCGCTGATGGCTCTCATTAGATTTAAGTCTTTTTGACAAGATGTGACCAAATTATAAATATGGGGGGCCCATGTTAGGTGCTGATCAAAAGTAATTCCCAGAAATTTAGCTTCCTTTTTGAATGAGATGGTTTGATCATTAAGGGTGAGTATGGGTGTACAATTTGGCATATGTCTGTTTTTGAAGAGTAAGCCGATGGTTTTATTAGTGTTAATTTGGAATCCCTACTGGGTAGCCCAATGTTCTATATGTTTAAGGAGGGGTTGAATTTTTTGAATCTGTTTTAGAGATGTTGACGACGTCCAGAAAGAAATGTCATCAGCAAATTTTGCAGTGCTTATATTCTTAGTTTTAGATGGGAAAATGTCGTCAATCATAAAATTGAATAGTGTTGGAGAAATTATACTACCCTGTGGGGTGCCGTTGTCTAAAGGATGTGGGTGAGATAGAGTGCTTTTGGTTTTAACTGTAATGTTTCTGTCTGTTAGGAAGGAGTGTATGAAATTTAAAATTCTACCATCTATGGCTTTTGCTTTAAGTTTTTGGATTAGGCCATGATGCCAACCATGTCAAATGCTTTACTAAAGTCGATGAAAATGGCCACAGTGTATTGTTTTTGGGCGAGTGCTGTTTTTACGTCATGTTCTAAATGTAAAACGTGGTCTAAAGTTTGTCGATTAGACATAAAACCACTCTGGTCCTCTTTGAGTAATTTTTGGGATGAAATTTGGAATTTTAGTCGGTTATTTATGACGGATTCCATTATTTTGCAAATATGGGAAGTTAATGAGATGGGGCGATACGAAACCGGTTCTTTGGGGGGCTTGCCTGGTTTAAGAACCGGTACCACTAGGGCTGTTTTCCAAGAGTGTGGGAGGGAGCCAGATGTCCAAATTTGGTTGAATAGTTGAAGAAGGAGTTTTTGGATTTTAAGGGGAAGGTGGTTAAGGATAGTGTAGCTAACGTTATCTGGGCCTGTGGCCGGGGCTGTATTTTTGTTATTGATGGCTGTTTGTAGTTCATAAATGTTTATTATTTTATTGTATGACATGCCTGTGAGGGGTAGTCTGAGAGAGTAGGAGGGGTGGTTTTTAATAGTGTCTTGCATGATTGGAGTGTGGTTGGCGGAGCTGCTTGTGGCCGAGAAGTGAGCAGCCATGGCATTAGCCTTTTCTTTGTCGGTATTTAGATTAGGAAAAGATGGGGCTGAGAAGGTTTTTGAAGTGCCCTTTATGGCTTTAAGTTTTTTCCATAGAATTTTATTATTTTGTTTCCCCATTTTCAAGGAGCTGGTAAATGTTTCCCAATGTTTTCTTTTGGCTGCTCTTATAAGTTGTTTAGTTGAATTTCTAAGATTTTTTGCCAAGGGGAGTTTGGTTATGTCCCGCTTGGCTTTATTTAGTGCTTTTTTCCTAAGCTTTCTAGAGTTTTCTATTTCTGAGCTGCACCAAGGGACAGTGATATGGTGCGGTGAGATTTTGACTGTTGGGATGCATTTAAGGGCTTTATTATGTATTGTATTTGTAAAGTTTGTGTTGAAAATGTCGTTGTCGGTGTTGTGTATATGGTGTGTGTTTATTTGATTGCAGAGTGTGTGGAATGTTTTCCAGTCAACCTTTTTTAGATTGAATTTGGATTGTTGGGGTGTGTGGTCGGGGGGGGGGGGGGGATTGGGATTGGGTTTGGGATGGGGGGGGGGGATTTGGGTGGGTAGGGATAAAGAAATTTTGATGGGCGTGTGATCACTGCCCCATGTGTCCGAGTGGGCCTCCCAGCAGAGTTTAGAATGGAGATGGGGGGTGGTGAAGGTAAGATCGATTGCTGTGGGGGATTGGAGATGGCTTGTGGGGTACCTAGTGGGTTGGTTATCGTTTAAGCAAATGAGATTGTTTGATTCTGACCATTCTTGGATTAGTTTGCCAAATCTATCTGTATAGTTTTTTGTGCCCCACAGTGGATGATGAGCATTGAAATCGCCTAGAAAGATGGTGTTTTGGTCAATAAATTTGGTTAAGACATTAAGGTCTTCACCTGTGAAAGGTTTTGATTTACTATGGTAAACATTAATTATACTGATTTTAGTTTGGTTTATGGTTGTTTTGATGGCCAGGCATTCAAGATTTGGGGTGGGAATATCAATTGTGTCATAATCAAGATGGTTTTTGATGAAAATGCCCAGGCCACCGTGTGGTGGTCCGGGGCAGTTAGTGGGTCGGGGTCTATCTTTCTGAATGAAAACATAGCCTGGGATTTTGAAGGTCTTTTTGGGAGATAATTTAGTTTCTTGGACTGCTATTAATAAAGGAGAGATTTTTTTAAGGGCAATGAGGGCCTTAAGCTCATGCCCGTTGGTGGCGATCCCGTTACAGTTCCACTGGATGAACACCATTAACTGGTTTTAGAATGAGGGGGAAGTTGAATGGTTGGTGTTCCGGGGCTAATTTGGAATAGAGTAGATGGGGTTTCATTTGAGGGCCCTTATGGCTGCCAGGAAATTTTGGAGGGTTTTTTGGTATATGTTTGCTTGGTGGGCTAGGGAGTGGAGTTTCTTGGTGGTGGGTTTTTTAATAAGAATGGCTGCTGAGATAAATTCAATGAGTTTGTGAGTGTTTGAGCGGAGTTTTTTGGGTGTGACTATCAGTTGGGGGGTTGTTTTGAGTGTTTGTGAGAGAGTAGTTGTTCTCTTGTTGTGTTTATGTTGTAGTTGATTTGTTTGTTTTTGTGTTGGGGTTGGTTTAATGGAATTGGGATGGCTGATCTGGCTGGGTGTGTGTGTGTGTGTGGGGGGGGGGGGGGGGGGGGGATGGGAAGGGATGGGTCTGTTAGGGACTGTATGGGTGTGGGTAGGTCGGGGGGGGGGGGGGGCAGTTTGGATGGAGAGGAGGGCCGGGATAGGGGGGGTTGGGAGGGGGGCCTGGCCAGGGGGGATTAGGAGAGGGGATTGGTGAGGGACTGGGGGCAGGGGGGGTTGGGGGGTGGGTAACAGAGCTGATTTGGGAGCTGTTTGGGAGTTAGGCCTGTGGGTGGGGTGAGTGGGTGGTTGGGGGGGGGGGGGGGGGAGGGGGTGGAGGAGGTGGGGAGGGGGAAGGAAAGTGGGGGGACGGGGTTGGGAAGTAGAGGGGGGGGGGGGGTGACCTTGGGTAGGGTTATCTTTCCCGAAGAGTTGTTTACGTTTTTTCCCATGGGGGCGGGGTGGGGGGGGGCGGGGGGGAGGGCTTCTGGGATGGAACTGGACAAGGAGTCAGATGTAGAGTCAAGGTCAATGAAGTCAGGGATGGAGTTGTATGTGGGAATTGTAGCGGGTTTGGGTAGGTGGGCTTTGGTAATGTGTTTGTTAAGCTTTAGGATGTGTGACTGTTTGATCGGGCAGGTGTTTTGGGTAGCTGTGTGACCTTCTGTTTTACAGTGTATGCAATATGGGGCCCATGTGCATTCTGCGGCTTCGTGTCTGTACGAGCCGCACTTTTGGCACATGGGTGGCTGTCTGCATGTGGATGTTGGGTGGGTGAAAGAATGGCATATGGAGCATTGTTGGGTTTTTTTCCTGACTGGGTTTACTTTATATGTGAGGGTGCCAAAGATGATGTGTGTAGGGAGTTCAGTTGTTTTAAATGTAAGGAATATTGTTTGGGTTGTTGTCCTGCCCGGGATAGGTGTACGATTATTGATGCTTTTGAAGTTTATGATCTTGGGTTGTGTGTGGTGTTTGTTGGCCATGTTTATGTAATCTTGGATGTCTTCTAGTGAGTCCCTGTAGTCTATGTAAATAACCCCTTGAGTCTGTGTAAACCATTTAGGCACCTGCCATGTGATGTTAAGTCCATCTATAATGGGATGTCTGCTGGCATATGTAAGTGTTTCATGGTTTGGAAATGTAAGTTTGTAGCCCCTGCCGCATTTGTTTATGTGTTTGTAGGTGATATTTGCTTTGTGCAGGCAGAGGGCGAATTTGTTTGTGGAAAAGGTGTCGTTTAAAGGGGTGGATGTGGTAGAGAATGCGAGTAGGATGTGTTTGGTTAATGTAGTTGTTTGTGGGGGGGGTTGTTGTGAGCAGGTTTTTTTAGTTGTTTGTTCTATTTCGGGGGGTGAGTGGGGGGGGGGGGGGTGTTTGTTTGTTTGGGTGATGGTTGTTTGTTTTCTGTTGGGGGTTGTATGGCTTGGCTTGGGGTTTGGGGTTGTTGGATTATAATTTTGGGTTCAATGTGTTGGTTGGTAGGGGGGTGGTGTGATGTTGTGGTTGGGTTTGGGGTGGGGGGAGGGGGGATGTACCTGAAGGGGGTGGGGGCAGGATAAGGTTTAATTCTTCCAGGTCGAGGCCGAAATCAAAAGGGACTGGGTTTGTGTTGTGTGTTGTTGTGAGACCTGGAAAGTGTTGTTTGCTATTGATGGGTGTTGTGAAAAGGGAGGTGGATTGGGGAGATGAACAAGGGGGGGAGTCCATGCTGCAGATGGTCTGGGGTGGGGGGTCGGGAAGGGGGTGGGGGTGATGGTAGTAAGTGGTCTGGGGTAGTGTAGTACAGTAGTAGCACAAAAATACAGATAATAGGGAGAAAATAAGCATGCAATAATGGGAGGAGGGGAAAAGGTAGGAATACGTACCAGTGAGAAAAGATGGCACTTTGCTGTTGGTCTAGAAGGTTTGTGGGCTGAGAGCCGAGTCCGAGTCCTAGCCCGATGGCCGGCTTGGCCTAGGGGCGTACGTGGTGTTCTCTAGGGAGCCTTGGAGGGGTTATAGTTCAGAATCCCTTCTTTGTGGATAGTTCGAAGTCCCGATATAGGGTTTGGAAGGCGTTGATGATTGATTGTTAAGGTGTGACAAAATGGCGTCCGATCATAATGCCGGAAGTAAACAAACTAGGGTTTTATGGCCGAAGAATATATACTTGGAAACAATAAGCTGGTTTAAGTGTTGATAATCACCATTCTTGTAAAGTAAATAATCTCTTACATAAGACTTTGTTAAGTTTCTACAAATGGGTAGAGTGACAAAAACTCGTGTGGTCAATGACAGGCTCATCTCCCGGCCTATAACAACAGGGTTATTCAGGGAGGCCGAGGTCTCCTGGCCTGTAACAGTAGGGTTAATCAGGGTCTCCCGGCCTATAACAATAGGGTTAATCAGGGAGACCGAGGTCTCCCGGCCTGTAACAGTAGGGTTAATCAGGGTCTCCCGGCCTATAACAATAGGGTTAATCAGGGAGACCGAGGTCTCCCGGCCTGTAACAGTAGGGTTAATCAGGGTCTCCCGGCTTATAACAATAGGGTTAATCAGGGAGGCCGAGGTCTCCCGGCTTGTAACAGTAGGGTTAATCAGGGTCTCCCGGCCTATAACAATAGGGTTAATCAGGGAGGCCGAGGTCTCCCGGCCTGTAACAGTAGGGTTAATCAGGGTCTCCCGGCCTATAACAATAGGGTTAATCAGGGAGACCGAGGTCTCCTGGCCTGTAACAGTAGGGTTAATCAGGGTCTCCCGGCCTATAACAATAGGGTTAATCAGGGAGACCGAGGTCTCCCGGCCTGTAACAGTAGGGTTAATCAGGGTCTCCCGGCCTATAACAATAGGGTTAATCAGGGAGGCCGAGGTCTCCCGGCCTGTAACAGTAGGGTTAATCAGGGTCTCCCGGCTTATAACAATAGGGTTAATCAGGGAGGCCGAGGTCTCCCGGCCTGTAACAGTAGGGTTAATCAGGGAGACCGAGGTCTCCCGGCCTATAACAATAGGGTTAATCAGGGAGGCCGAGGTCTCCCGGCCTGTAACAGTAGGGTTAATCAGGGTCTCCCGGCCTATAACAATAGGGTTAATCAGGGAGACCGAGGTCTCCTGGCCTGTAACAGTAGGGTTAATCAGGGTCTCCCGGCCTATAACCATAGGGTTAATCAGGGAGACCGAGGTCTCCCGGCCTGTAACAGTAGGGTTAATCAGGGTCTCCCGGCCTATAACAATAGGGTTAATCAGGGAGACCGAGGTCTCCCGGCCTATAACATTGATGCACCAGCTGTGTTATACAGTGATAGCTGTTTATGTGTTTGGAGATATTTTACCTGGGCTTCAATAAATTAATGCTATTCATTGTTTTAGTATTAACCCAGTCTATATCCAAATTTTCTTAAATTCCACTTTTCTGTCAGCACATGTGATGATCCTGATCCGAGTGAACCAGATTTTTGAGCCTTGTGAATTGACTTTGTGTACCAGACCAGGCTGTGTCTGTAAGGCTGTCACACTGGTGTACCCGCTGTGTCTGTAAGGTTGTCACACTGGTGTACCGGCTGTGTCTGTGTCTGTAAGGTTGTCACACTGGTGTACCGGCTGTGTCTTTGTCTGTAAGGTTGTCACACTGGTGTACCGGCTGTGTCTGTGTCTGTAAGGTTGTCACACTGGTGTATCGGCTGTGTCTGTAAGGTTGTCACACTGGTGTACCGAGTGTGTCTGTAAGGTTGTCACACTGGTGTACCATCTGTGTCTGTAAGGTTGTCACACTGGTGTACTGGCTGTGTCTGTAAGATTGTCAGACTGGTGTACCGGCTGTGTCTGTAAGGTTGTCACACTATTGTACCGACTGTGTCTGTGTCTGTAAGGCTGTCACACTGGTGTACCGGCTGTGTCTGTAAGGTTGTCACACTGATGTACCAGCTGTGTCTGTAAGGTTGTCACACTGGTGTACCGGCTGTGTCTGTGTCTGTAAGGTTGTCACACTGGTGTACCGGCTGTGTCTGTAAGGTTGTCGCACTGGTGTACCGAGTGTGTCTGTAAGGTTGTCACACTGGTGTACCGGCTGTGTCTGTGTCTGTAAGGTTGTCACACTGGTGTACCGGCTGTGTCTGTGTCTGTAAGGCTGTCACACTGGTGTACCAGCTGTGTCTGTAAGGTTGTCACACTGGTGTACCAGCTGTGTCTGTAAGGTTATCACACTGGTGTACCGACTGTGTCTGTAAGGTTGTCACACTGGTGTACCAGCTGTGTCTGTAAGGTTATCACACTGGTGTACCGGCTGTGTCTGTGTCTGTAAGGTTATCACACTGGTGTACTGGCTGTGTCTGTAAGATTGTCAGACTGATGTACCGGCTGTGTCTGTAAGGTTGTCACACTGTGTCTGTGTCTGTAAGGTTGTCACACTGGTGTACCGGCTGTGTCTGTGTCTGTAAGGCTGTCAAACTGGTGTACCGGCTGTGTCTGTAAGGCTGTCAAACTGGTGTACCAGCTGTGTCTGTAAGGTTGTCAGACTGGTGTACCGGCTGTGTCTGTAAGGTTGTCACACTATTGTACCGACTGTGTCTGTAAGGTTGTCACACTGGTGTACCGGCTGTGTCTGTGTCTGTAAGGTTGTCACACTGGTGTATCGGCTGTGTCTGTAAGGTTGTCACACTGGTGTACCGAGTGTGTCTGTAAGGTTGTCACACTGATGTACCGGCTGTGTCTGTGTCTGTAAGGTTGTCACACTGGTGTACCGGCTGTGTCTGTGTCTGTAAGGTTGTCACACTGGTGTACCAGCTGTGTCTGTAAGGTTGTCACACTGGTGTACCAGCTGTGTCTCTAAGGTTATCACACTGGTGTACCGACTGTGTCTGTAAGGTTGTCACACTGGTGTACCAGCTGTGTGTGTAAGGTTATCACACTGGTGTACCGGCTGTGTCTGTGTCTGTAAGGTTATCACACTGGTGTACCGGCTGTGTCTGTAAGATTGTCAGACTGATGTACCGGCTGTGTCTGTAAGATTGTCACACTGGTGTACCGGCTGTGTCTGTAAGGTTGTCACACTGGTGTACCGGCTGTGTCTGTAAGGTTGTCACACTGATGTACTGGCTGTGTCTGTAAGACTGTCACACTGATGTACCGGCTGTGTCTGTTAGGCTGTCACACTGATGTACCGGCTGTGTCTGTAAGGCTGTCACACTGGTGTACCGGCTGTGTCTGTAAGGTTGTCACACTGGTGTACCGGCTGTGTCTGTAAGGTTGTCACACTGATGTACCGGCTGTGTCTGTAAGGCTGTCACACTGATGTACCGGCTGTGTCTGTAAGGCTGTCACACTAGTGTACCGACTGTGTCTGTAAGGCTGTCACACTGGTGTACCAGCTGTGTCTGTAAGGTTGTCACACTGATGTACCGGCTGTGTCTAAGTTTGTGAAACAGATGTACCAGGCGTATAAGCAAGAACTTAACTTTTTTTCTCTGAGACAATTTCCAACCACCTCTCTGCCTGTGTCTTTTCCAACAACAGTCTTGCAAAACAAGTGTATCGATATCCTTCCACTACATTCAGTGTGGTATCTGGGGGCTTAATTAAAGAGGAAGTTTTTTCCACGCCTCACCATGACAACCCGTCGATGCCGAATGGTGCCGTAATGAACCGGAAGTCGGGCAGTTCTCGCCATTACTCATCTCCATGATTGGCCTCCTTGAAGAGAATTTATCTTGTCTATTCCTTCTCTAACAGTTCTCCGCGAAGGTAATTCCTCAGCCTCTATCAAATTATACAGCTTATTCTTAGCTTTTGTAAATGCTGTTTTAGCATTTGCTTTCTGTTGTTTGAGTGTCAAGATTTGCTCAATCAAAGACCATTCTTTGTCCATTACATTAGACTTCTGTTCCGAGACCTCAAATCTGTCACTCCCTTCCAAACTATCACTTGTTTTTTACGAACAGGATAATGTATAAACCACGCTCTGCTACCATTGATATATAGGAATATTCGATGTTGATTTAACGAAAAACCAAAACAATGAAAATGCAACCCATTTATTTACCCCAATCGAACACAAACTACTGTTCTATTGTCTACTGTTACAGCACCTCTTTACTCGGCAAACTCACCTGTCTAACTAAACTCCCAGAAACTCCAATGTCCCAGTCATTAACAAAATCTTCACGGAAAGCACGTACTTTCCGCGAAGCAGGGTGTGTTTTGTACACTTGGCTCTGATAATGACTGGGACATGTGCGTTTCTGCGAAGTAGGGAGCGTTTGTTTTTAAAACCCTCCCGAACATACCCCCCTCCTTGGCAGGATACTGACAACTACAAATTAATAATAAGCAACATTCTTACTAAACATACAATTACACTTAACAGTGCCGAAATCAAACAATTTCAAATCGATAACATTCCAAGAATTGTCCTTTGTGTCTCGAAATCGCATTTCTGTACAAACTCAAGCAATATGACTCAGTCAAAATTCACCAAAAAAACAGTTCATTTACGAAAAAAAGTTCGATCAAAATGTGTTCTTCAATATAATAGTCATTGTTCACACTGAATTGTCAAAACTTCACTGTCCACCTGAAACAAATTCACAATTCACATTCTCCATAGAAAACGTCATTGCAGCACATACCTGAAACAAAAGATTCACTATTCACTCTTTCTCACAGAATGTTATAGTGGAAAATGCCTGAAACAAAATTCACAATTCACACTATTCACTTCCCTTCATAATACTCCAATGGACACAATTTGTTTACAGGTCTGGTGAGAATATGCTGTCCTACTTGTACGTCAGGGGAAAATGTCCTCTTGCAGTATCAGGAGATATCATCATCACGACGTCACCGACACGTAGATCCTTGCACACAGTGGTCCACTTCTTTCTTGTGTGGAGGCTGGGTAGCCATTCCCGCATCCATCGCCTCCAGAAATGACGTACCAGCTCTTGAAGCCGTCTCCATCTCTTCCTGGGATGGTAATCCGTCTCGTCTGTAGACTCCGGGGCAAACATCCCTCCTATCTGTCCATGGAGGAAATGGTTCAGCGTAAGGGGATTGTCATCCAGAGGATGAGCACTTTGATACGTTAGAGGACGTGAGTTTATTAGGGTTAGGGTTAGGGTTAGGGTTAGGGTTAGGGTTAGGGTTGCCCATGGAGGAGATGGTTCAGCGTAAGGGGATTGTCATCCAGAGGATGAGCACTTTGATACGTTAGAGGACGTGAGTTTATTAGGGTTAGGGTTAGGGTTAGGGTTAGGGTTGCCCATGGAGGAGATGGTTCAGCGTAAGGGGATTGTCATCCAGAGGATGAGCACTTTGATACGTTAGAGGACGTGAATTTATTAGTGCTTCTGCACCTGTGAAAGCGGCGCCAAGTTCCTCATCCGTAACATCACTGGTGCTTAAAATGGCCAATATGGCACGCTTGGCAGACTTGACCATGGTTTCAAACACTCCACCAAAGTGTGGAGCATAAGGTGGATTAAAGCGCCAATTGATTCCCTTGTTGGCTAACGACCGAGTGATGGCGGTCTTATCCAATGCTTCAAAAAGTTGCTTCAGTTCCCTGACAGCCCCGACAAAGTTTGTGCCATTGTCAGAAATGACGTCAGTTGGTAGCCCTCTTCTGTTCACCATCCTGAAGAATGCATTCAGAAATGCATCTGTATCCAAACTGTTTGCCATTTCCAGATGAACAGCGCGTGTAGACAAACAAGTAAAGAGACACAGGTATCGTTTGTTACGAGTTTTTCCTCTTCCTTGGATGGTGAAGAACGGACCTGCGTAATCCGCGGCTATTTTGCTGAAGGCATGAAGCGATACTTGAAGCCTTAACTTGGGCAAAGGAGCCATAACTTGTTGAATTGGTTTAGCCTTCATTATACAACAACGTGAGCACTCTTTCCCATTCTCGGATCACTTCTCTGGCAGAGATTATCCAATATTTTGAAGATAATGCTGCCAAAGTTTGATTTGTTCCATATAAATGATGGCCTTCCTCGTGATACGATTTCACAATGAGTTTTGTGACCCAACTTCGCCGAGGTAGAATTATTGGACATCATGCTGCATAAGGCAAACAGTCTGCGTCTGTCAAACGACCACTTAACCTCATCACCCCATGTCCATCTAACTGTGGGTGGAGTGGTGAGATCTTTGAAGAAACAAGAAGAGGTTTCTTGGATTTTAAGGACGTATATTCCTTTTGAAACTCATCACGCTGAGTTTGAACAATGAATCTGTTTTCTTCATCATTTAGCTCTTCCACAGATAATGTTCCTGAGACTCGGCTGTCTGTGGGCGCACAACAGTTAGTTAAGAACCTGAAAACCCAGGCATTCACACGGGTAAGTCTTTTCCAGTTGGAAAATCTTGTAGGTTCAAGCCTCCAGTTGGGATCGCGATCCACAACTGCAACCATGGTAATCATCTGTTTTTTCCTTTCCCTGTCAACGAGATCAGATACATATACCAAACTTTTGTCTGTCGGACATTCAGTTTCACCTTTTACCAAAAAGGAAGGCCCAGACCACCACAATTGATTGCTTTTTAACTGTGAAGCTGAGGCACCTCTAGTTAAGAGATCTGCAGGATTGTCAATGGATGGCACATGTCTCCATTGGGATGGATTTGTGGCACAATGTATCTCTCCGACTCTATTTGCCACAAAAGGTTTGAATGTTCTGCTGTTGTTTTTGAGCCAACACAAAACATTTATGCTATCTGACCAAAACCTTACTGTTTTGATACTTATATTTAGAACTCTGCTGAAACCAGTCTGACACCAACAATTGCAGCCATCAATTCAAGACGAGGTATGCTTATGGACTTTAGTGGAGCCACTCGACTCTTTGCAGATACCAGCCTACTGGAAGTACTCTCGTTCAGGTAAGTATGAACAGCATAAACAGCAGCGCCATATGCCTCCTGAGATGCATCAACAAAGCAATGGAGACACACCTCTTCTACAGAATTGCAGAAATGGAGACATCTTGGTATTTCAAGGATTTGTATTTCTGACCACTGCTCTAACCATTGACTTACTTTGTTTTTCAGATGCTGCGGAAGACAATCATCCCATCCCTGCCCAGTCAGCCATATTTCCTGAAGGATGATCTTGGCAGTTATAATGAAAGGGCTTATAAGACCAAGGGGGTCGAAAAGTCTAGACACATGACTCAGGAAATCCCTCTTTGTTTTTACTTCCTGTGGATTGATCAGTGTGCTAAAGGTGAACATATCACTCTTAGCAATCCACATCAGTCCAAGTGTCTTAACTGATGGTAAATGCCCTTTGCTGAGGTCTCAGCAGTTCTGTCTTCCACGGGAATGTTATCCAGAATTCTAAGCGAGTTTGACAACCATTTCCTTGCATGCATAGCAGCACCTGACCACAGTTCATTCAACTGCTTGTACAGCTCTAAGCCCTCATCCTCATCCTCAACCGAGTCCATACTGTCGTCCATATATGTGGACTCTAAGACAGTCTCTACTGCTCGAGGAAGATCTTCCTGATGTATTTTAGCATGCTGTTGGGATACAAATTGGGCTAAGAAGGGAGAAGAAGTATTGCCAAATACCACTAGATTGAACTGATACACCTCTGGAGTAATGGTTGTATTCATGGACCTCCACAAGAACCTATGAAAACTCCTATCACTTGGAGCAAGTTCTATCTGTAGAAACATCTCTGCTATGTCGCAGATAAGTGCTACTGGATACCTGCGGAATCTCAACAAAACATCAAAAAGCTCACTGTGAAGCTTGGGACCAGGATCGATTTTGTCATTCAGTGAGATATCCTTATACCTCGTCAATGCATGGAACACTATTCTAACTTTTGTTGTAGCCTTATCAGAACGCAGAATTGGAAAGTGTGGTAAATACCACTTGGATTCATCTGACTCATTCGATGATACTTTGGAGATGTACCCTTTTTTCTCATATTCAGAGATTACATTTCTATATGCCTGTGCAATACATTTGTCTTTCTTTTACCTCTTTTCAGTGCTAACTAGTCTTAATGCCATGTCATAATTATTTGGAAGACAAGGAACCTCTTGTTTCCATGGTATTCCTACCTGGTAACGACCCTTCTCAAATGCAAGTGATTCATGAGCCTTCTCAAGCGATTGTTTCTCAATGGGGCTAAGAATTTGTTGATGACTATTTACTTCCTCAATCTCCCAAAAGTTCCTCACCAGTGAAGATAACTCAACATCATGACCATGTGCATAATATGCATATGAGCAATTAGTTTGTGAGCTTATTTGGCCGATGTTGCCAATACACGTCCACCCAAGAGGAGTCCTTCTGGCGATAGGATCACCTGGTTTACCTGAGACGTCTTCATATGACTGATGAAGCTGTAGGTAATCAATCCCTATCAAGAGATCTACTTTGGGATTCCACCCAATAACAGGGAAACTGATGTTCTGCAAATGATTCCACTTCCATTCTTATGCCTTTCCCAGTCCATCACCTGCATATCACCTGTAACCCGTGTCGTGGTAAGTGCCAACATTTCAAGATTGATGTTACCACAGACACTTTCAATGTGAAAGCTGACAGATTTTGACTGAAATGTTGCTGTATTGCCATTCAATACATTTACCTACACTGTCTGAGTTGGTCCTTTCATTCCAAACGCTCAAAAGCCATGTCATACGCCGCAGTGCTATGCCCTAACCCTTGAATTACTTTCAAAGCACTCCCTGATAAGTATTGCCATAATTGCAGAAGTTTATACTCTGTAGTAGCTGGGGCACGATCGATACATGTGACAAATGCAGCTTTCCAGCTTTCATACATTTTGACGTCACCAGAGAAAACTGGAATCGACACCCGTTTAAGCTGTTTCCACAAATCATTTCCTATTGCTTGACTTTCCGACTGTGGCATAACATAACTTGGCATTTCACCACTAGTTGGTTGTCTAGGCAATTTGGTTGTTTGAGGTTCACGGGTGGATTCAACAGAAACATTACTTTTGACCTCTTTGGTTCTGTCATTAAACAGCCTATCAATTGTATAAAATGACCGTGATGTAACATCTGACCTTTGATCTAGGTGCCTTTGTGCTGTGTTTATAACTTCAGCAGTTTCAGTTTCAATACAACCGATTTCAGTTTCTGTTTGTACTACTTTCTCACGCTGTTTATCACCAGCATAAGCCATTGTAAGCTTTACCATGACAGCTATTGCCTTGGCTTGAAGAGAATTTATCTTGTCTATTCCTTCTCTAACAGTTCTCCGCGAAGGTAATTCCTCAGCCTCTATCAAATTATACAGCTTATTCTTAGCTTTTGTAAATGCTGTTTTAGCATTTGCTTTCTGTTGTTTGAGTGTCAAGATTTGCTCAATCAAAGACCATTCTTTGTCCATTACATTAGACTTCTGTTCCGAGACCTCAAATCTGTCACTCCCTTCCAAATTATCACTTGTTTTTTCAGCCATACAGTCTGTGAATGCTAATAGACAAAGAGTTGCATTTCCATTTACCTTATACTGATACACTGTCAACGAAACGAACAGGATAATGTATAAACCACGCTCTGCTACCATTGATATATAGGAATATTCGATGTTGATTAACGAAAAACCAAAACAATGAAAATGCAACCCATTTATTTACCCCAATCGAACACAAACTACTGTTCTATTGTCTACTGTTACAGCACCTCTTTACTCGGCAAACTCACCTGTCTAACTAAACTCCCAGAAACTCCCATGTCCCAGTCATTAACAATATCTTCACGGAAAGCACGTGCTTTCTGCGAAGCAGGGTGTGTTTTGTACACTTGGCTCTGATAATGACTGGGACATGTGCGTTTCTGCGAAGTAGGGAGCGTTTGTTTTTAAAACCCTCCTGAACAGGAGTTCGGTCTTGACTGCCGTCGAGTTCGGACGTCTTTTGCTTCTCAGCAACTTGTCTAGTGTTCTACAGCACACTTGACTGTTTATGATACTTCCTCTTTGGTTCTTTTGGCTTTTGATTTCTCTTGTATTGCAGTGCATTCAACCTTTTCATTTTTATTTTGTTTGTTGATTGTTACAGTCAGTTGTTGGGGATTGTCCTCGGCAATGGCTGACAACAGAATGGAATGTGAGGATGGATTTAAAGTGGTGGCTTCAGGGAGGAAGCGAATTGGTCGTATTCCAGATGGTACTTCTAAAAAGGCCTGTGTTGCCAAGCCTCCAACTACTGTCCCTCCTACTGCTTGGTCTGATCTTACTTTTGTATTTGATGATCCAGCGCAGGTCAAATCAACCACTGTCATCTTTAAAGCCGATGTAGATGAATATGATGATGGTTCAACGACCCTCTGTCAACTTATGACACAGCGTTCTTTGGCTCGGGCCTTGACTAAGGTCACTACAGAAATAGTCAGTGTTAAGCGGATGGCCAGGGGTAATGTTAGTGTCACAGCCAAAACTGTTGAGACTGCCAAAGCACTTATGCAGGTCACTGAACTTGATGAACATTTTGTTACCGCACATGAACCTGAATCATAAATGAGAACACGTGGAGTCATCTATGGTGTTGATCTGGATATTGAGATGAATGAACTTGAGGACGAGTTAAAGCCTGTGTTACCATTAATGTGCTCTGCTGTGCGTCTGACTCATGGGCCTGATAAAGTTCCCACCAAATCTGTTCTACTTACATTTACTGGCCAGTCTTTACCAGATCATGTTGTCATATTCTTCCAGAGATTTCCTATCCGGATATATGTTCCTCCTGCTCTGCAATGCTTCAAGTGTCAGTCCTTTGGGCATGTCTCTGCTAAGTGTAGGAGCACTCATCATGTGTGCGCTAAATGTGGAGGGAAGCACAAATACGAGGAGTGCTCTGAAAGTTCCCTTAAATGTAAGAACTGTGGTGGTGCCCACTCTGCTGCCTACAAAGGTTGTATTAAATACCAGGAAGCTGTCCAGATTCAGAAAGTCTGAGTTGAGGGTAAGTTGTCTTATTCTCAGGCTGTTCGACAGGTGCGTGGAGATTTTAATGTCGCTCAGGTTCCAGCAGTCCCTAAACCACCTTCTGCAGCTAAACCACCTTCTGCAGCTAAACCACTGTCTCAGGTTGTTACAATTTCAGATGTTGTGTCTTCTCCAGTCATGGTGACTGCTAGTACTCAGACTGAGACTCAGGAAGTTGAATGTCAGACTGATCCTGTTGTTGACATCTTGCCTGAATCATCTTGCAAACCTCTATTTAACAATTTATCTCCTGTTGATTTTCTCAACTTTGTTATTTGTATAGTTGCTAATCTTGGCACTACTCGTGCATTCAAGACTGATGGTCTTCAGATGATAGCGTCAGCTGCCCAGTCCCTCTTGGGGTTACATTTGTCCTCGGATGATCTGACGAGCATGGTTAAGGGTCAACAATGGAAGTCTTAATCCTTCTTATGGCTCTCTTGATCCTTCAGTGGAATGCTAGATCAGTAAATGCTAATGGTCCGGGATTCAAGGTTTTTATTAACAGTCTTGACCCAATGCCTGATGTTATATGTCTTCAGGAGACGTTCCTGAATCCTAAACAGCAATTCCGTTGGGAAGGTTATGTCTGCCTTCGTAAAGATCGTCAGGATGGTTTTAGAGGTGGTTGTGCTATACTCATAAAGGACACTTTGTCATTTAATGAACTTACGTTGCCACCATCCCAATTAGAAGCGAATGCAGTCAACATTCATTTGAAGGATAAAAGATCAGTCTCCATTTTTAATGTCTATAATAATGCTCTTGCTACCTGTGATGACTACATTTCTCTTTTGACCGTGTCAGCCAATCTTACAGTTGTGTGTGGTGATTTTAATAGTCATAGTCCATTGTGAGGAGCTAGTAAGTTGGATGCGGGAGGTAAAGCCATTGAGACACTACTTGATGAAAAGAATCTTTTCCTTCTTAATGATGGTTCTATGACCCTGTATGACTTGGCTTCTGCTTCATTTTCGGCCCTGGATTTGACCAGTCCACAACTGGCTCCACATTGTGATTGGGAAGTATATTTGCAGGATTCATTTGCTAGTGATCATTATCCTGTGTTTACCAGCCTTCAACTTGACCCAATCGCTGATCTGAGTGGTACACCTCAGCGGTGGCTTTTCTCTAAAGCTGACTGGTCTGCATTTACTGCTTTGTGCTCTGACACAATCACGCCTGCTATAAATTCAATTGATATGGAGCAGTTTCCAAATGCTTTGTCTCTAACATTATTGATGCTGCCAATAGATTTATAGGCAGAAGTTCTGGTAAACGCTCGCTTAAACCGCCTGTTTGTTGGTGGACCGATAAATGTCAATCAGCACATGATGCCAGGAAGAGGGCAAAGAAAATTGTTGAAAGATCAGCTTTGCCGTGTGATTTAATTGAGTATAGGCGCACTTCCGTATTACTGAAAAGAACTGTTATTGAAGCAAAACGTTTGTCTTGGTCCAATTACACCAGTTCTATAAATAACAATACACCTTTATCCCAGGTATGGAGGAAAGTGAAAAAGATTTCTGGTAGTTCAAGTTCACATCGTGCTCTTCCGTCTATTGGTAAAGTCATGCCTGCAACAACAAATATAGACAAGAGTAATGCACTGGCTAAGTCATTTCAAAAAGTATCGAGTACAGATAACTTTAACTCAGATTTTCTCCGCTATAAAGAAACACTTGAATCTGAATTTTCGGACATCTTACATCGTCAATCATATCATATTGCTGATTAGAACTCATTATTTAGTTTCCAGGAATTAAAGAATGCTATTTCTGGACGGAAAAATACTTCTCCAGGAGATGATTCATTATGCTATGATATGTTTAAACATCCCCGTATCAGCCTTGACACCATGCTTTTACTGTTTAATAATATTTGGTTTGAAGGCAAACTTCCCCCTTCTTGGAAAAAAGCAATTGTAGTTCCAATTCCGAAGCCTGGTAAAGATCCTACTGAAGCCACATCCTACAGACCTATTGCTCTTACCTCTAACATGTGTAAAATAATGGAAATAATGGTAAATAACCGGCTGGTGTACTTCATGGAAAAGAACAATCTGTTTTCAGAAGTTCAATCAGGATTTAGAAAAAAATAGATCTTGTGCTGATCATTTAGTACGACTTGAAACTGAAATTAAAAAGGCATTAGGTAGCACTGAATATTTAATGGCTGTTTTCATGGACATTGAAAAAGCTTATGACATGTTGTGGAGGGAAGGTTTGGTAATTAAACTGTATAACCTTGGAGTTTGTGGACGTATGCTTGATTGGATAAAAGATTTCTTAACGGGTAGAACTATACAAGTTCACATTGGAACATCACTGTCAGATATTTATATTTTAGAGAATGGAACACCTCAAGGAAGTGTGATCAGCTCAACATTATTTAATGTCATGATAAATGATTTGTTTGAGAATATTAATATCCTTGTTGAAACATCACAGTTTGCAGATGATGGAGCATTTCCAGTACCAAATGGGGTGCAGAGAGGAAGTGTATGTTAATGTTATATAGAGCCCTCATTAGATCTCGACTTGATTTCGGTTGCCAAGGCTATGGATCTGCATGTGCTACACAAAAAGCAAGACTTGATGTTGTTCAGTCGAAAGCCCTAAGATTATGTCTTGGAGCGTTCCGGACCACCTCTGTTGAGGCTTTACAGGTTGAATCTGTTGAAATGCCTTTAGATCTCAGGCGTGAAATGTTAGACGTTAGATGTATGTTAAAATTAAAATCTTTTGGGAGAAAACACTCAACGTCAACTGTGTTGAATGATTGTATAGAATATTTTCATGACACTTGGAAAAATGGTATGGGGCCTTATGGGATGCGATCTCAGAGAACGGCTTTCACTCATACTGTGCGTGATGTTCCAATAGATGACACTACTGTTCTGCCTGAAAAGCCACCATGGCTGCTTGAACTACCATCAGTATATTTTGATGTCCTGGAGCAGGTAAATAAACGTGAGCCAGCACCTCGAGTTAAAGCTATAGCTGAGGAACATATCCGAAGTCTACAATGGTTGAATGCTATGCAGATTTACACTGATGGCTCTCAGTGTCTGGTCGTGTTGGTGCTGATAGATTCATCGTTAGTGAAAAGAGAGAACTTTCTGTCCGATTGGCTGATCACTTATCAGTATTTTCTCTGAACTAGGAGCAATCATTGAAGCATTGCGTTGGATTATTTTTTTTAAGGCCTGTTTCAGAGGTAATTTTCAGTGACTCTGTCAGTGCATTACAAGCAATTCGGGTAGGTGCTTCCTCAGCGAGGCAGGACTTGATCAACATCATTCCTTTATAATGACAAAAGTGAAGATCTGTTAGATGTTGAATTTTCATGGATCCCCGCTCATATTGGATTACTTGGAAATGAGAAAGCTGATAAATTGGCTAAAGCTGCACTAGACTTTGATAAATCCGAACAGGATGACACAATTTTACCTTCTCCTGCAGAGTTAGGCACCGTCAGTATGGCCCATGCTAAAACAAAATGGCAGCAGGGATGGGCATCATTCTTAAAAGGACGGCATCTTTTTATCCTTTTATCCTTTTATCCCTAAATTACACATATCTAGAAATAATCGGATAGAGGAGGTTCTCTTAACCAGGGGGGATTGATGTACTGTATGCATGGGGGGATTAATGTACTATATGCATGGGGGAGATAAATGTACTGTATGCATGGGGGAGATTAATGTACTGTATGCATGGGTTATCAATGTACTGTATGCATGGGGGAGATTAATGTACTGTATGCATGGGGGAGATTAATGTACTATATGCATGGGGGAGATTAATGTACTGTATGCATGGGGGAGATTAATGTACTATATGCATGGGGGAGATTAATGTACTATATGCATGGGGGTTGATTAATGTACTATATGCATGGGGGAGATTAATGAACTGTATGCATGGGGGAGATTAATGTATCATATGCATGGGGGCGATTAATGTACTATATGCATGGGGAGATTAAGTAACTTAACTGGTGGCCAAAAGAAACGTTACCAACATTAACTGATTTGCCACTTTGAAACAAAGATGCCAACCTGTTCAAAAACAGTTTTCTGCACGTGCTTTGCGGATTTTGGGAGATATTGGTGTTTTTCAGCAATTTTTTAAAACATTCTTTCCCAAATTATCGTGCAATTTCCGAGTATAAATTAACATGCGGTTGCCATTAACATGAACTGTTCCAAGATGACCATTACCAGACTGGTCGCACTTCTCCGACAGACTGGCAGAACCGCAGACAGACCACGGAGTGGCAGACCAAAGGTCATGACCCCGCAGGATGCCTGCTTTTTACGGGTACTTCATCTGAGGAACAGATTTCTTACTGTGACGTCATCAGCTGCCAACAGCTTAGGACATCCTGTCAGCAGACAAACAGTGACCTGACGACTACGACATTATGGTCCCCGGGCTTATCGCCCTTTCAAGGGCATGACCTTGACCCGTCAATTTCGACGTGCCAGATTGACGTGGTGCGGGCAAACTCAGCGATGGCAACAAAGGGAATGGCGGCAAGTGCTGCTTAGTGACGAGAGCAGGTTCTAACTCTTCAAACCTGATGGGCGGAAGCGAGTTTATCGACGACGTGGTGAACATACGGCTCCATGTTGTGTCCAGGAGGTGGAACCTTACGAGGGCGGAAGTGTGATGGTCTGGGGTGGCATTTGCGGGGACGAGAAGACGGAACTTGTCATCATCGTAAGCAATCTGACAACACAACGCTTTATTGACAATATCTTACGGCCAGTGGTTCTTCCTTTCATCCAGCGGCAACAACGGTCAACAGCGCCAACAAGATAACGCCACACTCCATAAAGCCCGTATTACTAGAGACTTCCTCAACGCCAACAACGTGACTGTCCTGCCGTGGCCAACTCTATCACCAGATCTGTCACCCATAGAACATCTCTGGGACCAGCTGGGGCGTCGTCTTCGGAAACGTCAACACCCTCCCTTCACGAGACAATCGTTGATCGTTGCCCTCCATGAGGAATGGAATCGGATACCTGCAGTCGATGTGAGAACGCTTGTCTACTCAGTTCGACGCCGCATTCGAAGATGCATTGCCGCTCATGGGGGTCATATCCCGCATTGAACGGTCTGGGCCGTCGTCACCTTAAAGTTGTAATCAATGTTGTTGTTCGAATACTGAACGAAAGACCCTTTGTCTAGAAATGTCCCTGTTGGAGGTCAAGGACTTTGTTGTTGAATTAGTAATTTCGCATTTTACTGTTCTGAATGATGAATTTCTACAATACAATTGTAATTTCTGCTTCAAATTGTGTTGGTCATATTTTATCCTAGAAATATCGTTGGTAACGTTTCTTTTGGCCGTCAGTTTATATGCATGGGGAGATCAATGTTTTATATGCATGGATCTTAATGTACTATGTACAAAAAACGAACACCCTTGGTACAAATGATGAAGAGAAGATAGTGTTCACCACTCTTTATTGGCTGAGTTCTTCGTAACATTAAATATGTTCTGAAGAGTAAATTAAATATACTCTTTAGTGATAATAAAGCAAATAAATCAATTTAAGTTCTTGAAAAGTATTCAAACATTCATAATGTTCACCCAAAATCATCCCCAATAAAGGTTACATTTCATTTTGAAACAAGGATTTCTCCTTAAATTCAACTCGCTACAAATTCACATTTACTGTAAATAAACATTTTCTTTGACTGATATTTACGCAACAAAGAATAGTTATACCATTTAGGGGATATAACAATACTTGAAAACATTATAAATACTTCCAGCTTATATTTTGAGCACTCAAAGATGATTGAAAATCGAACAACACGCGCTTTGAAAAATGCAAAACGAATTATCAATAAAGTTGACGTATTTCCAAACCTTGCATTTATGACATGATAATATATTAAACAAAAAACAGTATTTCATACCTGAAGATTAGTGCTCAGCCGCTAACTCTCTGCAACACACAGAAATTCTCACACATTTGACCATCGCGGGTCACTCACGCTCATCGCTGGAGCTCGCAAAACACAACAGGGAGTCCTCATTATTTTGGGGCACAGTACATATACCAAAACGGCTTGATCAAACCGGCAAACTTAAATATGTCTTTCTTGACATAAATGAAATTAATTATTAGTTATTTTAGATTCAAATGTCATTTCAACCAAATCCTCCGGGGGCAACCAAGTGCCATCTGAAAACAGTCTATGTGAAATATTCCAGGATCAGACAGCATTTCTGTACTGATCTGTTGTATTCACCGTTCTTGGTGCGAACTCTGACATTTCTGATAATACCATCCTTTCCTGGAAATAAATCAACGATTTTTGCCAAGTCCCATTTTCCTCTTGGTGCATTGTTGTCCATGAGCAGAACAATATCTCCTATCTGGAGTTGTCTCCCCTGTGTACGCCACTTGCTCCTACGCATGAGAGTTGGTAGATACTCTCGTAGAAACCTCTTCCAAATCTGCTTCACCAGCATCTGCACATATTCAAACCTTTTATGTAGGTTCTTTGTCTCCTGGAACGGTCCTTGTGGAACATTTATGGACGCTCTCCCTAACAGGAAGTGGTTGGGTGTTAGGGCTTGTGGATCATTAGGATCCTGTGCTGTATAATACAAAGGTCTTGCGTTCAGCAAACCTTTCACTTCTGCAAATGCAGTTGATAACTCATTCCAGCTGAGAATCTGTTGACCGATGATGACCTTCAGAGATCTTTTCACTTGTTTAATCAAACTTTCATAGAGTCCACCTTGGTGTGGGCTCAAAGGCGTGATGAACTTCCAATTGATTCTGTGCAGCAATGCAAAGTCCATCATTTGTTGTTTGCCTTCTCTGAATAGGGTACGAAGTTCTCTCTCGGTTCCAACAAACGATGTGCCATTATCAGAAATAACTGTGTGTGGCCATCCATGATTTGATACAAAACGACGCAATGCTTGTAGAAATGCCTGAGTAGACAATCCATCCACTATCTCTAAGTGAACCGCTCTCACATTCGCGCACGTGAAGATTGCTCCCCATACCTTTTGGGTTTTGTTCCTACCATACTTGATTGACATTGGTCCGAAGAGATCAACTCCTGTTACATGGAATGGTGGTGAGAATGGAAGCAATCTTTCTGGAGGCAAGTCAGCCATCAGAGTGGTATGACCAGGCTGACGTAACTTCCTGCACACAACACAATTTCTCACAATACTCTTGGCTAGGTTCCGCCCGCGCACAATCCAAAAATATCTCCTACTCTCGCACAATGTTCTCTCTGGACCAGCATGACCCATTTGCACATGAACATCACACATTATCAATCTGCATACATGGTGACCTGGAGACAATAGTACTGGATGAATCTGATCATACTGCAGTGGAGAATGTCTGAGTCTACCTCCTACTCGAACAATACCCTTTTCCTCAAAGGGAGCTAGATCACAGAAGTCACTCTTCCAATCATTCATTCCACGTTGGACACACTTGATCCAATACAATTCAGCTGCTTTCATCTCTTCACAACTCACTGTTATAGCATTATCCCCTAGTTGTGAAACCTTGTGTATCTTATCCTTGAGTTTCCTGACAAACCTTAGGCAGTATGCTGTAACTCGCAGAAGTCGTTGCCATGATGAAAACTTATCTGCTTCTATGACAGGGTTGATTGGTGCACAAGCAGCAATAGCTGGACACTTCCTTTTCTCCTCACTGGATTCAGTAGTTGCTGCATCACATGGCTGGGTGGGCCACTCATTAGCTGGTAACTTCAAGAATTCTGGCCCATTCATCCAGCTGCCATTCAGTTCCTCCACAGAAATTCCTCTGCTAAGATCATCTGCAGGATTCCAATATGTTGGCACATATCTCCAGTGTGTCTGATTCCACTGAGATTGTATCTCGGCTATGCGGACACCAACAAAGGCTTTGAATGTTATTGATTCTGCTCTGATCCAATGAAGCACAATTTGTGAGTCTGTCCACAATATCACATTTGACAGCTTCTGTCTGATTTCTCTTTTGATCGTTGTAGCCAACCTTGAAGCAATCAATGCTGCCATAAGCTCCAATCTCGGTATTGTTGTCTGATGCAGTGGCGCAACTCTAGCCTTTGCCATAATCAACTTTGTTGAAGTCTCATTTTCTGTTGCACATGTGAGATATGCTGCAGCTCCATAGGCTTTCATGCTTGCGTCTGCAAAGACGTGTAGAGTTGTTGTGTTCACGGAATCAGGAGGTTTCAAACAACGTGGAAACTGAACATCTCTCAACCTTTGCAGTTCCTGAAACAGGTTCGACCACTGACCATACATTTCTTTGGGTAACTCATCATCCCAATCCAACGATTTCTGACGCCAGATATCCTGCATAGCTACTCTGGCTTTGATCGTGATTGCTAAAGCTAGTCCAAGTGGGTCGTACAACATTGACATTCTGGATAATACTTGTCTCTTAGTGTATTTTTCTACAACCAGATTCTTGACTGCAAAACTCAGATTATCAGTATCCGGATTCCATCGAATACCCAAGGTCTTGATTTCTTCACCATCAAGACTGACAGACGTAGACGATTGTGGTTGATTTTCTCTACTCTGTTCACGAACCAACTGCGAGGAACAAAACCACTTTTTGATCTGAAACTGTCCAGTGGCTAACACAGCATTAACCTCATTGATTTTCTTCGTAGCCTCTCCTGGGGTTTCACACGAATGAATCAGATCGTCCATATACCGGTCGTCTCTCAAAATTGCTGATGCATCAGGAAATCTGTCCTCATTCTCTTCAGCAATTCGAAGCATTACATAACTTGCCATGTCTGGAGAGGACTTATCACCGAAAGCCACTCTGAGCAATCTGTACACTGACGGCTCTCTATCCACCTCTAAGTCTCTCCATAGGAATCTGTGTAAATGAGTGTCACTCTCTCTCAACCTGATCTGAAGATACATCTTGGAGATGTCTCCAACTATAGCAACTCTGTCCTCTCGAAACCTCAGAAGAACACTCAGCAAGTTCCCAATGAGACCTGGACCCTTATACAGATATGAGTTGAGGGATACACCATCACACACACACGCCGGATCAAACACAACTCTCAATGGGGTACTGGGCTTGTCCGGTCTATAAACTCCATGGTGTGGAAGATAGTAAACTGGGAAACCACTAGTTTTCACATTGGGTTCATCAATCTTTTCTGCCCATTCTTTCTGCTCATACTCATTCACAGCATCACAATACATTTTAGCCTTTTGGTCATTCTTCAGGAGATTCTTCTCAAGAGACACAAGTCTTCTATAGGCTACATTATAGTTGTTTGGAAGTAAGGCAGGGTTCTTCTTCCAAGGAAGACCAATCTCGTATCTGTCCTGAACCTTGCGACACGATTCTTTCATCAGTTTGAGTGCTACTCGATCCTCGCTTGAGAGTACTTCAACAGAACATTTACAATTTGGAGCTTGTACCCCCAATGTTTCAAACTGATAGGATTTGTCAAGATTAAGTTTCTCAACAAAGTTCACTGAGCATATCACTGAACGTTGAGTTTTGTCTGGACCCATAACATACCATCCAAGCTTGCTCTTCTTTCCGATCGGATCAAATGGAAGACCTTGACGAACCTCTTCTTCAGCATGCAAGTGAGAATACTGAACTCCCAAGATGAGATCAATAGGTCCCGCCTTGTGCGACAATTCGATGTTGTTAAGATGTGAGAATGATCTCAACCAGTTTCTATCCAAGGGCTTAACATTCAAAACAGTCTTATCAATCTCATAAGCTTCTACTTCAAATGCCTCACTGCTTTCAAGGGAAGAAATCCAAAATTTCAATCTGCGACTGTTAATGTTCTCAAGTTTCTCACATCCTACAAGTGATAGATCAAGTCTTTCCTTGTTACCCTGGAGACCAAGTGATTTTGCAAATTCTTTGCGAATGATTGTGGTTCCTGCACCTCCATCTATTAGGACGTTACCTTCCCTGGTCCTACCATTTGAGGATTTAAACATCACCCTGACCACTGGGAGAATACTATTTGTATCAATGATAGAACTGGCCACCTGTGGGTCAAAATGCAACATCTTGTTGTGTGTACGTGAACATCCGTTGATTCGGCAGGCCTTCTTGGTCTTACAGTCTCTTGTAATATGGCCTCTGACAAGACAGCCAAAACACAGACGTAGGTCTCGAACCTTCTGAGTCCTCTCTGGAACAGTACAATCTGTGAATGTTGGGCAATCTGAGATTCTATGTTCTTCAGAACAAAGGTAACATATGGGCCCCCTCTTCATCTGCTGATGAGAATATAACCCCTTTATCCTTCTGGAATCACTTCTTCTTTCCAAATCCCCAAAGTCTGGGTCGAACTCTGCTTTTACCCGTTTTCTGATAAAATCACTGATATGGCGAATTGACGGCCGTTCACCTCTTTCTCTGATATCAGATGCCTTCACTTTCCATCTATCAATAAGGTACCCTGGCATACGCATTACTACCTGCCGCAAATTATCATTTGCGTTTATATCTGCAAAGGAAACCATCCGTGTTAAAGTTGCTATGCAATTGATCAGATCTAAGGAGAAATCTCGCAGTGCCTCTCGTCCCTGTATTCTGTTCCCCTTAGTCAGCTTGTTCACATATGCTCTTGCAATATAACTTTCCTGGCCGAACTGTTCCTTTAACATTTTTAAGGCAGTAGCGTACATGGTGCCACTAGATCCAAGTCCTGCAATGGCCCTCTCAGCCTCACCAGTCAGATGCATCTTTAATTGTACCAGTCTCATGGCATCTGTTAAATGTGCTTTATCATGGATATGAATTTTGAATCTTTCCATGAAATTCACATATTCCAAAGGATCCCCTGAATATTTAGGAAGAGTGATATTAGGTATGTCCCTACTGGCTTCAATCTTGATCAATGCCTCCGCTAAACTCATGTTCGGGGTGTTGCTTAGACAGTGTTTAGTCTCTTGATACTCCTTCAGTGAAGTTATCCACCCATCAAATCCTTCACTTGATCCAGCAAGAGATGTATTGTCATCCTGAGATGCATTATCTTTATAAGATGCACTGTCATCATCTTCATCAGCTTGAAATGATGTTGAAGGACCACTTTGAACCTTGACAGATTTACCCTTTCCCTTTGACACAGTCTCTGTTTCATTTTCTGTGATGTCAAGTGATGCTAGATAATCCTCTGCTAATTCTTCTATTCCATAAATATCATTGGTTAGATCTGACTCCCATTTATCTAAACCTGCAACTTTTGCCTCTTCTGTATACTCATACAGTTCTCCATGTAATTCACATGCCTTTGTATAATCAGCTGTGAGTTCTTCTAACTCCTTTAAAATTCTTCTTTTTTTCACCATTTTAGTTTGCATGTTGTCTTTAAGTCTATTTATAGTTCTGGTAATTTTCCCTTTAATCACCTTTCTCTTTGCTTTCACAATCTGCATTCTCTCTTTTACATTGGTAACACCTACACCTTCAGCCTCTTGTGAACTTCCATTCCACAACTGTCCAACTCCATCAAGTTCCAATGCTAATTCATCTGAATCACTCATTTCTTCTCTGTACCAACTCTTCAAGTAATCTTCAGAAAGTTTTGGTACAAATGATGAAGAGAAGGTAGTGTTCACCACTCTTTATTGGCTGAGTTCTTCGTAACATTAAATATGTTCTGAAGAGTAAATTAAATATACTCTTTAGTGATAATAAAGCAAATAAATCAATTTAAGTTCTTGAAAAGTATTCAAACATTCATAATGTTCACCCAAAATCATCCCCAATAAAGGTTACATTTCATTTTGAAACAAGGATTTCTCCTTAAATTCAACTCGCTACAAATTCACATTTACTGTAAATAAACATTTTCTTTGACTGATATTTACGCAACAAAGAATAGTTATACCATTTAGGGGATATAACAATACTTGAAAACATTATAAATACTTCCAGCTTATATTTTGAGCACTCAAAGATGATTGAAAATCGAACAACACGCGCTTTGAAAAATGCAAAACGAATTATCAATAAAGTTGACGTATTTCCAAACCTTGCATTTATGACATGATAATATATTAAACAAAAAACAGTATTTCATACCTGAAGATTAGTGCTCAGCCGCTAACTCTCTGCAACACACAGAAATTCTCACACATTTGACCATCGCGGGTCACTCACGCTCATCGCTGGAGCTCGCAAAACACAACAGGGAGTCCTCATTATTTTGGGGCACAGTACATATACCAAAACGGCTTGATCAAACCGGCAAACTTAAATATGTCTTTCTTGACATAAATGAAATTAATTATTAGTTATTTTAGATTCAAATGTCATTTCAACCAACCCTGCTAAAGGTATTCGACGTAATCACATCCAATGAGTGGCGAGATTGGAAAAATCCTGGAACTTGTAGAACTAACTATAAAAAGAAATATTTGACTAACACACTGTTCTGGGGTACTCTAGTTTTACAGAAGCAATAATCAATTTTCCAGTTGTCAGAACAGATCAATAACATCTAATGTACATCTGCCCCTAATAACGTATTTCCTTGGGAGGTTTCATCAGACGTCCGGAAACGTCCGGGAGGTTTCATCAGACGTCCGGAAATGTCCGGGAGATTTCATCAGACGTCCGGAAACGTGCGGGAGATTTATAATACAGTGCAGTCTGTCAATAAAACATGTCTATCTCAGGTTGGTCAGATCGTAAGAACTGGTGTACAAATAAATAGAACACACAGCAAAATAAAAACAAACAAAACTAAGTACAAGCAACAAGGTAAACTATATTTACAGGCCAGGATGGGTTGTTGTCATCCAACACAGTGGACGTGATGGTAGTTACAGACAGTGTTTGTTACTTTGTTGTTTAACGCCACAGTCAGCAATATTGCAGGTATATGACGGCGGTCTGTAAATAATCGAGTTTGGACCAGACAATCAAATCAACCGAATCAACGAACCTGACCACCCGATCCTGTTAGTCGCCCCTTTCGACAAGCATAGTCGCCTCTTACAGCAAGCATAGTCGCCTCTTACGACAAGCATAGTCGCCTCTTACGACAAGCATAGTCGCCTCTTACAGCAAGCATAGTCGCCTCTTACGACAAGCATAGTCGCCTCTTACGACAAGCATAGTCGCCTCTTACGACAAGCATAGTCGCCTCTTACGGCAAGCATGGGTTGCTGAAGACCAATTCTAATCCGCGTACTTATTTCCAATACATAAGATGTTTAATAAATAATGATCAATGTCATCATATCTATCTGACTTACTTCCCACTTTCCTATAGTACATGAATTTTGTTGTTGAAAATAGTACTTTCTTAGAGGGAACGTCTTTGCTGTTTTAATCCTCTTCGTTGTTCTGGTTTTCGGGCTGTGTATGGTGTCTGGGGAATGTTGAGGCGACCATCCGACGAGACAGTAATGCTTTGTTGACATCTGACATTTTATAATCAATTAAGAACACAATTATATAGATTACATTTTATTACTAAGTATCATACCGCAGACGCTCGCTGGCATTGCCCGGACGCTCACGGACGCTCCCGGACGTTTCCAGGCGCCACCGGGCGTTATTTAGCGGGACAGTCCACCAGATAATTAGCACTGACAATCATCAAAGAAATAAATCCCACGCACTGGGCAGATAGGTTCCCTGGGCCCCGCTCCACAAAGCGATCTTAGTGCTGAGTTGGTCGTAACTTCCAAACTTGTCCATAGGCTTACAAAGAAAGTAGCTCTAAGATCGCTTTGTGGACCTGGTCCCTGGTCACGGTTCATAGGCTGGCTGGTGTCTCCTGATGTCAATCGCTTCTTGTAGTTTTCTTTGTCGCCAGTTGTTGTTGGTGGACAGGACTTTGGTGGCTTCCCACCTGATGTTTTGGTCTTGGTTCTTGAGGATGTGTTAGGAAATAGCGGAATCAGGGTCTAGTTTGTTGACAGAGGGTTTGAGGTGTCTATGGGTTTCTAGAGTGTATTGGTAGTCACAGTTGCAGGGGATCTGGTATATGCTTTTTCTAGTGGTTGAGACTTGCACTGCTTGTGCCTCTGCCATTAGCTTGTAGATTGGTCTTGATGGACTTGCCGCTTGATGAGGCGGGAAATCTGATGAGTGACAGGGCCTTGGTAGTGGATGGTGATTGGGAGGGGCCATGGGGCAGGTTTGGATCTGGGGTCGGAGTTACAATGGCAGTATGCAATAGAGTAGTAGTAGAATATTAAGTATCAAAAACAGAGATAACAGCGGTGATATCCAAAACTTCAGTGATAATAATATTCACCTATCTGCAAGTGTGGACAAGCTTCCTATATAGGCCTATAGTCTGGAAGGTAATTTAAGGTACCGACGTTTACTTCAATATCTGAAAAACTATTGGACCTACTCCAGTCAAAGTTGGTATGACATTATTAAACAGTCATACATAACTGGATATTACATTTAAAGACAATCGGTGCATGAATACAAAATCTGTCAATTTAGCTATCACTATATTTCATCAACAACCAAACCAGTTCGTCACGGGTGGAACGAGCATTCATTGTTACAACCATCTGCATAAAGCTACCCGGGCCATATGACACAGTTGAACCAATGAACTCAACTCGAAAGGTTGCACGGGAATCACGCACGCACGAATACGGTGTTAGCGTCGGGCGTCTCAACGTGCGGTATTCCCGTGCACCCTTTCGCGATGTTGTGTATGAGTGTATGCCACGTGTTATGCATGACTATATTGTATATGTGTATATACCACATGTTATACATGGCTATATTGTATATGTGTGTATGCCACGTGTTATGCATGACTATATTGTGTATGAGTGTATGCCACGTGTTATGCATGACTATTTTGTATATGTGTATATACCACGTGTTATACATGGCCATATTGTATATGTGTATATACCAGGTGTTATACATGACTATATTGTATATGTGTGTATACCACGTGTTATACATGACTATATTGTGTATGAGTGTATGCCACGTGTTATACATGGCCATATTGTATATGTGTATATACCACGTGTTATACATGGCTATATTGTATATGTGTGTATACCACGTGTTATACATGACTATATTGTGTATGGGTGTATGCCACGTGTTATACATGGCTATATTGTATATGTGTATATACCACGTGTTATACATGGCTATATTGTATATGTGTATATACCACGTGTTATACATGGCTATATTGTATATGTGTATATACCACGTGTTATACATGGCTATATTGTATATGTGTGTATACCACGTGCTATACATGACTATATTGTATATGTGTGTATGCCACGTGTTATGCATGACTATATTGTGTATGAGTGTATGCCACGTGTTATGCATGACTATTTTGTATATGTGTATATACCACGTGTTATACATGGCTATATTGTATATGTGTGTATGCCACGTGTTATGCATGACTATATTGTGTATGAGTGTATGCCACGTGTTATACATGGCTATATTGTATATGTGTATATACCAGGTGTTATACATGACTATTTTGTATATGTGTGTATGCCACGTGTTATACATGACTATATTGTGTATGAGTGTATGCCACGTGCTATGCATGACTATTTTGTATATGTGTATATACCACATGTTATGCATGACTATTTTGTATATGTGTATATACCACATGTTATACATGGCTATATTGTATATGTGTATATACCACGTGCTATGCATGACTATTTTGTATATGTGTATATACCACATGTTATACATGGCTATATTGTATATGTGTATATACCAGGTGTTATACATGGCTATATTGTATATGTGTATATACCACGTGCTATGCATGACTATTTTGTATATGTGTATATACCACATGTTATACATGGCTATATTGTATATGTGTATATACCACGTGTTATACATGGCTATATTGTATATGTGTGTATACCACGTGTTATACATGACTATATTGTGTATGGGTGTATGCCACGTGTTATACATGGCTATATTGTATATGTGTATATACCACGTGTTATACATGGCTATATTGTATATGTGTATATACCACGTGTTATACATGACTATATTGTATATGTGTATACACCACGTGTTATACATGGCTATATTGTATATGTGTGTATGCCACGTGTTATGCATGACTATATTGTGTATGAGTGTATGCCACGTGTTATGCGTGACTATTTTGTATATGTGTATATACCACGTGTTATACATGGCTATATTGTATATGTGTATATACCAGGTGTTATACATGACTATTTTGTATATGTGTGTATGCCACGTGTTATACATGACTATATTGTGTATGAGTGTATGCCACGTGTTATGCATGACTATTTTGTATATGTGTATATACCACGTGTTATACATGGCCATATTGTATATGTGTATATAACAGGTGTCATACATGGCTATATTGTATATGTGTGTATACCACGTGTTATACATGACTATATTGTGTATGAGTGTATGCCACGTGTTATACATGGCTATATTGTATATGTGTATATACCACGTGTTATACATGGCTATATTGTATATGTGTGTATACCACGTGTTATACATGACTATATTGTGTATGGGTGTATGCCATGTGTTATACATGGCTATATTGTATATGTGTATATACCACGTGTTATACATGGCTATATTGTATATGTGTATATACCACGTGTTATACATGACTATATTGTATATGTGTATATACCACGTGTTATACATGGCTATATTGTATATGTGTATATACCACGTGTTATACATGGCTATATTGTATATGTGTATATACCACGTGTTATACATGACTATAGTGTATATGTGTGTATGCCACGTGTTATGCATCACTATAGTGTATATGTGTGTATACCATAGATTATACATGACTGTAGTGTATATGTGTGTATACCATAGATTATACATGACTATAGTGTATATGTGTGTATACCATAGATTATACATGACTATAGTGTATATGTGTGTATGCCACGTGTTATACATGACTATATTGTATATGTGTGTATACCACGTGTTATACATGACTATATTGTATATGTGTATATACCACGTGTTATACATGGCTATATTGTATATGTGTGTATACCATGTGCTATACAAGACTTGATTCAGTTCGTTTATATGCCACAAAATGGAGACTCCCCTATAATGCCTCCAAGAGTAAATCACTTGTATTCTGCCAGCGTCATGATAAAGTAACCTATAAATTTGGCGATGCAACAATTGACACCTCCGACTCCGTCAAATATGGCGGAATAATCATAAACAGTAATTTATCCTGTAAAGAAAGAATCATGACATGTTGCTCAAAGGCAAGAAAATATGTTAATTCACTACGGTCACTCGGCCTCAACGATTCCAACCTCCACCCAGTTGCATGTGTCAATATATGGAAAAGAATGATTTTATCTACAAGCTTTTACGGATGTGAATTGTTACAAGCCTTATACGGTAAAGAACTTGAAATGATTGAATGTACAAAACGTTAATTTGCTCGTCATATACAAGGATTTGGTAAAAAACATCCAACCGATTCGGCTATTTCTAACTTGGGAATGTGGTCAATGAATGGCTACATTGACAAATGTAGACTACAATTATTAGGAAGGCTCTGCAATAACGATTGTAACTCAATAACAAAAGATCTGTGCTCACATTGCTACCAACGCTATTGTCAATATTAGCCGTCCAGTAAGCATATGCAACATCCTTCTATATACTGCTAAAAATACCATTTAGATAACTATATAAAAGAGTATACTGATAGCGGTTCATTCCCAACTAAATCGGCTTGGTGAGCTCTTGTAATCAGACGTCTATCAGAGAATGAACAGTTCATCTGGAGAGAGAGACTAGCACAAAGAACAGATCTGTCACGGTACCATAAAATTCATAAACGGTTACAAATGCATGTTTTTTATAATGTAATGTATCTCTTGCCCCAGCAACTTTGTATTAAAATCGGATCAAGAGCAAAAGTGTCGAAAGAATGTAACCATTGTAATAGACATTGCTATGACTATGATTGCCATATTATTTTGTACTGTGAAATGTTTATGCCTGACAGAAATAATTTATTCTTATGCATGATGCAGATGTCCATGACCTGACTAACGAACTTGATTACGACACTTGGCAAAGCATCATAATGTCTTTCTGCCACTTCTTGTGGACATTAAGAAATACCTTATGTAAACTAGTGTCCAAAAGAAACGAAACCACCTGTTTGCAACGAAATAAAAGAAAAACTAAACAATGCAGAAGTTTAGGATTGGTGTTATGCTTTTGAGAAATCCTTTCACAACATCTGTGCAAAAATTTCATTTCAATAAAATCTGTACAACCAATATGATAAGCCTTTAAAGATGGGTGGGGTCGAAAAATAAACATTTCGTTAGAGCACTGATCACAGAAACAACGGGAAATGTCACACCACACGTCTCAAAGCCAAGTCAGTAGCGGGTATGTCCACCGTGAGCATCAATACATGCCAGAACACGCCTACGGACTGATGACGTCACACGTCTGATGACGTTGGGAGTGATGCGTTGCCATTCCTCGAGGAGACATCGTTCCAAGTCCTGGACGTTGACTGGAGGCACACGGCGACGTCGGATTTGCCGATCGAGGTGGTCCCATAAGTGCTCGATGGGATTCATGTCCGGTGAACATGTGGGCCATGGCAAAACCTGTACGTTGGCGGTGGCAAGGAAGTTCTGTGTCAATCTTGCTGTGTGTGGCCTTGCATTGTCATGTTGGAAAATGAGTCCACGAGGTTGTTGCTGAGTAAAGGGCACCACAACAGGCCGTAGGATGTCATCAAGATAACGCTGTGCATTCAGGTTTCCACGAATTACGACAAGCATCGTTTTGACGTCACCACATATGCCACCCCAAACCATTAACCCTCCACCTCCAAACGGCCGGACCTGTTGGATACAGTTAGGCGCCAAACGTTCACCAAATCGTCGGTATACAAGCTGCCGTCCATCGTTTCTGAAGATGAGGAATCTGCTCTCATCAGAGAACATAACACGTGCCCAGTCCCGCCGTTGCCAACGTCGAACTCGCCTGGCCCAGATCAGTCTGTTGTTCCGGTGTCGAGGCGTCAGCAGCGGTCCGCGGTAGGGATGACGTGGCCGGATACCATACTGCCGTAGTCTCCTGTAGACGGTCTGTCGACTGATCCTGTGTCCCAGTGCTGTAGCCGCCGTGGACGTCGCTGTTACGGTGCGGTTCCTCAGGTGTAATACCCGGATGTAACGATCTTCACGGGGCGTGGTTACTCGTGGTCTTCCACTCCTTGGCCTGTCTGACGTCTGACCTGTCTGACGTAACCGCTGCATCAACCTGGTGATAGTGATGCGTGCACAGCCCAACCTTCTGGCGACGTCGACGTGTGACGCTCCTTGTTGGACCATTCCACCGCTCTCTCTCTCGATGGCTGTCAAACGTGGCATATGTTGTGTTCTTTTTGATGCTCTGATATCAACGTGTCTGATCAGCCGTTTTATACAGTTTTTATGCACGTGCAGAACATGCTAGAGATGGAAATGTCACTTTTACGAAATTTACGTTTTTTCCCGGAAGTGATCACGTGTTCCCGGTATTTTTTATCGACTATGCTGTGTTTGGGATGTGCAATACGAATTGGCATGTTTTCATACTAGACAATTCACTTAGTAAAAAACAATTTTGAAAATATGTTGGTATCGTTTCTTTTGGACACTAGTTTATATATATTAGATACCTTACTGCTCTCAAATTATACATTGTAAATGTCTTTATTCATAGCAGTGTATAACATGATTTCATTGTATATAGTCAAGTAATTTCATTGATGGATTGTAAATAATGTATTTGCCTATGTAAAATATTCGGATTCAACTCTGGAGGAAATATCCAAATTCAATCATTCATTCATGACACTATTGTATATGCAGCGGTAGAAATTGGCACTATTCCTGTTGTCCTTGCCAAACAGTCGAATAGTTAGGGTACGAGGGCTGGCTGACAAGTTCTAAGCCTAACTGTGAAAGAACCGTACCAATCGATGGTTTTCATTTATTTCTCCACAGTCCCCTTCCAGGTTTACACGGCACTCGTGAAGAGCAACCTCCTCGTGGTGAGTGCTGGGTAACGCTAATCGCTCTTCCCCCGTGTGGAACCGGCGCAGAATATTTCCACAGCACCCCATTGCTGGTCGTAAGAGGCGATCAAAGTGGGCAACCTGTTTGCCGTGGGTTGCGCCCCTGTGTCGGCGGAGGACGGGATTCTGGTGGTTGAGGGCATTGGAGCCAGGAACAGGTGTTCCTTTTGCCCAACACACCACTTTGACCCTTACTTCGCCTAGACGGGTGGTAGAATTGGCCCGATTCTATCAATCGGCTGGTCACGCCATGCCCTGTGCATGGATATGTGTCAATTTAGAAACATGATGTCAAATAATTTATGATGATCAAATATGTACACAACTATGCCAATGTAATTATTGCCTTGAGTCCTATGCCAGAAGGCGGTGGCTCATGGGCCAATCTGGTGATGTCAACCTCCGAATTCTATATGTCTCCAATGTTCTGTCACGGGCCGAACCAGCTTGGCATTTCTTTTGGTAGATAAATGTAGCTTTTCGTGTTGTATTTACTGGAGTATACCACCCCTGTAACCCTGGTGTTGTAGACTGGCTTCCTCTTCGGCATCGTCCTTTTTGACACTCGATGGCGGGTGGGGAACAGGGGTGCCGAATAAATTCCTGTCATTATGGCGCAACAAATCCCTGGTTCAAATCGTGAAAAAAAGAGAAGACTCGAAAATGACAGTTTAACTGAAAATGTGTTTCAAAACAATGATTCTTGGGCTCGCTTCTTGGTAATCGAGGCTGCTGATCATCAACCTTTAAAACTAAACCCTTTTGCTATTTCAAAAGCTGTTTCCGGAATTTGTGGTGTAGTAAAAAATGTAACCCGTCTTCAGTCTGGCTCCTTACTTGTGGAGTGTGCACGGAGACAGCAATCTCTGAACCTTTTATCAATTACTCAGTTTGCCAATGTTGATGTTGCTGTGTCCGTGCACAGAACACTGAACTCGTGTCGGGGAATTGTTCGGGACAGAGCTTGATGCCTGTCTGATATGTCAGAACAAGAAATTGTGTCTGAACTGGAGGATCAAGGTGTTACGTTTGTCAAACGTTTCACCAGAATCAACGATGGAGTTGTCACCAATACGCATACTTACCTGTTCACTTTTGCGCGTTCTTCCTTACCGCAATCAATCAAAGCTGGTTATGTTAATATCGGAGTGGATATGTATATCCCAAATCCACTCCGATGTTTTAAATGTCAAACTTTTGGCCATGGTTCTAAATCATGTGCTAAACCTGTCAAATGTCATCGTTGTGCTGGCAGCCATGAGGGTAACGACTGTGAGGAGGACATTGTTTGTGCTAACTGTGGTGGCCAACATTTGTCTTCTTTTAAGTCGTGTCCTGTTTGGCAGCTTGAATCAAAAATCAATAAAATGGAATATGAAAATAACATTTCTTTTGCAGATGCAAGAAAACTGTTCACTAAACAATCCACTACTCCATCACATCTTACTTACTCTGCCGCAGTTACACGTTCTGCAACTATATCTACTGCCACTGCATCAATCACATGCCAAACGGATCTGTCATGGGTCCATTCTGATCAGCCCCTTAATACCGCTGGAATCAGTCCACCAACTTCTGATAATCAGACCAGTTCCGCAACCCAGACTTCTACTCAGTCTGACACTCAGACTGATACTCTGACTGTTAGTCAGCCTGACACAGTTGTCCAAGAAAAGAACAAAAGCACTGAACCACTTGACAGCTCACTTGACAAAAAGAAAAAAAAGAAATTAAATAGAAAACAATCATCTCCGGCAGCTTCGCCCCCAGAACTATCTCTTCACAACTCCTTTGAGCCTCTTGACATGGAGGTAACTCTGTCTGTACCGGACAGTAGGAGTAATTCGTCCTCACGTTCGCGTGTGAGATCTCCAATTGAGCCTCCATGACTCAATTGTCCAATATGATACAATGGAATTGCAGAGGACTTAGAAACAATTTTAATGACATTCAATTATTGATACAGGATTTTAAACCGTCTGCTTTATGTCTGCAGGAGACATACCTTAAAAGTACAGATAAATTTGATATCCGACAGTATAACTGTCATCATTCATATTCCCCCCCAGGTGACAAAGCAACTGGGAGGTCGTCTATCTTGGTTAGACAGGGCGTGATTCACAGCCCTGTTGCTCTCAATTCAAATCTTCAAGCTGTTGCTGTTCGTTTAACTTTGAACGTTGTCTTTACGCTATGTTCCTTGTATATTCCTCCATCTACTTTGCTTCGACTATCTGATCTTCAAAATCTGTATGATCAGCTTCCCAAGCCATGTATCATCGTGGGTGATCTGAATGGGCACAACCCCCTGTGGGGAAGTGTTACCACAAACAATAAAGGGAAAATACTTGAGGAATTCATTTCTGATAATAATTTGTGTATCTATAATGATGATTCGAACACCTATCTACATCCTGCCACTGGAACATACTCAGCACTTGATCTGTCTCTCACAGATTCAGAACTATTTAATGAGTTTGAATGGTTGGTCCATGATGACCTCTGCGGAAGCGATCACTTTCCCACCATTCTTAAAGCTGTACATCCAAATCCTGAAACCTCCACATCCAGGTGGAATTTTACAAAGGCCAATTGGTCATTGTATGAAACATTGTGTACTGCAAAATTAATCCCTCATCATTTTCAAAATGTTGAAGATCCCATTCAATTGTTTTCAGATCAGCTCAATGAAATAGCTGATCAAACAATCCTAAGTCCTCTGCAAATCCTCATATTCGCAAACCGTGGTTTACCTACGAATGTAAACAGACTCGAAAGTGTAGGAAGAAAGCGGAAAAGTACTTCCGCCGACATCCCACAGTTCATAATTTAGATCAAGTAATAATTACAAATGCAAAAGCCAGGCGGGCTTATAAACAAAATAAGCGTCGTTCTTGGAGGAACTACGTCTCCAAAATAAATTCCCGTACTCCTATATCCAAAGTATGGAACATGATACAAAAAATTAAAGGCAAAGGATCAACGTCTACTGTTCACCATCTTAAGGAAGGTGATCAGTTATTAACTGGTAAATCAGACATTGCAAATAAACTTGGTGAAACATTGGCAAAACATTCGTCATCGTCTAATTATGCCCCTGAATTCATAAAATATCAGAAACAACAGGAAAAGAAAAATGTTAATTTTCACTCTGATAACCGGGAAGACTATAATGAAGTGTTTTCCTTCCATGAGCTACATACAGCCCTAGGGCAAGCTCACGATACAGCGGCTGGTGCTGATAATATTCACTATCAGCTCCTGAAACATTTGCCTATATCATGTCTAGAAACACTATTGGCTATCTTTGACCAAATATGGACGTCGGGGAATTTTCCTCCTTCGTGGCATAATGCCATTGTAGTCCCTATACCAAAGCCTGGTCGGGATCATACAGATCCTGCAAATTACCGTCCTATATCTTGAACCAGTTGTGTCTGTAAAACCATGGAGCGAATGGTAAATAATAGATTAGTCTGGTTCTTAGAAACCAATAATCTACTAACAAATATTCAATGTGGTTTCCGCAAAAATCGTAGTACTATTGATCATTTAGTACGATTGGAATCGTTTGTAAAAAATGCTATTGTCCACAAACAACATGCAGTGTCAGTATTTTTCGATCTTGAGAAAGCTTACGACACTACCTGGAAGCATGGCATTTTAAAAGATTTACACGAGTTTGGTCTGAGAGGCCGCTTACCACATTTTATATCACAGTTTTTAGACGGCAGGCAATTTCAAGTCCGAGTGGGTTCAATCCTGTCTGACCATTATAATCAGGAGCAGGGTGTCCCACAAGGAAGTATTTTGTCAGTTACTCTATTTAGTATTAAAATCAATAGTCTTTCCAAGGTTTTAAGTGATGCAGTGGATGGATCACTTTTCGTAGATGATTTTAATATATCTTGTCGTGGTAAAAATATGCACACTATTGAGCGACAGCTACAATTATGCCTCAATAAAATACAGAAATGGTGTCTAGAGAATGGGTTTAAGTTCTCCAAAGTCAAAACAAACTGTATCCATTTTTGCCGCAAATATAAACCGCATAAAGACCCTGAACTATTTTTGGCTGGTTTTCCTATTAAAGTTGTCAAGGAAGCCAAGTTCTTGGGTATTATATTTGATAATCATCTCACATTTTTACCACATATAAAATATCTGAAGACTAAATGTCTGAAGGCAATTGACTTGTTGAAAGTCGTTTCTCATTCAAAATGGGGAGGGGATCAGACTACTCTCCTTCATTTATATCGCTCTCTCATCCGTTCCAAACTCGATTATGGTTCTATTATTTATGGGGGGGCCTGTAAAAGCAACTTAAAAATATTAGATTCAGTACATCATCAAGGCCTGAGACTTTGTCTTGGAGCCTTTCGAACATCACCAGTCGATAGCTTATATGTAGAGGCCGATGAGCCATCTCTAAAACAACGTCGAATCAAACTTTCGTTACAATATGTGACTAAATTGTACTCAAACCCTTCGAATCCAGCATATGAATGTGTGTTTAATCCCATGTATGCCAAGTTATTTCAATCTAAACCAAAACTTGTTCCTCCTCTAGGGATCAGAATTCAGCCACATATTACAGCAGCTAATATTGATCTTTCTATTATCTCACCTTCCCGGCTACTGTCTACACATCCTTGGTAACTAGTTAAACCAGAGGTAGACCTAATACTAACTACCCTAAAGAAATCTGACACTAACCCATTGATATATCAACAAGAATATGCGCAATTAAGGTCCAAATATGATTCTCATCGATCTATTTTTACTGATGGTTCAAAGGATGGTGGCAAAGTTTCAAGTGCCACTGTCATTGGATCTAAAAGAGTGTCTTCGAGAATTCCTGGTACTGGCTCTATTTTTACAGCTGAAGCCAATGCTATTCTTATAGCATTGGAATACATTCAAAATCAATCATCTCAACAGTTCATCATCTTTTCTGATTCCTTGTCATGCCTTCAGGCCATCCATAATTGTTCTTCAGATCATCCACTCATTCTTGATATTTTAGAATTGAATAATGTTCTCGCCACTGCCCAATACGACATCGTCTTTTGTTGGTTGCCAAGCCATGTTGGAATTGTTGGTAATACAATGGCTGATGCTGCTGCAAAAGCAGCACTCAACAAATCTGTGACACCACTTCTTCTTCCATACACTGATTATAAGCCTGTTATTAGATGTTACATCAGGGACCTTATGCAAAAGAAGTGGGACACCCAAGCAGGTGTAAATAAATTGCATGAAATTAAACCAACTATTGGCTACACCTACTTGGGTTGTCAGTCCAGATTTGAAGAGGTCATTTTAAGACGATGTCGTATTGGCCACACGAGATATACACATGAATATCTTTTAAAAGGTGAAGATCCTCCGTTCTGTATCCCTTGTGATGAAAGAATCACGGTCAAGCATGTCCTGCTTGACTGTATTGATTTTTCCATCACAAGGGATAAGTATTTCAAAGTCTCATCCTTTAGGGATCTTTTTAATCAGATAAGTCCACATTTTATACTTGCTTTTTTACAGGAAATTGAATTGATAGATAAATTTTGATGACTATGTATTGTAAATAAATAAATATCTTTTACTATTGATAGTACGAATAATTAACTGAGATTGTCAGTGGCTTTATCCTCGAAGGGGGTTAAAGTAGTGTAAAATTATTGTCCCCCTGAGAGGATATGTTAGATCACTTCATTCAAAGTAATTTATCTATCACTGTTTTTAAACGTAGAATATTTGTATATTTTACTTTTGGCTAATCTCGTCCACATTCGCCAATAACTAAAGGACTGGTGTAAATCCTGTTAGGGAACCTTGTAGGTAGCTAAGGTACTGTAAGTCCCCTTGGTCCCTAGTATGGTTGCCTAACTTTAGTTGTTGGTGATTAATAGCCTGTTTTTATAATGTGTCGTCTGTTGTAAAAAAAATCATTTTATTGCTCTAAAACTAGTTTTACACTTCTGATCTGTGATATATTGCTGGTTGTTATACTGTCCTTCGTTGACAGTTTTTTATATAAATCTATAATATAAATGCATAACTTGTTCAAGTCACAATATGGCTGAAATACTGCCAATGTGACTTTAAATATTAATTCACTCACTCACTCTGCTACGCTTGAATTCCGCAGCCCACTTCTTTACAGTGGAAACGGAAGGGGCATCATCCCCCAAAGTGGAGACCATGTCAGCATGTATCTGTGTTGGAGTTAGCCCTTTCAGTTGCAGGTACTTGATGACTGCCCTATAGCCAGTTTTGTCCATTTCTGGTGATTTCAATGGGTAGGTTCACAAGATGGTCTGGTACAAAGACAATAATAACACTACAGTTGCAGTTCTATGATTCATTAAATGATTGTACTTATTGGTGGCAAAAGTTGTTTCAATCCGATTGAGATATCCCACTTAGGCTTAGAACTTTTCAGCCAGCCCTCGTATCATCAAGAATGCTATACCAGTATATGATGGTATAAGTGTGTATGACGTAACCTATAGATGACTATACATGTATATGATGGTATAAGTGTGTATGACATAACCTATAAATGACTATACATGTATATGATGGTATAAGTGTGTATGACATAACCTATCTATGACTATACATGTATATGATGGTATACGTGTGTATGACGTAACCTATAGATGACTATACATGTATATGATGGTCTAAGTGTGTATGACATAACCTATAGATGACTATACATGTATATGATGGTCTAAGTGTGTATGACATAACCTATCTATGACTATACATGTATATGATGGTATACGTGTGTATGACATAACCTATAGATGACTATACAGGTATATGATGGTATAAGTGTGTATGACATAACCTATAGATGACTATACATGTATATGATGGTCTAAGTGTGTATGACATAACCTATAGATGACTATACATGTATATGATGGTATAAGTGTGTATGACATAACCTATAGATGACTATACAGGTATATGATGGTATAAGTGTGTATGACATAACCTATAGATGACTGTACATGTATATGATGGTATACGTGTGTATGACATAACCTATAGATGACTATACATGTATATGATGGTATAAGTGTGTATGACATAACCTATAGATGACTATACATGTATATGATGGTCTAAGTGTGTATGACATAACCTATAAATGACTATACATGTATATGATGATATAAGTGTGTATGACATAACCTATAGATGACTATACATGTATATGATGGTATAAGTGTGTATGACATAACCTATAGATGACTATACATGTATATGATGGTATAAGTGTGTATGACATAACCTATAGATGACTATACATGTATATGATGGTATAAGTGTGTATGACATAACCTATAGATGACTATACATGTATATGATGGTATAAGTGTGTATGACATAACCTATAGATGACTATACATGTATATTATGGTCTAAGTGTGTATGACATAACCTATAGATGACTATACATGTATATGATGGTATAAGTGTGTATGACATAACCTATCTATGACTATACATGTATATGATGGTATAAGTGTGTATGACATAACCTATTTATGACTATACATGTATATGATGGTATAAGTGTGTATGACATAACCTATAGATGACTATACATGTATATGGTGGTATAAGTGTGTATGACATAACCTATAGATGACTATACATGTATATGGTGGTATAAGTGTGTATGACATAACCTATAGATGACTATACATGTATATGATGGTATAAGTGTGTATGACATAACCTATAGATGACTATACATGTATATGGTGGTATAAGTGTGTATGACATAACCTATAGATGACTATACACGTATATGATGGTATAAGTGTGTATGACATAACCTATAGATGACTATACAGGTATATGATAGTATACGTGTGTATGACATAACCTATCTATGACTATACATGTATATGATGGTATAAGTGTGTATGACATAACCTATAGATGACTATACATGTATATGATGGTATAAGTGTGTATGACATAACCTATAGATGACTATACATGTATATGGTGGTATAAGTGTGTATGACATAACCTATAGATGACTATACATGTATATGATGGTCTAAGTGTGTATGACATAACCTATAGATGACTATACATGTATATGATGGTATAAGTGTGTATGACATAACCTATAGATGACTATACATGTATATGATGGTATAAGGTGAAGGTGAGGGAGGGAGTGAGTAAGGTGTTACGCCGCTTGTAGCACCATCACAGCAATATCAAGACAGGAGACACAGGCAATGGGCTCCACACACTGTTTTTTGACAACCAAGCTACCCCACTGCCGCTATCTTCCTGGATGAGGTGAGGTAAAATTGGGTTTAACGTCGCGTCCAAGATTAATGCACTTATATAGCGACGTGTGTGCGTGTGCGTGTGTGTGCGTGCGTGCGTGCGTGCGTGGGTGCGTGCGTGCGTGCGTGCGTGTGTGTGGCTGTGTGTGTGTGGCTGTGTGTGTGCGTGCGTGCGTGCGTGCGTGCGTGTGTGTGGCTGTGTGTGTGTGGCTGTGTGTGTGCGTGCGTGCGTGCGTGCGTGCGTGCGTGCGTGCGTGCGTGCGTGCGTGCGTGCGTGCGTGCGTGCGTGCGTGCGTGCGTGCGTGTGTGTGGCTGTGGCTGTGGCTGCTTGTACTAGTCCGGACTAGTGCTAGCTCACTGAGATACCATGGCGCAGTTTAACATGAATACCCACTCAGACAATGTATACTGACTCCGAGCCGACCAATCCATGTTTTAGCCCCTTAATGCCGAGCGCCAGACAGGGTAACAACAAGTACCATCTCTTAACGTCTTTTGGTATGACGCGGCCGGGGATCAAACCCCGCACCTTCCGCTCTCCGGGCGGACGCTCTACCACTAGACCACGGTATAAGTGTGTATGAAAACTTCTAGATGACTATACATGTATATGATGGAATAAGTATGTATAACATAACTTGTATCACGTATCATGTTTATTTGTGATAATTCCAAAGTAGGGAAAGCAGAGTAGCACTGTTCAGAGCTGACAGCGCCGTAACGGGGGACGTGAAGTAGGGTTTGATTTTAGAATTACATTTGTCAGTGCAACAGCGATGTCTTAGGGAGACGTGAAGTAGGGTTTGGTTTTAGAATTACATTTGTCAGTGCAACAGCGATGTCTTGGCTGTTCTGTTTGTTGGAGATCCGATCATTGGACTACCCAAGGTACAGACTTCTACAAACACAAATACGACCCTATAGAAATTAATCCTTAAATTTGCAGCTGACAGAATGAATCGTAGTTTAGTATCAAATATGTCGAACTCCAGCTGTAACTCTTACCCTGGTGTGTCGAACTCCAGCTCTGTAGAAAAAACGCTGACGGCCATCAAGTACACTTTATTTATATCATGTTTACATTCTATTGATTTCGTATGGTTTTCATCTATTTTATTCACCTCTGTTTTTCCAGTGCACAAAACGTACTTCAAGCTTCCCGTCTTGTTGTTGTCAATGTAATTAATAATTAATCTAGTTGTATCTTTATTTTGCGCAGACAAATCTCTACAAACGACAACGGCATTTCATGGCTTTTCGTCTCAGTGTCAGATACGACATCAGGTCAGTGGACAGCAGTGTTATGTGGTGACAGTGTTATGTGGTGATAGTGATATGGTGGTGACAGTGTTATGGTGGTGACAGTGTTATGGTGGTGGCACTGTCATGGTGGTGGCAGTGTCATGGTGGTGGCAGTGACATGGTGGTGGCAGTGTCATGGTGGTGGCAGTGACATGGAGGTGGCAGTGTTATGGTGGTGACAGTGTTATGGTGGTGACAGTGTCATGGTGGTGGCAGTGACATGGTGGTGGCAGTGTCATGGTTGTGGCAGTGTCATTGTGGTGACAGTGTTATGTTGTGACAGTGTCATGGTGGTGGCAGTGATATGGTGGTGGCAGTGTTATGGTGGTGACAGTGTTATGGTGGTGACAGTGTCATGGTGGTGACAGTGTTATGGTGGTGGCAGTGACATGGTGGTGACAGTGTTATGGTGGTGACAGTGTTATGGTGGTGGCAGTGACATGGTGGTGACAGTGTTATGGTGGTGGCAGTGTTATGGTGGTGACAGTGACATGGTGGTGACAGTGTTATGGTGGTGGCAGTGACATGGTGGTGACAGTGTTATGGTGGTGACAGTGTCATGGTGGTGGCAGTGACATGGTGGTGGCAGTGTCATGGTTGTGGCAGTGTCATTGTGGTGACAGTGTTATGTTGTGACAGTGTCATGGTGGTGGCAGAGTTATGGTGGTGGCAGTGTTATGGTGGTGACAGTGTTATGGTGGTGACAGTGTCATGGTGGTGACAGTGTTATGGTGGTGGCAGTGACATGGTGGTGGCAGTGTTATGGTGGTGACAGTGACATGGTGGTGACAGTGTTATGGTGGTGACAGTGTCATGGTGGTGGCAGTGTCATGGTTGTGACAGTGTTATGGTGGTGACAGTGTTATGGTGGTGGCAGTGACATGGTGGTGACAGTGTTATGGTGGTGGCAGTGACATGGTGGTGGCAGTGTCATTGTGGAGACAGTGTTATGTTGTGGCAGTGTCATGGTGGTGGCAGTGACATGGTGGTGGCAGTGTCATTGTGGAGACAGTGTTATGTTGTGGCAGTGTCATGGTGGTGGCAGTGACATGGTGGTGGCAGTGTCATTGTGGAGACAGCGTTATGTTGTGACAGTGTCATGGTGGTGGCAGTGACATGGTGATGGCAGTGTTATGGTGGTGACAGTGTCATGGTGGTGACAGTGTTATGGTGGTGACAGTGTTATGGTGGTGACAGTGTCATGGTGGTGGCAGTGACATGGTGGTGGCAGTGTTATGGTGGTGACAGTGTCATGGTGGTGGCAGTGACATGGTGGTGGCAGTGTCATGGTGGTGACAGTGTTATGGTGGTTGCAGTGACATTGTGGTGGCAGTGTTATGGAGGTGACAGTGTTATGGCGGTGACAGTGTCATGGTGGTGGCAGTGACATGGTGGTTACAGTGTTATGGTGGTGACAGTGACATGGTGGACAGACGTGGTGATTGTTTAGTGAAGTGTTAAGTTGTGAAGCAGTGTTTTGAAGCAGTGTATTAAGGTAGTGAAGTGAAGCAGTGTTTTGAAGCAGTGTATTGAGGCAGTGTTTTGAAGCAGTGTATTGAGGCAATGAATTGAAGCAGTGTTTTGAAGCAGTGTATTTAGGCAGTGAAGTGAAGCAGTGATCAAGAGTAATGTCGATGTGGTGATTGTTTAGTGAAGTGTTAAGTTGTGAAGCAGTGTTTTGAAGCAGTGTATTAAGGTAGTGAAGTGAAGCAGTGTTTTGAAGCAGTGTATTTAGGCAGTGAAGTGAAGCAGTGATCAAGAGTAATGTCGATGTGGTGATTGTTTAGTGAAGTGTTAAGTTGTGAAGCAGTGTTTTGAAGCAGTGTATTAAGGTAGTGAAGTGAAGCAGTGGTTTGAAGCAGTGTATTGAGGCAGTGAAGTGAAGCAGTGTTTTGAAGCAGTGTATTGAGGCAGTGTTTTGAAGCAGTGTATTGAGGCAGTGAAGTGAAGCAGTGTTCCAGAGTAATGTCGATGTAGCCGCGTGTAACTTGCTTTAATTCAGCACGTGGCAATCAGACGAAACACATCCGTGACAGCGACTGCTTGTTCTACTGCAGCGGGGACTTGAATCAATCTCGTCTGTATTGATTGAGTGTGTCCCCCTGACGCGGCACAGATGGGGAGCGCGTGATGGGGTCCCGGGGGGACCTGGAATTGGCAGAAGTAAGTTAATTCACAAAACCACAGCCACGAAGAAATCGACAATGAAATCTCCAAATGGTGAAGTCTGGTTCGAGGGTAGGCGCACCTGTGGGAATACAAAAGGCGAATTTAGATTAATTCGGAATGTGTTAACGAGATACGGAATTAGGCGAGTGGGCTGAGAGCTGTGTGAACACAAGGTGATAACAATGCCGGACCTGCATCTGTAGGTCAAACAGGCGTCTTCGGAAGAAGAGCTACTTAATCAGCACTGCTAAAACTGCTGGAAGTACAGGGAGGCTTAATGCTGTCAGACCGGAAGTAGCGGAAGGAATTACCGGCGATGCCGCAGAGACTGACGGGAATACAAAGTGTCCCCACCTCACAACCGGAACTGACTCTCCGACATTGTTATAGGAGATCAGGATCTGTCTGTCTGTCTGTGTATCTGTCCACCTATATGTGTGTGTTTTTCTGTCTGTCCGTCTGTCTATTTGTCTACATGTCTGTTTGTCTGTGTATCTGTCTGTCTATATGTGTGTGTTTTTCTGTCTGTCCGTCTGTCTATTTGTCTACATGTCTGTTTGTCTGTGTATCTGTCTGCCTATATGTGTGTGTTTTTCTGTCTGTCCGTCTGTCTATTTGTCTACATGTCTGTTTGTCTGTGTATCTGTCTGTCTATATGTGTGTGTTTTTCTGTCTGTCCGTCTGTCTATTTGTCTACATGTCTGTTTGTCTGTGTATCTGTCTGCCTATATGTGTGTGTTTTTCTGTCTGTCCGTCTGTCTATTTGTCTACATGTCTGTTTGTCTGTGTATCTGTTTGCCTATATGTGTGTGTTTTTCTGTCAAAAAAGGTTATGCACAGGTAGTATGTAGTTCTACCGGAACTGACTCTCCGACATTGTTATAGGAGATCAGGATCTGTCTGTCTGTCTGTGTATCTGTCCACCTATATGTGTGTGTTTTTCTGTCTGTCCGTCTGTCTATTTGTCTACATGTCTGTTTGTCTGTGTATCTGTCTGTCTATATGTGTGTTTTTCTGTCTGTCCGTCTGTCTATTTGTCTACATGTCTGTTTGTCTGTGTATCTGTCTGCCTATATGTGTGTGTTTTTCTGTCTGTCCGTCTGTCTATTTGTCTATATGTCTGTTTGTCTGTGTATCTGTTTGCCTATATGTGTGTGTTTTTCTGTCAAAAAAGGTTATGCACAGGTAGTATGTAGTTCATTGAACCTGACTACACAAACATCCGGTATATAAATTAGATATACCATATTGTAAAATGTTGGTGGCCTGATATTCGACAAACGGTGCGTCAAAACGCAGCCATTGTCGATTTGCAATGTCTTAAACGGCTTTGTTTTCAACCTGTTCAAAAATGCCATGGATGAAAACAGTAAAGTAAAATGCACGTGCAAGTTATGACATTCGTAACTCGTGGTAGTGGCTATAAAAAGGCAAGTATAAGCCAATAATTTGTCATTCAATTGTCAATATTTTTTAAGTTCGAAAATGCCGAGACTCAGCGCTGCCGATCGGAACATCGCCATAGTTAAACAACGGTAAACCTTTAGAATTCAGGCGTCCGTTCCACAAAGTTATCGTAGCGCTAATGTTATCGCAACTCACAGACTTTGAAATAGACTTACGACTGTCGTTGCGCTACAGTACAGTCGCCTTGTGGTCCTGCACCACAAAGTTTACAATCACGTCACAATACCCGATGACGTAATTTGTGGAGTTATAAATTTGTCACTCTCCTACCCAGAGTTCCATGCGGCCGGCAGCCAGCCAGCATAGTACCTCTGCCACAGGCCAGCGCCATGTGACGATTCGTCACACCTTTCACAGTCCATTCAAGATATTGAATATGCTTTTCATCCTTTTCATGTTTGACAAGTCGCAGTGATAGTAGCATATCTATATAATTATGCAAAACAATATGTTAAGCGACCCGAAATACTTGCATTAGTCCGTTCTACACTTATTTCTGAAAAAGCGCGATTGTTTACAAACAAGAGGAAAGTCCGGTCACGTGATATGCAAATTAGTCTGTGGCAGTGGTGTTATGCTGAGTCATCACTGCGCCGGAGTTCGGAGTTTTGTTCCAAGATCAATCGGCGAAACAATGCCATGTGACGTCAGCCTAGCAACAAGGTTGCTGGGGTCATTGAGTGTGCAGAAGCTCCTCTCAGTGATCTATCATCTCCACACGCAATGTCGTTGAATGCCGCACGCAAAGCCGAGGGATGTTGAGAGCTTTCAATATTTGCTCGGGAAACTTGTTCCGACAGTACACAAGCAGGCTTGTTGATGTTACACACTATGTAATACGGCTGTGTGTTGGTGTTACACACTATGTAATACTGCTGTGTGTTGGTGTTACACACTATGTAATACTGCTGTGTGTTGGTGTTACACACTATGTAATACTGCTGTGTGTTGATGTTACACACTATGTAATACGGCTGTGTGTTGGTGTTACACACTATGTAATACGGCTGTGTGTTGGTGTTACACACTATGTAATACTGCTGTGTGTTGGTGTTACACGTTATGTAATACTGCTGTTGGTTGATGTTACACACTATGTAATACTGCTGTGTGTTGATGTTACACACTATGTAATACTGCTGTGTGTTGGTGTTACACACTATGTAATACTGCTGTGTGTTGATGTTACACACTATGTAATACGGCTGTGTGTTGGTGTTACACACTATGTAATACTGCTGTGTGTTGGTGTTACACACTATGTAATACGGCTGCGTGTTGGTGTTACACACTATGTAATACGGCTGTGTGTTTATTAAAACGCTGATCTCTCCACGAGTAAACGTTTGATCTCACCCAAGCGATATCTCCTGTTGGAGCCAGTTTTAAATGATCAATTTCATTCTAGCAATGATATGTAACGATGATGACGAACTACACGAGATGCAAATCACACATTTGTACACACGTTTATAAATATAATCTTCACGAGATGCAAATAATACATTTTACTCCTGATTCCTTGTAAACGTATGATACGTCATTCACAGTCAGTATTCTCAAACTTATTTCAGATACTCAATGCTAGTAAGAGGCCTAGGCGACTAATGGGATCGGGTGGTCAGGCTCGCTAAAGGCGACTAACGGGGTTGGGTGGTCAGGCTCACTGACTTGGTTGATAAATGTCATCGTATCCCAGTTGCGTGGATCAATGCTTATGATGTTCATCACTGGATTGTCTGGTCCAGATCATACAGCTGGAATATTGCTGAGTGCGACACTGTGCTCTGCCCGGCAGTCTCCTGTGTACATCTGTGTCTGTCCCCGTGGACGTAGTCTCTGCCCGGCAGCCTTCTCTGTACATCTGTGTCTGTCCCCGTGGACGTAGTCTCTGCCCGGCAGCCTTCTGTGTACATCTGTGCCTGTCTCCGTGGACGTAGTCTCTGCCCGGCAGTCTCCTGTGTACATCTGTGTCTGTCCCCGTGGACGTACATGTGTAGTCTCTGCCCGGCAGCCTTCTCTGTACATCTGTGTCTGTCCCCGTGGACGTAGTCTCTGCCCGGCAGCCTTCTGTGTACATCTGTGTCTGTCCCCGTGGACGTACATGTGTAGTCTCTGCCCGGCAGCCTTCTCTGTACATCTGTGTCTGTCCCCGTGGACGTAGTCTCTGCCCGGCAGCCTTCTGTGTACATCTGTATCTGTCCCCGTGGACGTAGTCTCTGCCCGGCAGCCTTCTGTGTACATCTGTGTACATCTGTGTCTGTCTCCGTGGACGTAGTCTCTGCCCAGCAGCCTTCTGTGTACATCTGTGTACATCTGTGTCTGTCCCCGTGGACGTAGTCTCTGCAGGGCAGCCTTCTCTGTACATCTGTGTCTATCCCCGTGGACGTAGTCTCTGCCCGGCAGCCTTCTGTGTACATCTGTGTACATCTGTGTCTGTCCCCGTGGACGTAGTCTCTGCCCGGCAGCCTTCTCTGTACATCTGTGTACATCTGTGTCTGTCCCCGTGGACGTAGTCTCTGCCCGGCAGTCTTCTCTGTACATCTGTTTCTGTCCCCGTGGACGTAGTCTCTGCCCGGCAGTCTCCTGTGTACACCTGTGTCTGTCCCCGTGGACGTAGTCTCTGCCCGGCAGCCTTCTCTGTACATCTGTGTCTGTCCCCGTGGACGTAGTCTCTGCCCGGCAGTCTCCTGTGTACACCTGTGTTTGTCCCCGTGGACGTAGTCTCTACCGGCAGTCTCCTGTGTACATCTGTGTCTGTCCCCGTAGACGTAGTCTCTGCCCGGCAGTCTCCTGTGTACATCTGTGTCTGTCCCCGTGGACGTAGTCTCTGCCCGGCAGTCTCCTGTGTACATCTGTGTCTGTCCCCGTGGACGTAGTCTCTGCCCGGCAGTCTTCTCTGTACATCTGTGTCTGTCCCCTTGGACGTAGTCTCTGCCTGGCAGCCTTCTGTGTACATCTGTGTACACCTGTGTCTGTCCCCGTGGACGTAGTCTCTGCCCGGCAGCCTTCTCTGTACATCTGTGTACACCTGTGTCTGTCCCCGTGGACGTAGTCTCTGCCCGGCAGCCTTCTGTGTACATCTGTGTACACCTGTGTCTGTCCCCGTGGACGTAGTCTCTGCCCGGCAGCCTTCTGTGTACATCTGTGTACACCTGTGTCTGTCCCCGTGGACGTAGTCTCTGCCCGGCAGTCTCCTGTGTACATCTGTGTTTGTCCCCGTGGACGTAGTCTCTGCCCGGCAGCCTTCTGTGTACATCTGTGTCTGTCCCCGTGGACGTAGTCTCTGCCAGGCAGTCTCATGTGTACATCTGTGTCTGTCTCCGTGGACGTAGTCTCTGCCCGGCAGCCTTCTCTGTACATCTGTGTACATCTGTGTCTGTCCCCGTGGACGTAGTCTCTGCCCGGCAGTCTTCTGTGTACACCTGTGTACACCTGTGTTTGTCCCCGTGGACGTAGTCTCTGCCCGGCAGTCTCCTGTGTACATCTGTGTTTGTCCCCGTGGACGTAGTCTCTGCCCGGCAGCCTTCTGTGTACATCTGTGTCTGTCCCCGTGGACGTAGTCTCTGCCCGGCAGTCTCATGTGTACATCTGTGTCTGTCTCCGTGGACGTAGTCTCTGCCCGGCAGCCTTCTCTGTACATCTGTGTACATCTGTGTCTGTCCCCGTGGCCGTAGTCTCTGCCCGGCAGTCTCCTGTGTACACCTGTGTACATCTGTGTCTGTCCCCGTGGCCGTAGTCTCTGCCCGGCAGTCTTCTCTGTACATCTGTGTCTGTCCCCGTGGACGTAGTCTCTGCCCGGCAGCCTTCTCTGTACATCTGTGTACATCTGTGTCTGTCCCCGTGGCCGTAGTCTCTGCCCGGCAGTCTTCTCTGTACATCTGTGTCTGTCCCCGTGGACGTAGTCTCTGCCCGGCAGCCTTCTCTGTACATCTGTGTACATCTGTGTCTGTCCCCGTGGCCGTAGTCTCTGCCCGGCAGCCTTCTCTGTACATCTGTGTACATCTTTGTCTGTCCCCGTGGACGTAGTCTCTGCCCGGCAGCCTTCTCTGTACATCTGTGTCTGTCCCCGTGGACGTAGTCCTTGCCCGGCAGTTTTCTCTGTACATCTGTGTACATCTGTGTCTGTCCCCGTGGACGTAGTCTCTGCCCGGCAGTCTTCTGTGTACATCTGTGTCTGTCCCCGTGGACGTAGTCTCTGCCCGGCAGTCTTCTCTGTACATCTGTGTACATTTGTGTCTGTCCCCGTGGATGTAGTCTCTGCACGGCAGCCTTCTCTGTACATCTGTGTCTGTCCCCGTGGACGTAGTCTCTGCCCGGCAGTCTCCTGTGTACACCTGTGTCTGTCCCCGTGGACGTAGTCTCTGCCCGGCAGTCTCCTGTGTACATCTGTGTCTGTCCCCGTGGACGTAGTCTCTGCCCGGCAGTCTCCTATGTACATCTGTGTCTGTCCCCGTGGACGTAGTCTCTGCCCGGCAGTCTTCTCTGTACATCTGTGTACATCTGTGTCTGTCCCCGTGGACGTAGTCTCTGCCCGGCAGCCTTCTCTGTACATCTGTGTACATCTGTGTCTGTCCCCGTGGACGTAGTCTCTGCCCGGCAGCCTTCTCTGTACATCTGTGTACATCTGTATCTGTCCCCGTGGACGTAGTCTCTGCCCGGCAGTTTCCTGTGTACATCTGTGTCTGTCCCCGTGGACGTAGACTCTGCCCGGTAGTCTCCTGTGTACACCTGTGTACATCTGTGTCTGTCCCCGTGGACGTAGTCTCTGCCCGGCAGCCTCCTGTGTACACCTGTGTCTATCCCCGTGGACGTAGTCTCTGCCCGGCAGCCTTCTCTGTACATCTGTGTACATCTGTTTCTGTCCCCGTGGACGTAGTCTCTGCCCGGCAGTCACCTGTGTACATCTGTGTCTGTCCCCGTGGACGTAGTCTCTGCCCGGCAGTCTCCTGTGTACATCTGTGTCTGTCCCCGTGGACGTAGTCTCTGCCCGGCAGTCTCCTGTGTACACCTGTGTCTGTCCCCGTGGACGTAGTCTCTGCCCGGCAGTCTCCTGTGTACACCTGTGTACATCTGTGTCTGTCCCCGTGGACGTAGTCTCTGCCCGGCAGTCTCCTGTGTACATCTGTTTCTGTCCCCGTGGACGTAGTCTCTGCCCGGCAGTCACCTGTGTACATCTGTGTCTGTCCCCGTGGACGTAGTCTCTGCCCGGCAGTCTCCTGTGTACATCTGTGTCTGTCCCCGTGGACGTAGTCTCTGCCCGGCAGTCTCCTGTGTACACCTGTGTCTGTCCCCGTGGACGTAGTCTCTGCCCGGCAGTCTCCTGTGTACACCTGTGTACATCTGTGTCTGTCCCCGTGGACGTAGTCTCTGCCCGGCAGCCTTCTGTGTACATCTGTGTACATCTGTGTCTGTCCCCGTGGACGTAGTCTCTGCCCGGCAGTCTTCTCTGTACATCTGTGTACATCTGTGTCTGTCCCCGTGGACGTAGTCTCTGCCCGGCAGCCTTCTCTGTACATCTGTGTACATCTGTGTCTGTCCCCGTGGACGTAGTCTCTGCCCGGCAGCCTTCTCTGTACATCTGTGTACATCTGTATCTGTCCCCGTGGACGTAGTCTCTGCCCGGCAGTTTCCTGTGTACATCTGTGTCTGTCCCCGTGGACGTAGACTCTGCCCGGTAGTCTCCTGTGTACACCTGTGTACATCTGTGTCTGTCCCCGTGGACGTAGTCTCTGCCCGGCAGCCTCCTGTGTACACCTGTGTCTATCCCCGTGGACGTAGTCTCTGCCCGGCAGCCTTCTCTGTACATCTGTGTACATCTGTTTCTGTCCCCGTGGACGTAGTCTCTGCCCGGCAGTCACCTGTGTACATCTGTGTCTGTCCCCGTGGACGTAGTCTCTGCCCGGCAGTCTCCTGTGTACATCTGTGTCTGTCCCCGTGGACGTAGTCTCTGCCCGGCAGTCTCCTGTGTACACCTGTGTCTGTCCCCGTGGACGTAGTCTCTGCCCGGCAGTCTCCTGTGTACACCTGTGTACATCTGTGTCTGTCCCCGTGGACGTAGTCTCTGCCCGGCAGTCTCCTGTGTACATCTGTTTCTGTCCCCGTGGACGTAGTCTCTGCCCGGCAGTCACCTGTGTACATCTGTGTCTGTCCCCGTGGACGTAGTCTCTGCCCGGCAGTCTCCTGTGTACATCTGTGTCTGTCCCCGTGGACGTAGTCTCTGCCCGGCAGTCTCCTGTGTACACCTGTGTCTGTCCCCGTGGACGTAGTCTCTGCCCGGCAGTCTCCTGTGTACACCTGTGTACATCTGTGTCTGTCCCCGTGGACGTAGTCTCTGCCCGGCAGCCTTCTGTGTACATCTGTGTACATCTGTTTCTGTCCCCGTGGACGTAGTCTCTGCCCGGCAGCCTTCTGTGTACATCTGTTTCTGTCCCCGTGGACGTAGTCTCTGCCCGGCAGTCTCCTATGTACATCTGTGTCTGTCCCCGTGGACGTAGTCTCTGCCCGGCAGTCTTCTGTGTACATCTGTGTCTGTCCCCGTGGACGTAGTCTCTGCCCGGCAGTCTTCTGTGTACATCTGTGTCTGTCCCCGTGGACGTAGTCTCTGCCCGGCAGTCTCCTGTGTACATCTGTGTCTGTCCCCGTGGACGTAGTCTCTGCCCGGCAGTCTTCTGTGTACATCTGTGTCTGTCCCCGTGGACGTAGTCTCTGCCCGGCAGTCTCCTATGTACATCTGTGTCTGTCCCCGTGGACGTAGTCTCTGCCCGGCAGTCTCCTATGTACATCTGTGTCTGTCCCCGTGGACGTAGTCTCTGCCCGGCAGTCTTCTGTGTACATCTGTGTCTGTCCCCGTGGACGTAGTCTCTGCCCGGCAGTCTTCTGTGTACACCTGTGTCTGTCCCCATGGACGTAGTCTCTGCCCAGCAGCCTTCTGTGTACATCTGTGTCTGTCCCCGTGGACGTAGTCTCTGCCCGGCAGTCTTCTGTGTACACCTGTGTCTGTCCCCATGGACGTAGTCTCTGCCCAGCAGCCTTCTGTGTACATCTGTGTCTGTCCCCGTGGACGTAGTCTCTGCCCGGCAGTCTCCTGTGTACACCTGTGTCTGTCCCCGTGGACGTAGTCTCTGCCCGTCAGTCTCCTGTGTACACTTGTGTACATCTGTGTCTGTCCCCGTGGACGTAGTCTCTGCCCGGCAGTGGTCTGTACCAGGGAAACATCCTTCACCTTCTGTTCCGCGCATAGCAATCGTATCAGTTGCCGATAAGTTTATATTTCTTCCTTGCCATCCCACTAAATAGTTTTGCGCTCCTGGACCTCTCAGTCGTCCCCTGGGGGTTGAGCCAACACTGACCTCCCTCAATCCATGTTGCTGTGATGTCATCGACCACCTGCGAACAACGAAACCTGAGTGAGTGAGTGAGTGAGCATGGTTTTACGCCGCTTTCAGCTATATTCCTGCAATATCACGGCCGGGGACACCAGAAATTGGTTGAAACCTAAAACAAGACATCAAGAGCTATAAACAGAGTATATAATTTAGCGATTTCATGTTTACATTTTAGATTATATTGTCGTAAATAAATATTCAATTAACTAGATATTAGATATTATGATAATTAACCTCGTGTAAAGGCAGCAAGCGCAAGACGGCACCACGTCTCACGGATCGATTGATTTCGGGGTTCTCATTGGGTTCGACCTCGGGGGATTGATCTGATTAGGGGTATTCGACAACCCATGCTCAGGAAGCTCACGATGGTGTTGAGCGTGCTGCTGTGGTGAAGGGAGCACGACGTCGTGTCAGTCACGTGATGCACGGCTTCCACAGAGAAGGGAAGAACGCCACAATGTATTAAAAGACAGGACAGGAATACATGCAGCTGTTTCCGTTAGTCTGGCAACTTGAACCTGATCGATTGTTACACGCGGGGGGGGGGGGGGGGGGGGGGGGACTATGGCGAGTGTAACGGAGAGCGCGGTACAGGGCGGTGCACACTGCAGGGCATGATGACGTCACAGCCAGGTGTATACATACATTTATAGCTAAAATGGAGTAGAATTATAACTAAACCCTCGGTTTCCTTCGTCGGGCAGTTAATGGAAGACCTCGGGCTTCTGCAAATGATAATGCCCTGACAAATAGCGTTACCCTTATAAACTAATGTCCAAAAGAAACGATACCACGTGTTTGAAAGGACATTACAAAAAAACTTAACGATACAGACATTTCAAATTAGTATATGACTTGTGAGTAATGTTTTCACAGTATGTGAAATCAATCCTTTACAATCATTAGGACAGACATGTAAAGACGGGGGGGGTCCAAAATGAAAATTTCATTTAAACACAGTTGATGAGTTAAGTGTGGAAAATGTCACAACACACGTCTCAAAGTCACGTTAGTACCGGGGATGTCCACCGTGAGCGTCAATACACGCTAGTACACGTCTACGGGCTGATGACGTTGGGGGGGATGCGTTGCCATTCATGGAAGAGGCATTGTTCCAATTCCTGGAGGTTAACTGGAGGCGGCCGAGAATGTCCCACATGTGTTCGATTGGGTTCATGTCCGGTGAACATGCCGGCCATGGTAAAACGTGAATGTTGGCGTTTGCTAGGAAGTTCTGGGTCAGCCTTGCCGTGTGAGGCCTCGCATTATCGTGCTGGAAAATGATACCATTAGGCTGTTGTTGGATGAATGGCACCACAACTGGTTGTAAGATGTCATCACGATAACGCTGCGCATGCAGGTTTCCTCGAATAACGACGAGTCTCGTTTTGACGTCACCGCAGATTCCACCCCAAACCATTAAACCTCCGCCTCCATATGGCCTGACTTGATGGATGCAGTTCGGTGCCAAACGTTCACCTACTCTTCGGTACACACGCTGCCGAACGTCGTTCCTGAAGATGCAAAATCTGCTTTCGTCAGAAAACATGACACGTACCCAGTTCCACCGTTGCCACCGTCGAAGTCGCCTGGCCCATATCCGTCTGTTGAGTCGGTGTTGAGGTGTCAGGAACGCTCCGCGGTAGGGGCGACGTGCTCGGATACCATGTGCCCGTAGTCTCCTGTACACGGTTTGTCGACTTATCACGTGTCCCAGTGCCGTCCGTGCCGTTAACGTCGCCGTTACGAAGCGGTTCCGAAGGTGAAGTACCCGGATGTTGCGGTCTTCAATAGGCGTGGTCACCCGTGGTCTCCAGGTTCTCGGCCTGTCTGCTGTCCGACCTGTTTGACGCAACGGCTGCATTAACCTGGTGACGGTTATGCGCGCGCATCCTAACCTTCTGGTGACGTCGCGGTGCGTAGCTCCCTGTTGGAGCATTCCTACGGCTCTCTCTCTCTCAATCGCTGTCAAACGTGGCATTTCTTTTGTGCGCTTTTTGTTGCTGTGATCCCAACGTGTCGGGTCAGCAGTTTTATACAGAAGATATGCACGTGCATTTCGTGTCACGGGACGGAACGTCATTTGGGCAAATTGCACGTTTTTTTCTCAATTGATCAAATATTCCCTGTTTTATCGACCGAATACGTTTGGTTTGGAACGTAGGATACGCAAAAGTACCTTTTCAGACGAAAATTTACTCTTCATAATAAAAAAATTGGAAAAATGTGTGGTATCGTTTCTTTTGGACATTAGTTTAGTATACAATACGAAGGTGGAGGATGACGTCACATCAAGTCCCTGCGATGATGAATAATCGGATCACATCGGGCATCTACGTTGAGTAATGGTGATCTTGCCTTCATGATAAACGATCGGAACATCTCGGGCACGTACATCACGTCATGGCGATGTCACCCAAATGATGAACAATCGGAACATCTCGGGCACGTACATCACGTCATGGCGATGTCACCCAAATGATGAACAATCGGAACATCTCGGGCACGTACATCACGTCATGGCGATGTCACCCAAATGATGAACAATTGGAACATCTCGGACATCTACATCACGTTATGATGATGTCGACTGATGAAGAAGAAAAGACAATTCTGAGCCACTAAATATAATTTTCCGGTGCGAATGTTCTGATTGGTCAATGACAGTCGCGTTAGTGATGACGTCAAGCTAAAAATAGATCGCAAGCGGTTGCGAGACGTGGTGCACTAAGATTAAACCAGTCACATGACATGAACAATACCCTTATATGGAACGACATCTAGCCTGACCCCGATGTCATTTATGTTAAATAAGCAATGTGGTTTTCATTGTTTGAATGATAATCAAACTAAATCACAGCCATTAGCCTTTCTTCGATACAGTCTGAAACCACAGCAGAATGGAGAATAGTCTGACATACAGACTCTAGGGTAACAATATCTACTCTATAAACATCGCCTCCTACTTGTATCTATACTTGTCAACCACACTCTGTATATCACTTGCTTCATAACGGTGTTAGAACCTACACCTCTTACTTCTATCTATACTTGTCAACCACACTCTGTATTTCACTTGCTTGATAACGGTGTTAGAACCTACACCTCTTAATTGTAATAAAGAAGTTGTTCATCCATAAATTCTTATCCTTATTTAGTACTCCAACTTCTAAATGCCTATCAAAGAAGAAATATCATACGGACCCTGAAACAAATATGTCCAATACAGTCCATGCAAGTCTATATTGTTTGGCAAGTGTAGATTACTGCAGGATCCGGATGGAGAATATTGTGTGTTGTTATCGCCTTGGAATGCGGGAGGTAAACGATAAACATCGGCATCTATCAAGCAGGGGTTGCCGGACACGTGTGGGTGGCCCTGCTACGTCACACCTGACCTGAGGCGTGTGATGTGAATACCTGTAGTGAAGAGTTATTATCGTTGCCAGTTTCTGCCATCTCCCCGAGGCACGCGTGTCAGCTAGCTTACATACAAGCCTAGTTTATCCCTTTCCACATCAAGGCCACTTTTCTTGGATGGACCCTGGCGCCACCTCGCGTAGATCACGAGTTGTGTCCCTCGTAATGGAAGCGCGACATTCAATCAGATCACTGTTCTTTTCTCGCACAGCTTTACAAAGATGGCGACGACCTAGTCGATCAGATAACGAAAACATTAGCGATTTCATCCCTGACACAAATGATCTTTGGGGATTTAAACGCTGAAAAAGACATAGTCCGGCGGTAAATCAATTTTATACGAAAATGTACCAATCGTGGATGTTGATTTTGTGAAACGTTCTGTGATTGGACTATCGATATGTGCGAAACTCCAATCATATTCAACACAGGAAAGTGGGCTTGATGTGGCAAGGGTGGAAACAAGACTTGGATGAAAAGGCTGGTGGACACTCTTGCCTCGGGAAGATGCGTTTCATGATGCCCGCTGAAGGAGGGATTTGTCTGGTGTGTATTGTAATGGAGCATTGCTGGACACGTCTACTAAGTCTATATCTCACCGAGCATTCAAACCTGAAGTCACCACTCTGTTGCACGTAAACTTATACCTCAAAGGCCTCTGAAGCGAGGAGGCATCTTGGGAAGCAAGCCACTTCTTAATGCGATGTAATCCGTTATCAATTTTCCCTCCTTATTCACAATATGATAAAGTTTAGTGGATCCAGAAAGGGGGACTGGGTGTTTTGAAGTCCACGAGCACGGGTATGGTGCTGGCAAACCTAGACACATAATCGGGGGAAACCGGGATTCCAACCTACAATCATAGATGTCTAGTGTGCCCACGGGATGCAACTCCGCATAGCGGCCGGAAATTGCCGGCCTTAGACGACTAATACATAGGAAGCGAGATGAGCTGCATGTAGGTATTTCTATGTGTGCTCCACACAGATCACTGTGTGAAAGAACGCCGTCAGACATCAGTGAGAAGATTGAAGCTTTAGTATGGCGAGCACAATACACTGATACCTACATCAAACCCTGCAATCTGGAAATATAGATACATGTATCAATCCCTGCAATCTGGAAATACACTGATACATGCATCAAACCCTGCAATCTGGAAATACACTGATACATGCATCAAACCCTGCAATCTGGAAATACACTGATACATGCATCAAACCCTGCAATCTGGAAATACAGATACATGTATCAAACCCTGCAATCTGGAAATACACTGATACATGCATCAAACCCTGCACTCTGGAAATACAGATACATGTATCAAACCCTGCAATCTGGAAATACACTGATACATGCATCAAACCCTGCAATCTGGAATTACACAGATACATGTATCAAACCCTGCAATCTGGAAATACACTGATACATGCATCAAACCCTGCAATCTGGAAATACACTGATACATGCATCAAACCCTGCAATCTGGAAATACACAGATACATGTATCAAACCCTGCAATCTGGAAATACACTGATACATGCATCAGACCCTGCAATCTGGAAATACACTGATACATGCATCAAACCCTGCAATCTGGAAATACACTGATACATGCATCAAACCCTGCAATCTGGAAATACACTGATACATGCATCAGACCCTGCAATCTGGAAATACACTGATACATGCATCAAACCCTGCAATCTGGAAATACACAGATACATGTATCAAACCCTGCAATCTGGAAATACACTGATACATTCATCAGACCCTGCAATCTGGAAATACACTGATACATTCATCAGACCCTGCAATCTGGAAATACACTGATACATGCATCAGACCCTGCAATCTGGAAATACACAGATACATTCATCAGACCCTGCAATCTAAAGCCCAAGCCAAACACAGGCCCATGGACACACACTTCTAGCTTCAAGTGAGTCATCAAGCAGGACTGTCTCATCTAAAACAAACTTTTCAAAGACACTATCAAGATGGGCCGAGAAAATCGTTATCATTCAAAGGCGTTACTATGGAGATGGTTTACCTGTTTCTTACACACCTGTGGGTGAGAAACCCATTTGAGATAACTGGTATCAGACATATGTGTGAGATCACATTCCAGGCCCGTGATTGGCTACTCCATGGTGATGACCTGAGGTCAGATGATGACGGACTACTTTTCTGATTGTTCGCCTATGCCATGTTGAACCACAAGACCGTGTAATAATTAATGATAATAATAAACAAACTCGTCCTCGTCTGCGAGTTTGTTTGTTATTAATATCAGTTACATTATCTGATGTTATGTCAACGTTATCATTTTTTAGAGTGTAAACCCCCTGGATGCCACAGCGACACATATGTCCCTCCTCTTCAACCCTCAAATAAAATTCAAAATACATCACGCAAACTAATACACTTCTCAGTTTCGAATTCAGTCTTCTGTTTCTCATTTGCTGTCATTTTAGGCAAAGTGACATCTAAAAATTAGTCACATTGTAAATCTCGCCAAATCACAATTCACGGCGTTATTTACTGTGTGTTTAGAAATCAAAATATTGGATATTTACTCGAATAATTAAAGTAGAAAAATAGCATATTAGTGACCACGAGTATGATCATTCTGAAACGTCGCCTAGAATCGTTTAGAATGTTTTGGAAAATACGCATTCACGAACGCCGAAGTGTACGTTCCGCCATATTGGATTGTGTTTACAAAATGCCGGTTATGAGCCTATAGATTCGATATTTCAAACTCAGATGCTATATATGCATCCCTGAATTCCTCATACATTTTAGAAACAAATGACAAACTTGTCACCAATGCAAAGTATCTAGATGAAATCATGCGAAATAAATTAGGTGTGGCAACGGACACTGTGCTCGGAAAACTGAACTTGCTGAGATGCAAACCAAGCAAAATATCCAGATTTTTGCAAAAGTCGGTCACCGGAAGTGATGTCATACGGAAGTAAATATTGTTGTACATATTTGGTAATTTCTTTGAGGTGTAACCTTTTAACTCGGCATCCAGCGTGTTCTTTGTTTTTGTCTAGTTTGCATTACCATCGCCTTGATAATCCACAGACATGGCGGAAACCTTTTTTGTAGGGTCACATTATTTATGAGTAGTTAGCAGTACATGGATATGACGTCACTTAAGACAATGGTGTTATGTATTAATGCGCCACTGCGATCATGAGAATATACAAACTGCATCGATCCGATGCTAAAAAGGTGCGATTTTAGGATGTGTAAGAAACAGATTACTGTACTCGTGCCTGTCAGACCGTACCATTGATCTTACAACTCGTTGTTACAAAGCTTTCGCTCGTTAGATACGTTTTGAAACAACTTGTCGTAAGAGCAATGGTATCTACACTCGTGTAGTAATCTCTATTTATCATGTGAAAAATATGGCTGAGGATCCTGTTCAAGGCATTTTTATGAAAAAGAAATACAGAGAATTGATAATTGATAAATCTGATATGGTTAGAATTGACAGGGTTAGGGTTAGGGTTAGGGTTAGAACTGATAAGTCTGCTGATAGTATGTGGCGAGTGGAGAAAACACTTAAGAAAAGAAAGAGAGATGGCCAGAAGGTGGGAAGGCATTCTGTAGAAGGGACGCTATGATAACATGAACACTACGCAGTATAGAAAAGACCACGTGTTATATCGAGGATAGATACGAGGCCTTCAACTCCCAGTAGTGTAAAGACCATTTGTTATATCGAGGATAGATACGGGGCTTTCAGCTCCCAGTAGTGTGAAGACCTTGTGTTATATCGAGGATAGATACGAGGCTTTCAGCTCCCAGTAGTGTGAAGACCACGTGTTATATCGAGGATAGACAGAAGGCCTTCAGCCCTGAGTAATGCTAATGTGTGTATTGCGAGAATTAAACACACTCGCTTTTACCGTGAATGTTTCAGCAGTTTTCATCAATGACACCGAGAACCCCTGTTATAATGTCAAAGTCTGTTTTTTTTCCCGATGGATGAAAACACGTCACTCGCTGTTAGTGTCCATGGCTTACAAATGAGAAGTTGTCAGACAAACCTCGAAGTAATTTCGCTGAATAAATGACATCTGTAATTATGGCGTCGGCATCAGCAGGAAGCCATGCGTCGTCCACGATGTCAACAAAGTTCCAGGAGTCCGTGCAGCGCGGTCGGCGGCTGACACAGATCTGTCATGGCCGTTGATGTGTTTATGTGGAAGTTCCAGATAGAATTGTTGCATTTCCCATCAGACACCGGGGCGCTAATGCACGCGCGGCCAGATCCTGATTGGGAAAACAGATGCCACTTGTTTCACATTGTACATCACATATTGTCTCACATTGTACATCACGTCCTTGTCTCACATAGTACATCACGTCCTTGTCTCACATTGTACATCACGTCCTTGTCTCACATAGTACATCACGTCCTTATCTCACATTGTACTGAAGTGATGTAGCATGTAAGACACTGACGTAATGTACCAAATAAGACTATGAAGTGATGTAGCATATAAGACATTGACGTAATGTACCAAGTAAGACTATGAAGTGATGTAGCATATAAGACACTGACGTGATGTAGCAAGTAAGACTATGAAGTGATGTAGCATGTAAGACACTGACGTGATGTACCATGTAAGACTATGAAGTGATGTAGCATGTAAGACACTGAAGTGATGTACCATGTAAGACACTGAAGTGATGTAGCATGTAAGACTGTGAAGTGATGTACCATGTAAGACACTGACGTGATGTACCATATAAGACACTGACGTGATGCACCATGTAAGATACTGATTTGATGTACCATGTAAGACACTGAAGTGATGTAGCATATAAGACACTGACGTGATGCACCATATAAGACACTGACGTGATGTACCATATAAGACACTGACGTGATGTAGCATGTAAGACACTGAAGTGATGTAGCATGTAAGACACTGACGTGATGTTCCATATAAGACACTGACGTGATGTACCATGTAAAACACTGAAGTGATGTAGCATATAAGACACTGAAGTGATGTACCATGTAAGACACTGAAGTGATGTAGCATGTAAGACACTGACGTGATGTACCATATAAGACACTGACGTGATGTACCATATAAGACACTGAAGTGATGTAGCATGTAAGACACTGACGTGATGTACCATATAAGACACTGACGTGATGCACCATGTAAGATACTGATTTGATGTACCATGTAAGACTGTGAAGTGATGTACCATGTAAGACACTGACGTGATGTACCATATAAGACACTGACGTGATGTACCATGTAAGATACTGATTTGATGTACCATGTAAGACACTGAAGTGATGTAGCATGTAAGACACTGACGTGATGTACCATATAAGACACTGACGTGATGTACCATGTAAGACACTGAAGTGATGTACCATGTAAGACACTGACGTGATGTACCATATAAGACACTGACGTGATGTAGCATGTAAGACACTGAAGTGATGTAGCATGTAAGACACTGACGTGATGTACCATATAAGACACTGACGTGATGTACCATATAAGACACTGACGTGATGTACCATATAAGACACTGACGTGATGTAGCATGTAAGACACTGACGTGATGTACCAAGTAAGACTATGAAGTGATGTAGCATATAAGACATTGACGTGATGTACCAAGTAAGACTATGAAGTGATGTAGCAAGTAAGACTATGAAGTGATGTACCATGTAAGACACTGACGTAATGTACCAAGTAAGACTATGAAGTGATGTAGCATGTAAGACACTGAAGTTATGTACCATATAAGACACTGACGTGATGTACCATATAAGACACTGAAGTGATGTAGCATGTAAGACACTGAAGTGATGTACCAAGTAAGACTATGAAGTGATGTACCATGTAAGACACTGACGTGATGCACCATATAAGACACTGACGTGATGTACCATATAAGACACTGACGTGATGTACCAAGTAAGACTATGAAGTGATGTAGCATGTAAGACTATGAAGTGATGTACCATGTAAGACACTGAAGTGATGTAGCATGTAAGACACTGACGTGATGTACCATATAAGACACTGACGTGATGTACCATGTAAGACACTGAAGTGATGTACCATGTAAGACACTGACGTGATGTACCATATAAGACACTGACGTGATGTAGCATGTAAGACACTGAAGTGATGTAGCATGTAAGACACTGACGTGATGTACCATATGAGACACTGACGTGATGTACCATATAAGACACTGACGTGATGTACCATATAAGACACTGACGTGATGTAGCATGTAAGACACTGAAGTGATGTACCATGTAAGACTATGAAGTGATGTACCATGTAAGACACTGACGTGATGCACCATATAAGACACTGACGTGATGTACCATATAAGACACTGACGTGATGTACCATGTAAGACACTGAAGTGATGTAGCATGTAAGACTATGAAGTGATGTAGCATGTAAGACACTGACGTGATGTACCATATAAGACACTGACGTGATGTACCATGTAAGACACTGACGTGATGTACCAAGTAAGACTATGAAGTGATGTAGCATGTAAGACACTGACGTAATGTACCAAGTAAGACTATGAAGTGATGTAGCATGTAAGACACTGACGTGATGTACCATATAAGACACTGACGTGATGTACCATATAAGACACTGACGTGATGTACCATATAAGACACTGACGTGATGTACCATGTAAGACACTGACGTGATGTACCAAGTAAGACTATGAAGTGATGTAGCATATAAGACATTGACGTGATGTACCAAGTAAGACTATGAAGTGATGTAGCAAGTAAGACTATGAAGTGATGTACCATGTAAGACACTGACGTAATGTACCAAGTAAGACTATGAAGTGATGTAGCATGTAAGACACTGAAGTTATGTACCATATAAGACACTGACGTGATGTACCATATAAGACACTGAAGTGATGTAGCATGTAAGACACTGAAGTGATGTACCAAGTAAGACTATGAAGTGATGTACCATGTAAGACACTGACGTGATGCACCATATAAGACACTGACGTGATGTACCATATAAGACACTGACGTGATGTACCAAGTAAGACTATGAAGTGATGTAGCATGTAAGACTATGAAGTGATGTACCATGTAAGACACTGACGTGATGCACCATATAAGACACTGACGTGATGTACCATATAAGACATTGACGTGATGTACCAAGTAAGACTATGAAGTGATGTAGCATGTAAGACTATGAAGTGATGTAGCATGTAAGACACTGATGTGATGTACCATATAAGACACTGACGTGATGTACCAAGTAAGACTATGAAGTGATGTAGCATGTAAGACACTGACGTAATGTACCAAGTAAGACTATGAAGTGATGAAGCATGTAAGACACTGACGTGATGTACCATATAAGACACTGACGTGATGTACCATGTAAGACACTGACGTGATGTACCATATAAGACACTGAAGTGATGTACCATGTAAGACACTGACGTGATGTACCAAGTAAGACTATGAAGTGATGTAGCATATAAGACATTGACGTGATGTACCAAGTAAGACTATGAAGTGATGTAGCAAGTAAGACTATGAAGTGATGTACCATGTAAGACACTGACGTAATGTACCAAGTAAGACTATGAAGTGATGTAGCATGTAAGACACTGAAGTTATGTACCATATAAGACACTGACGTGATGTACCATATAAGACACTGAAGTGATGTAGCATGTAAGACACTGAAGTGATGTACCATGTAAGACTATGAAGTGATGTACCATGTAAGACACTGACGTGATGCACCATATAAGACACTGACGTGATGTACCATATAAGACACTGACGTGATGTACCAAGTAAGACTATGAAGTGATGTAGCATGTAAGACTATGAAGTGATGTAGCATGTAAGACACTGACGTGATGCACCATATAAGACACTGACGTGATGTACCATATAAGACATTGACGTGATGTACCAAGTAAGACTATGAAGTGATGTAGCATGTAAGACTATGAAGTGATGTAGCATGTAAGACACTGATGTGATGTACCATATAAGACACTGACGTGATGTACCAAGTAAGACTATGAAGAGATGTAGCATGTAAGACACTGACGTAATGTACCAAGTAAGACTATGAAGTGATGTAGCATGTAAGACACTGACGTGATGTACCAAGTAAGACTATGAAGTGATGTAGCATATAAGACATTGACGTGATGTACCAAGTAAGACTATGAAGTGATGTAGCATGTAAGACACTGAAGTGATGTACCATATAAGACACTGACGTGATGTACCATATAAGACACTGAAGTGATGTAGCATGTAAGACACTGAAGTGATGTACCATGTAAGACTATGAAGTGATGTACCATGTAAGACACTGACGTGATGCACCATATAAGACACTGACGTGATGTACCATATAAGACACTGACGTGATGTACCATGTAAGACACTGAAGTGATGTAGCATATAAGACTATGAAGTGATGTAGCATGTAAGACTATGAAGTGATGTAACATGTAAGACACTGACGTGATGTACCAAGTAAGACAGTGACGTGATGTATTTTGTTTGGGAAATTTGGAAAACAGATTTCCCGCAAAACAGAATTCAAACAAAGCAAATGTCACACATCAGATTTCCCAGAAACCACGTGACATTATACGACAGCTCCTTATAGACTCGCGTTCACATTGTTAATTGCACGTGACTCTTGCTGTATTTTTGTCATGTGACATTGTTTTTGTATTCAGAACAGAAAGAAGTTAATTGTTCCGAACACATTCCATCAACTGGCTTTTGTTAATCAAGTCATCAGAGAAAACTTGGACGTCGGAGACAAACAAGGCTGTGGTCCATGTTGAGGTCGTGTCCTGCTGGTAATTAAGTTAGCGGCACCTGTCAAGCCAATCACCTACCGGACCAATCAGACGTGTTCCACACGAAACAATCTAAGAATCTGCCATCTTGTTCGACAGCTGGAAATAATTAAATAAATGAACATATATATTTTTCATAAAGACGAAAAAAATAAAGCAACTTGAAAGTAACATGGAGATCTGTGTCCACATGTATTGAACAGGCAATGGGTGTATTCTCCAGGGTCTGAGCTGGCGGTGAGCGGCAATTGGTGGGCAATGGAACATCTTGCATCATGGTACATCCCTGTCTTACATGGTGCATCACGTCCTTGTCTTACATGGTGCATCACGTCCTTGTCTTACATGGTACATCACATCCCTGTCTAACATGGTGCATCACGTCTTTGTCTTACATGGTGCATCACGTCCTTGTCTTACATGGTGCATCACGTCCTTGTCTAACATGGTGCATCACGTCTTTGTCTTACATGGTGCATCACGTCCTTGTCTTACATGATACATCCTTGTCTTACATGGTGCATCATGTCCTTGTCGTACATGGTGCATCACATCCCTGTCTAACATGGTGCATCACGTCCTTGTCTTACATGGTGCATCACGTCCCTGTCCTACATGGTGCATCACGTCCTTGTCTTACATGGTGCATCACGTCCTTGACTTACATGGTGCATCACGTCCCTGTCTAACATGGTGCATGACGTCTTTGTCTTACTTGGTGCATCACGTCTTTGTCTTACATGGTGCATCACGTCCTTGTCTTACATGGTGCATCACGTCCTTGTCTTACATGGTGCATCACGTCCTTGTCTTACTTGGTGCATCACGTCCCTGTCTTACATGGTGCATCACGTCCTTCTCTTACATGGTACGCCACTTCCTTGTCTTACATGGTGCATCACCAGGTGATGTATTGGATAAAGTAATACGTGGTGATGTATTGGATTAAGTAATACAAGGTGATGTATTGGATCAAGTATTACAAGGTGATGCATTGGATCAAGTAAAACAAGGTGATGTATTGGATCAAGTAATACATGGTGATGTATTAGATCAAGTAAAACAAGATGATGTATTGGATCAAGTCATACATGGTGATGTATTGGATCAAGTAATACAGGGTGATGTATTGCATCAGGTAATATAATGTGATGTATTGGAACAAGTATTACGTGGTGATGTATTGGATCAAGTAAAACAAGGTGATGTATTGGATCAAGTAATACCAGGTGCTGTATTGAATCAAATAATACCGGGTGATGTATTGAAACAAGTATTACATGGTGATATATTGGATCAAGTAAAACAAGGTGATGTATTGGATCAAGTAATACAAGGTGATGTATTGGATCAAGTAATACATGGTGAAGTATTGGATCAAGTAATACATGGTTATGTATTGGATCAAGTAATACATGGTGATGTACTGGATCAAGGAATACATGGTGATGTACTGGATCAAGTAATACAGGGTGATGAATTGGATCAAGTAAAACAATGTGATGTATTGGATCAAGTATTAACATGATGATGTATTGGATCAAGTAATACCAGGTTATGTGTTGGATCAAGTAATACATGGTGATGTATTGGATGAAGTAATACAAGGCGATGTATTGGATCAAGTAATACATGGTGATGTATTGGATCAAGTAATACATGGTGATGTACTTGATCAAGTAATACATGGTGATGTATTGGATCAAGTAATACAATATGATGTATTGGATCAAGTATTAACATGGTGATGTATTGGATCAAGTAATACCAGGTTATGTGTTGGATCAAGGAATACAGGGTGATGTATTGGATTAAGTAATACATGGTGATGTATTGGATCAAGTAATACATGGTGATGTATTGGATCAAGTAATACTTTATGATGTATTGGATGAAGTAATACATTGTGATGGATTGGATCAAATAATACATGGTGATGTACTGGATCAAGAAAAACATGGTGATGTATTGGATCAAGTAATACAATATGATGTATTGGATCAAGTATTAACATGGTGATGTATTGGATCAAGTAATACCAGGTTATGTGTTGGATCAAGTAATACAGGGTGATGTACTGGATCAAGTAATACATGGCGATGTATTGGATCAAGTAATACATGGTGATGTATTGGATCAAGTAATACATGGTGATGTATTGGATCAAGTAATACATTGTGATGTATTGGATTAAGTAATACAAGGTGATGTATTGGATCAAGTAATACATGGTTATGGATTGGATCAAGTAATACATGGTGATGCATTGGATCAGGTTATACAAGGTGATGTATTGGATCAAGTATTACGTGGTGATGTATTGGATCAAGTAAAACAAGGTGATGTATTGGATCAAGTAATACCAGGTGCTTTATTGGATCAAGTAATACATGGTGATGTGTTGGATCAAGTAATACATTGTGATGTATTGGATCAAGTATTAAATGGTGATGTATTGGTTCAAGTAAAACATGGTGATGTATTGGATCAAGTAATACCAGGTGATGTATTGGATCAAGTAATGCATGGTGATGTACTTGATCAAGTAATACATGGTGATGTACTGGATCAAGTAATACAAGGTGATGTATTGGATCAAGTATTAACATGGTGATGTATTGGATCAAGTAATACATGGTGATGTATTGGATCAAGTAATACATGGTGATGTATTGGATCAAGTAAAACAAGCTGATGTATTGGATCAAGTAATACAGGGTGATGTATTGGATCAAGTAAAACAAGGTGATGTATTGGATCAAGTAATACATGGTGATGTATTGGATCAAGTAAAACAAGATGATGTATTGGATCAAGTCATACATGGTGATGTATTGGATCAAGTAATACATGGTGATGTATTGGATCAAGTAATACATGGTGATGTATTGGATCAAGTAATACATGGTGATCTATTGGATCAAGTAATACAATATGATGTATTGGATCAAGTATTAACATGGTGATGTATTGGATCAAGTAATACCAGGTTATGTGTTGGATCAAGGAATACAGGGTGATGTATTGGATTAAGTAATACATGGTGATGTATTGGATCAAGTAATACATGGTGATGTATTGGATCAAGTAATACTTTATGATGTATTGGATGAAGTAATACATTGTGATGGATTGGATCAAATAATACATGGTGATGTACTGGATCAAGAAAAACATGGTGATGTATTGGATCAAGTAATACAATATGATGTATTGGATCAAGTATTAACATGGTGATGTATTGGATCAAGTAATACCAGGTTATGTGTTGGATCAAGTAATACAGGGTGATATACTGGATCAAGTAATACATGGCGATGTATTGGATCAAGTAATACATGGTGATGTATTGGATCAAGTAATACATGGTGATGTATTGGATCAAGTATTAACATGGTGATGTATTGGATCAAGTAATACCATGGTTATGTGTTGGATCAAGTAATACATTGTGATGTATTGGATCAAGTATTAACATGGTGATTTATTGGATCAAGTGATACATGGTGATGTACTTGATCAAGTAATACATGGTGATGTATTGGATCAAGTAATACATTGTGATGTATTGGATTAAGTAATACAAGGTGATGTATTGGATCAAGTAATACATGGTTATGGATTGGATCAAGTAATACATGGTGATGCATTGGATCAGGTTATACAAGGTGATGTATTGGATCAAGTATTACAATATGATGTATTGGATCAAGTATTAACATGGTGATGTATTGGATCAAGTAATACCAGGTTATGTGTTGGATCAAGTAATACAGGGTGATATACTGGATCAAGTAATACATGGCGATGTATTGGGTCAAGTAATACATGGTGATGTATTGGATCAAGTAATACATGGTGATGTATTGGATCAAGTATTAACATGGTGATGTATTGGATCAAGTAATACCATGGTTATGTGTTGGATCAAGTAATACATTGTGATGTATTGGATCAAGTATTAACATGGTGATTTATTGGATCAAGTGATACATGGTGATGTACTTGATCAAGTAATACATGGTGATGTATTGGATCAAGTAATACATTGTGATGTATTGGATTAAGTAATACAAGGTGATGTATTGGATCAAGTAATACATGGTTATGGATTGGATCAAGTAATACATGGTGATGCATTAGATCAGGTTATACAAGGTGATGTATTGGATCAAGTATTACGTGGTGATGTATTGGATCAAGTAAAACAAGGTGATGTATTGGATCAAGTAATACCAGGTGCTTTATTGGATCAAGTAATACATGGTGATGTGTTGGATCAAGTAATACATTGTGATGTATTGGATCAAGTATTAAATGGTGATGTATTGGATCAAGTAAAACATGGTGATGTATTGGATCAAGTAATACCAGGTGATGTATTGGATCAAGTAATGCATGGTGATGTACTTGATCAAGTAATACGTGGTGATGTACTGGATCAAGTAATACAAGGTGATGTATTGGATCAAGTATTAACATGGTGATGTATTGGATCAAGTAATACCAGGTTATGTGTTAGATCAAGTAATACAGGGTGATGTACTGGATCAAGTAATACATGGTGATGTATTGGATCAAGTAATACAATATGATGTATTGGATCTAAGTATTAACATGGTGATGTATTGGATCAAGTAATACCAGGTTATGTGTTGGATCAACTAATACATGGTGATGTATTGGATTAAGTAATACATGGTTATGTATTGGATTAAATAAAACAAGGTGATGTATTGGATCAAGTAAAACAAGGTGATGGATTGGATCAAGTAATACCAGGTGATGTATTGGATCAAGTAATACATGGTGATGTATTGGATCAGGTAATACAAGGTGATGTATTGGATCAAGTATTACGTGGTGATGTATTGGATCAAGTAAAACAAGGTGATGTACTGGATGAAGTAATACATGGTGATGTATTGGATGAAGTAATACATGGTGATGTATTGGATCAAGTAATACATGGTGATGTATTGGATCAAGTAATACCAGGTTATGTGTTGGATCAAGTAATACATGGTGATGTATTGGATGAAGTAATACATGGTCATGTATTGGATCAAGTAAAACAAGGTGATGTATTGGATGAAGTAATACATGGTGATGTATTGGATGAAGTAATACATGGTCATGTATTGGATCAAGTAATACCAGGTGATTACTGGATCAAGTAATACATGGTTCTATTTGCGGTATAAATGATGGAGCCCTTATCGAGTTTAGTACGGATCTCTACACGTGAATGGCAGTCGCGTGATCACCTCCCCACTTGGAATTGGAAACAACTTTTAATACAGTCAGTGCCTACAGACATTTTGTTGTAAGATATTTGATATGTGGTAAGAAATAAGATGATGATCAAATAGGATTCCCAACTCTTTGGCTCCCTTGACAGCTTCACTGGGAGTGCCCGCTCCGTGTGTGTCGCTATGTGGATTATAGTTTCCACACAATCCTGTGATTATGTTTACCTCAACCTGATATATTAAACTCATCGACAAACAATGATCCATAAACAGTCATTTGATACTTCAGATAAACTATTAATTGTAACACTAAACAACCTTACTACCTATGCTACCTTGTGTTTTGTTTGTTTGTTGTTTAACGCCACACTCAGCAATATTCCAGCTATATGACGGCGGTCTGTAAATAATCGGGTCTGGGCCAGACAATCCATGCAATTGGGATATGATGACATGCATCAACCAAGTCAGCGAGCCTGAGCAGACGATCCCGTTAGCCGCCTCTTACGACAAGCATAGTCGCCTTTTACGGCAAGCATGGGTTGCTGAAGACCTCTTCTATCCCGGATCTTCACGTGTCTGCTACCTTGAAGGGGCACCCTGATCTTGATCGTCAACATGATCCCTCACTAACCTGGAAATGCCTTTCTGTTAAAAAGTGTGATATAAAATTGGCAATCAGCCTCTCAACCATGAAACTCTTTCATCTTCCCAGGACGTATCGTACACATAAAGACATGGTGTGTAGTTGATGACAGCATTTTTCAGAAATGTTTCTCGTCTAACCAAATGGTCAATGGTAATTCTCCTGTTTTCAAAAAAGAAAATAATATTTGGAGCAAGATTATTGTGTTTCTAAGTACCCGATTAATGTGTTATTGACTACTCTTCTGGTGAGCACTACTGCTGGTTTATACTCTTCAAAACATGTAAGGCACTGGATAATTTTTGTAAATTTATTGTACCTAATAAAATCGATATATTTAATTTAATATCATAGATACAAATGTGAAATTTTGGATCTCGAAAGTCACATGTTGTCGTACAAGGTATTGAAGACTGTTCATTGTCATGTCACATAAGGCCACAAGGTGGCGCTGAACTCGGTGTCCCGTGTGACCGCCCCGGGCAGCAATCACGGCTCTGCATCTCCTCGGCACTGACTAGATAAGTGTATGAATGTCCTGCGGAATTCTGGGAGTATGTGCGGCGTGGTCTGACGTTGGCGTTCACGTCGATCTAGTTCATCACAGAGGTGTTCCATTGGGTTGAGATCTAGAGATCTCGACGGCCAGGGCAAAACGTTGATGTTGGCATTAAAAAGTTAGTCTATCGTGACACTTGCTGTGTGCGGTGGAGCGTTGTCCTATTGAAACAGCTGTCAAATTTCTCTGAACCACAACCATGTCAGATCTAGTGATGTAGGATGTAGCTGGGGTACGTGTCTAGTGAGTTGTTCCCCATACATATAGCTGGGGTACGTGTATGGTGAGTTGTTCCCCATTGATGTAGCTGAACACTTCATTTAGTGACTGTATATTTCTTGTGTTAGATTCAAGTTTCATTGATGTTCAGAAGGATATTCTTGTGTGCTTTGTTTACATTCACCCTGATAATAGCTCTTTGGTGACAGATATCCGAGGACTCAAAGGTATTGATTATTTAGAGTACTGTTTACTAGAAATGCTAAGAGATTACCCAGACGTTCATGTTATGATGGCAGGAGACTTTAACGCACGCATTGGTTTACTGCCTGACTATATATTATGTGATGACGATAATGATTACATTCCATGTTTACGTGACATGAACTATGAAAGTGACGTCTTCTCAATTCTAAGGAAATCGAGAGACGCTTACGTTAAAGACTTTGGAAAACAGCTTATCGCTTTCTGTTGCACATACGGGATTCACTTTCTAAATGGACGTTTTACCAGCGATGCACATGGATCATTCACGTGTTTTGCAAACACTGGGGCCAGCGTTGTCGATTATATTGTTGCTTCAACTGATTTATTTTATTCATTATCAGACTTTACTGTTCAGACACGTACTGAATCAGACCATTTCCCAGTTACCTGTAGTCTTAAGTGTAGACCTAATGTGATAAAACCTCCAGATCAAATAGAAAAAAGTGTTTCAATACCGAAATATATATGGCGCTCTGAGAATGTTGAACTTTTTTGTGTATCTTTGAAAGACAGATTACTTGAGATGCCAGTTGGAGATATATCTCAGTGTTCTACATCTTCTCAAAAAGCTGAACATTTGACATCTATAATTCAAGAGTGTGCTGAGGACAGTGGTATGGCTGTATGCAACAGTCGTAACACTAACATTAGCAGGTGTGCTTCTTCGCCGTGGTTTGATGCAGAATGTGAAAATATGAAACGCTACAAATACAAACAGTTAGACATGTTTAGAATTAGTGGAGATAAAGATACTTTAAAGAACTTTCATGTAGTCCGCAATAGATTCAGAGAAATATGCCGGCAAAAAAAGGATGTATTTGAAGAATCTGCTATTGTAAATATTCTTAACTCCTGTAATGATAAGAGAAATTCAAAAACATTTTGGTCCGAACTGAAATTTCACCTACGGAAGCCACCCGTAACAGCACCCAGTATTGGTGTTTCTCAGTGGACTGATTACTTTAAAACTGTTTTGAATATTACTGATAATGTAACTGATGTAGAGTTTGTTGCGTTCTGCAAAGCTGTTATTACAGAGCATCCAGTAAATAGCATGAATTGTCATGTGTGTAACGATGAGGGTGTTGACAGTTTGTTAAATCAAGATATAACGGCTGAGGAGGTTTCAGAAGCCATAGATTCCCTCAAATATGGTAAAGCAGCTGGTCCTGATGGTATTTTACCAGAGATGATAAAGTATGGCAGTGATGTTTTAATTCCACATCTTCTAGTTCTTTTTAACAACATTCTACGCAGTGGTAGTTTTCCAGATCAATGGTCTAAAAGTATTATCTTCCCTCTCCATAAGAAAGGTAATGTTCATGTTGTTAACAATTATAGAGGCATTTCCTTGATGGATATTTGTGGTAAGGTTTTTACCCAGGTTTTGAATAATAGATTAAAGCATTTTGTTAAGTTATATGATAAGCTCCCGGAATGTCAGGCTGGCTTCCGAAAAGGATATTCCACAGTGGATAACATGTTTATTCTTCAATCATTAGTGCAGAAATATTTGTCTAAGTCAAAAGGAAGATTTTACTGTATGTTCATAGACTTTCAGAAAGCTTTCGACTCAATTAACAGGGATCTTCTTTGGTTTGTTCTGCATTCAAAAGGAATTCACGGGAAACTATTTACTATCATACAGGACATTTATTCTAAAACTCTCGCTTGTGTTAAAATTTCAAAGAGTAGCATCTCAGATTATTTTAACAGTCTCAGTGGTGTACGACAAGGGTGCGTTTTAAGTCCTCTTTTGTTTTCGTTATTCATAAACCAGTTGGAAGAGGACATCCAGCAGTGTGGTGGTAGGGGGATATTTGTACACGAGGATTTACTGGAATTGGTTCTTCTCTTATATGTGGATGACTTGTGTATTTTTGCGGATTCAGTTCTTGAACTACAGAAGAAGATTGATGTTTTACACAAATTTTGTAACAAATGGGGTCTAAAAGTTAACATGGATAAAACTGATATCTTAGTTTTTCGTAATGGTGGTAAGTTAAGGAACTACGAGAAATGGAAACTGGGGCGTATGCCTGTCAAGGTTTCTACATATTACAGTTATTTGGGTATTATATTTTCAAACAGGCTGTGTTGGTCGAAAACAGTTCAGACATTAGTTTTGAAAGCAAGTAAAGCTTTAATTCCTATAAAACAGCTTAGTTATAAACTTCGAAATATCGCTCCAAAAGTGTTGTTTAAAATGTTCGACTCTCAGATTAAACCTATTATTTTATATGGTTCAGAGATTTGGGGGGTTCATAAATGGTTGCTACTCGAACGTTTCCAAGCAAAGTTTTGTAAATTTGTTTTGGGTGTCGGTTCCAAATCTACGAATGTTGCAGTGCTCGGAGAATGTGGTCGATATGGTATTTATATTGATTCTTACACAAGATGTTTAAGATACTAGTTTAAGCTTCTTAATATGTCTCAAGAGAGATTTCCAAAACGGGTTTACGATATGTTAGTTAGCTTTGATGCCGTTGGTAGGAATACATGGGTTTCGGCTATTAAGAATATGTTATATTCTCATGGCTTCGGACATGTGTGGGAATTTCAAGGTGCTGGTGATCCTGAATATTTTATAAGTGAGTTTATACTTAGGGTTAAGGACTGTCATGCACAAACATGGTATTCTGAATTGTCTGGACGCTCGAAATTAGAACTGTATTCATTATTTCAGACATCATTATCACCTGAACCGTATCTATTAAATGTAGTATCAAAAGAAAAGCGACGTATGCTTACCCTTTTACGTATTGGAGAACTGGGAATTATGCATAATACAGGAAGGAGGGATGGCACCGATAAGACACTCCGGTTTTGTCCATTGTGCAAGTTAAGGGCAGTTGAAAATGAAATTCATTTCATTCTTGTTTGCCCTATTTATGAAGATATTCGTTCAAAATATTTCCCATATTTAGACTTCATTACTATTAATAATCGTAAAGACACACTGGTTAGAATTTTAAACTCTTCTGATGTAAACCGCCTTGAGAACTTAGCCAATTATGTTAAAAATGCTATCTGTCTTCGTTCTTCTTACCTGTAAATATTATTTCATGCAGCACTTGATGTGAAACTAATTTGTATATATGTGTACGTGGGCCTGAGGCCTTATTACCAAATAAACTGATTGATTGAGTTGTTCCCCATAGATGTAGCTGGGGTAAGTGTCTGGTGAGTTGTTCCCCATAGATGTAGCTGGGGTACGTGTCTGGTGAGTTGTTCCCCATAGATGTAGCTGGGGTACGTGTCTGGTGAGTTGTTCCCCATAGATGTAGCTGGGGTACGTGTCTGGTGAGTTGTTCCCCATAGATATAGCTGGGGTACGTGTCTGGTGAGTTGTTCCCCATAGATGTAGCTGGGGTACGTGTCTAGTGAGTTGTTCCCCATAGATGTAGCTGGGGTACGTGTCTGGTGAGTTGTTCCCCATAGATATAGCTGGGGTACGTGTCTGGTGAGTTGTTCCCCATAGATATAGCTGGGGTACGTGTCTGGTGAGTTGTTCCCCATAGATATAGCTGGGGTACGTGTCTGGTGAGTTGTTCCCCATAGATGTAGCTGGGGTACGTGTCTAGTGAGTTGTTCCCCATAGATGTAGCTGGGGTACGTGTCTGGTGAGTTGTTCCCCATAGATATAGCTGGGGTACGTGTCTGGTGAGTTGTTCCCCATAGATATAGCTGGGGTACGTGTCTGGTGAGTTGTTCCCCATAGATATAGCTGGGGTACGTGTCTAGTGAGTTGTTCCCCATAGATGTAGCTGGGGTACGTGTCTGGTGAGTTGTTCCCCATAGATGTAGCTGGGGTACGTGTCTGGTGAGTTGTTCCCCATAGATGTAGCTGGGGTACGTGTCTGGTGAGTTGTTCCCCATAGATGTAGCTGGGGTACGTGTCTGGTGAGTTGTTCCCCATAGATATAGCTGGGGTACGTGTCTGGTGAGTTGTTCCCCATAGATATAGCTGGGGTACGTGTCTGGTGAGTTGTTCCCCATAGATGTAGCTGGGGTACGTGTCTGGTGAGTTGTTCCCCATAGATGTAGCTGGGGTACGTGTCTGGTGAGTTGTTCCCCATAGATATAGCTGGGGTACGTGTCTGGTGAGTTGTTCCCCATAGATATAGCTGGGGTACGTGTCTAGTGAGTTGTTCCCCATAGATGTAGCTGGGGTACGTGTCTGGTGAGTTGTTCCCCATAGATATAGCTGGGGTACGTGTCTAGTGAGTTGTTCCCCATAGATATAGCTGGGGTACGTGTCTAGTGAGTTGTTCCCCATAGATGTAGCTGGGGTACGTGTCTGGTGAGTTGTTCCCCATAGATGTAGCTGGGGTACGTGTCTGGTGAGTTGTTCCCCATAGATGTAGCTGGGGTACGTGTCTGGTGAGTTGTTCCCCATAGATATAGCTGGGGTGCGTGTCTGGTGAGTTGTTCCCCATAGATGTAGCTGGGGTACGTGTCTGGTGAGTTGTTCCCCATAGATGTAGCTGGGGTACGTGTCTGGTGAGTTGTTCCCCATAGATATAGCTGGGGTAAGTGTCTGGTGAGTTGTTCCCCATAGATATAGCTGGGGTACGTGTCTGGTGAGTTGTTCCCCATAGATGTAGCTGGGGTACGTGTCTAGTGAGTTGTTCCCCATAGATGTAGCTGGGGTACGTGTCTAGTGAGTTGTTCCCCATAGATGTAGCTGGGGTACAGATAATTGACGTGGGGATTGTGAGAGTATGCGGGAAGTACCAAACTTAACCAAGCTGTTCATAAAATGGCCTTGTCCGACATTGCCGAGGTCGGATTCTATTCAGGAATTATTATTATAATTAAAATTATAGTAACTGATTTTAAAGCTTGCACATTTTATCAACATCCTTAAAGGGGCTGTCCATACGTGATGTTGAGGAGAAATAAAAAGACGAGTGGGATTCGTTTATTGTACAATAAAACTTGGAGTACGGGGGAGTACGACACATACGGAGGAAGCGGGTGTACCAGTTAAAACACAGAGGGGTGTGTGAATGTAAGACTGACTCTAGTGTCTGAAGAAGTGACTATAGAACACACTAGACAGGCTGAAGTCATAACACAGTTATTACACAGACGGAAGGAGTTTGTGTTTGGGTTAGGAAGCCGTGGATGGAGCATTGTTAATGGTGTCCTACATCAGCTGATCCTGTGATCACCGCGTGCAAGACATGTTCCGTAGTGCCCGAGAAAACGCAGCGAGGTAACGCTGTTCTCATCTCCCGCCATCTTGGCGAGTTCCTTCGCCTGCAGCGGTATATGCACATTTCACACTTGATTAGCCATGGTGGTCACGTGATGTACTCCGGCTGCAAGCAGTACAATAACTAGAATATGACAGATTGGATTTAAAACTAGTTGGGAATATTAAAAGATGATAAGTATTACAGAACAACACAATGTAAAAATGGGCTAGAGATCGTCAGTCACTGAAGATTCAGTCGATGAAGCTGTCGTCAGTGGGAGATGAAGGTGTCGTCAGTGAGGGATGAAGGTGTCGTCAGTAGGGGATGAAGCTGTCGTCAGTGAGAGATGAAGGTGTCGTCAGTGAGAGATGAAGGTGTCGTCAGTGAGGGATGAAGGTGACGTCAGTGAGAGATGAAGCTGTCGTCAGTGAGAGATGAAGGTGACGTCAGTGAGGGATGAAGGTGTCGTCATTGAGGGATGAAGGTGTCGTCAGTGGGGGATGAAGCTGTCGTCAATGAGGGATGAAGGTGTCGTCAGTGAGGGATGAAGGTGTCGTCAGTAGGGGATGAAACTGTCGTCAGTGAGAGATGAAGGTGTCGTCAGTGAGAGATGAAGGTGTCGTCAGTGGGGGATGAAGGTGTCGTCAGTGAGGGATGAAGGTGTCGTCAGTGAGGGATGAAGGTGTCGTCAGTGAGGGATGAAGGTGTCGTCAGTGAGGGATGAAGGTAACGTCAGTGGGGGATGAAGCTGTCGTCAGTGAGAGATGAAGGTAACGTCAGTGGGGGATGAAGCTGTCGTCAGTGAGAGATGAAGGTAACGTCAGTGAGGGATGAAGGTGTCGTCAGTGGGGGATGAAGGTGACGTCAGTGAGGGATGAAGGTAACGTCAGTGAGGGATGAAGGTGTCGTCAGTGGGGGATGAAGCTGTCGTCAGTGAGAGATGAAGGTAACGTCAGTGGGGGATGAAGGTGTCGTCAGTGAGGGATGAAGGTGTCGTCAGTGAGGGATGAAGGTGTCGTCAGTGAGGGATGAAGGTGTCGTCAGTGAGGGATGAAGGTAACGTCAGTGGGGGATGAAGCTGTCGTCAGTGAGAGATGAAGGTAACGTCAGTGGGGGATGAAGCTGTCGTCAGTGAGAGATGAAGGTAACGTCAGTGAGGGATGAAGGTGTCGTCAGTGGGGGATGAAGGTGACGTCAGTGAGGGATGAAGGTAACGTCAGTGAGGGATGAAGGTGTCGTCAGTGGGGGATGAAGCTGTCGTCAGTGAGAGATGAAGGTAACGTCAGTGGGGGATGAAGCTGTCGTCAGTGAGAGATGAAGGTAACGTCAGTGAGGGATGAAGGTGTCGTCAGTGGGGGATGAAGGTGTCGTCAGTGAGGGATGAAGGTAACGTCAGTGGGGGATGAAGCTGTCGTCAGTGAGAGATGAAGGTAACGTCAGTGGGGGATGAAGCTGTCGTCAGTGAGAGATGAAGGTGTCGTCAGTGGGGGATGAAGGTGTCGTCAGTGAGAGATGAAGGTAACGTCAGTGGGGGATGAAGCTGTCGTCAGTGAGAGATGAAGGTAACGTCAGTGAGGGATGAAGGTGTCGTCAGTGGGTGATGAAGGTGTCGTCATTGAGGGATGAAGGTGTCGTCAGTGAGGGATGAAGGTGTCGTCAGTGAGGGATGAAGGTGTCGTCATTGAGGGATGAAGGTGTCGTCAGTGGGGGATGAAGGTGTCGTCAGTGAGGGATGAAGGTGTCGTCAGTGGGGGATGAAGGTGTCGTCAGTGGGGGATGAAGGTGTCGTCGGTGTCGTCAGTGGAGGATGAAGGTGTCGTCAGTGAGGGATGAAGGTGTCGTCAGTGAGGGATGAAGGTGTCGTCAGTGGGGGATGAAGCTGTCGTCAGTAGGGGATGAAGCGGTCGTCAGTGAAAGACCACTTCCATTGAAGACAACCTCCATGGATAAGACCACCTCCATTAATTAGACTACATCTATTGATTAGACCACCTCCATGGATTAGACCACATCCATTGATTAGACGACATCTATTATTAGACCACCTCCATGGATTAGACCATCTCCATTAATTAGACCACATCCATTGATTAGACCACATCCATTGATAAGACCGCCTCCATGGATTAGACCGCCTCCATGGATTAGACCACCTCCATGCATTAGACCACCTCCATTGGTTAGACCACATTCATTGATTAGACCACCTCCATGGATTAGACCACCTACATGGGTTAGACCGCCTCCATGGATTAGACAAGCCTCCATGGATTAAACCACCTCCATTGATTAGACCACATCCATTGATTAGACCACATCCATTGTTTAGACCACCTCCATGGATTAGAACACTCCATTGATTAGACCACATCCATTGATTAGAACACCTCCATTGATTAGACCACCTCCATGGATTAGACCGCCTCCATGGATTAAACCACCTCCATGGATTAGACCGCCTCCATGGTTTAGACCACCTCCATGGATTAGACCGCCTCCATGGATTAGACCGCCTCCATGGATAAAACCACCTCCATTGATTAGACCACCTCCATGGATTAGACCACATCCATTGATTAGACCGCCTCCATGGATTAGACCACCTCCATGGATTAGACCACATCCATTGATTAGACCACATGCATTGATTAAACCACCTCCATTGATTAGACCACCTCCATGGACTAGACCACATTCATTGATTGGACCACATCCATTGATTAGACCACATTCATTGATTAGAGCACCTCCATGGATTAGACCACCTACATGGATTAGACCACCTCCATTGATTAGACCACCTCCATGGATTAGACCACATCACACCCAAACTGTTGGACAGGGACAAATACGATGCCAAGATTAACGCTACGACAGGGAGTATACTCAACAACAAAAGTTCCTGTGACACCAATATTTTAGTGTATTTTTCAAACAAGTAAAGTTTGGTTTTCAATATTGTAGTTTATGTATGGAATCAAGTCACAAAAACGCAACTGCTACAGAAAAACATGCATTCCATGTAAAAGTTGACTTTTATGCACGCCCCATGCATTTCACTACCCAAGAATGGGCATAAAAACGTGCGTTAACGGGATTCCATATGCATTGTGTAACATCGTGCTGACAACAACCACTCGGAAAACAACAAAATTGCGCAATTATTACGACTACGCTGGACGGCCATGCAGTGGGGACAAGTTCTATTTACTGACGTGTCTCGTTTTCACCTCAGTCACAGCGATGGACGGATTCGAGTGTACCGACGTCGAGGTGAACGTTACGTCAATCATTGTGTCATGGAAGAAGATCGGTTCGGGGGCGTCAGCGTTATGGTATGGGGTGGGATTACAGCAAGACAGAGGACCCGTTTGATAGTGGTAGAGGGAAATCTCAATGAACAGCGCTACCGCGACGAGATCATCGGCCCTGTTGTTCTACCGTTTTTGCGTCGTCGTGGCCCAGGCATCACCTTTCAACATGACAACGCCCGGTCTCATATTGCTCAACTTGTTCAGGATTCTCTTCAACAAAACAACGTGAATGTCATCCCCTGGGCGGCTCGCTCCCCGGATCTATCACCAATCGAGCACATGTGGGATGAAATGGATCGGCGCATTCGACGTCAACCACGTGTTCCACAGACACACCAGGAACTTCGAAACATGCTCCAGCAGATATGGACAGATATCCCCCAGGCCTTTGTGCGACGCTTGGTCCTTTCCATGAGACGAAGATGTGTTGCTTGCATCGCAACCAGAGGTGGGCACACACGCTATTGATTTGTAAATTGACATTTTGTCATGTTCATGTTTGTTTATAAAATCACGCATTTTCTGAAGTCAATATGGCAACTTAAAACATTTGAACTCTTACAGGAGTCTTTTATCTGTTGCAAACCGAAATTGTTTCATATTTGGTAAAAAAACATACCTTGCATTAAATCTTATTCAATGTCACAGGAACTTTTGTTGTTCAGTATACTTCCTGTCTATTTGAAGAAAACTGCACACTGGGCTTTGGCTACATATGAATATCAATCTTATCAAGCGAGAGACGTTATCCGTATAGCGGTGCCCTCGGAGCTTTGTCTAGACAAGCGTTGTGAAAGTCACTGGTGATGTAAAACACCGCTCTGTAGTCGCTGAAGTCGGAGAAGTTGAGATAAACAACGTCGGCAACGTCGGCTCCGTCAGAGTCCGTCAGCTCATACACGGTTAATGACGTCAATATGATGTATCTCACCAAGCTCCTCACAGATGTGTCCGTTCGCGGAGCTCTCTATACTAAACCTTTTCAAAATGAAATATGATGGCATTCCCAAAGACATTAACAAAAGTATAAACGTTACTACATATGGGGTTAGAGGGCAAATTTCAAGTCTTGTAATGGCCGCGCCCACACTGGTGGCAGCGATGTTACCGAGAGTGTAACGAAGGTGTCACGCGCTGGGTAGGAGCTTGGTATCTCACATCAACAATGATGTGTATATGACGTCACGAATGGTGTGTATATGACGTCAAGAATGTTGTATATATGACGTCAATAATGGTGTGGATGACGTCATCAATATGATGCATTCACCATGGGCGCGTCGCTTAGAGTCAGGTACGTTCTAACCGTGCGATTTGTAGTAACAACTTGTAGCATACGATTTGTAGTAGCAACTTGTAGCATACGATTTGTAGTAGCAACTTGTAGCATACGATTTGTAGTAACAACTTGTAGCATACGATTTGTAGTAACAACTTGTAGCATACGATTTGTAGTAACAACTTGTAGCATACGATTTGTAGTGACAACTTGTAGCATACGATTTGTAGTGACAACTTGTAGCATACGATTTGTAGTGACAACTTGTAGCATACGATTTGTAGTGACAACTTGTAGCATACGATTTGTAGTGACAACTTGTAGCATACGATTTGTAGTGACAACTTGTAGCATACGATTTGTAGTAACAACTTGTAGCATACGATTTGTAGTGACAACTTGTAGCATACGATTTGTAGTGACAATAAAGATCGTAACAACTTTGGTTTTTCGTATCTCGCGAGATTTTCATGCATTTCTCGGCAACATGGATTCATCAAGTGATGAAGAGACGCTAGCGTTAATATCCGTCTATCTATATATTTGTAGATGTAGGAGCCAATGGCAGGGATGGAGATGCAGCTGTTTATGCTAATTCTCAGCTTTGCCATGCACTACAGCATAACACCCTAAACATTCCAGCACCCACCACCTTGGAGGGCCGTCGTGAATTAGTTCCCAGCGTTGTTGTGGGAGATGATGCCTTTCAACTAAAGCCTCACTTGATGAAGCCTTATCCCTTGAGGGATTTATCTCATGAGAACAAGATCTTTAATTACAGGCTATCAAGGGCAAGGAGAGTATCTGAAAATGCTTTAGGTTTTCTTGTCAGCAGATTCTTTGTATTTCACAAACCACTACAAGTGTCACCAGAAGTAGCCAGTTCGGTTGTCTTGGCAAGCATTGCTTTACATAACTTTCTTAAATCTAACTCTGATCCTATCTATAACAACCAGCATGATGCAGCTGATGATCAAGGTGTTGTGTGGGGTTTCATGCAGCAGGGTGGGAACAGAAATGCAAGCAATGCAAGGGAAGTACGAGATGAGCTGGCTGATTATTTTATGACTGAAGGTCAAGTTGACTGACAGTGGGATATGGTTGTGTAAACATGTGGAGGGTGAAGTAATTTAGGTGAAATGTAAATTGGGCCACAACGCTCTGGCACACATTACAGCGGAGAGGTTTGTTTTGTCAAGGTTATATATCAGTGTTCTACTTGCCATACATTGTTTGAAAAGCCACTATGATGGCTTGTTTAAGTATTTCAAGTAAACATCAATACTTTTGTCAAAAACAAAGTACAATTAATTTTGACAAATAACACTTATTTTATTTTCATTAACCAGAAGGTGATGTGCATTACAAAATAAGTGCATAAAATATTTTTGAAGTGTAAGAACCGGAGGAAAACATAAGAAATCAAAACCCCTTTATACATCATGGATACACATTCCATATATGGAATTAATAACAGATCGCAGTACTAAATTCCTAACATATCAAATAATGGATGAAAGATAAGTTCCATTGTATGCGAGTCACATACCTCACACATGAAGCATTGATGAAATATGTATTTGCATTGGACTAAGCATGTTCGGAATAATTGTGCCTCATTTTCAAACTCACAATACATCAATATTTGCCCTTTCACTTCTGAACACATAGAAAAATGAACATTTATATTTGAAACATAACTTGTGACAAGGTAATATTTCAGTTATCCGAAAATGAACAGATTTATAAAAACTGGATAATCTCTGAATAATGTTTTTTTCATTTTTATTTTTATTTGAAGGAGTAAATTATTTATTATGAAAGGAGCCTTGAAGAACTTTCAGCTTTATAGTGAATCTAGACTTGCTAAATGTAAAGATTTGTGAATCGGGACAGACTACTAATCAATCAAAAGACAAAATTATTTATTGAACATGCAAGGTAAGTACTTTACAATGAAATTGCTATGCCTCATTTTCAAACTGATACTCCATAATCAGGGTTTGAATTATTAATTTTAGTTCTTGTCTCCTTCTTAGGTTTTCTTCTCTCTTTATTTCCAACCCAACTTGCTGTCCAAAAAGTAAATCAGGGTCATTTAAAAAGTCATTCTTTTTCCTGTTCTTCTGATCAATTAAACTCAAGGTCTTATGCATGAGACTTTCCATGTCTGAACCTTCTGTTGACCTTCGCCTTTTTGACACGTTTCCTGCACTCTCAAGACGGCAAGAATTCTGCAAATACAGCAAATGAAGTTTGTATTGTACATTAAAGTAAATCAATTTAAATCATTTTTAATCGTTTAGTTAAACATGTATCGTAAAAATTCCAAGTTTGGCTTGAATACTCTGGCACATATTTCAGGCCAGAGTTTTGTATTGTAAAGGCCAAATAGTTGTTTCCTACTTGACATACATTGTTTGAATCTTTAATAAGTATATATTATATGTACAAATATAAGTATTGACAAATCACTCACTCTGTAACTTAATCTTAATATTGAAAACACTAACCACTTGTAACTTAATCTTAATATTGAAAACACTAACCACTTGTAACTTAATCTTAATATTGAAAACACTAACCACTTGTAACTTAATCTTAATATTGAAAACACTAACCACTTGTAACTTAATCTTAATATTGAAAACACTAACCACTTGTAACTTAATCTTAATATTGAAAACACTAACCACTTGACTGCAGCAATTGTCAGTGGAGTCTGTGGTGCACTCAGTGTTGCCAGGGCACTCAGTGTTGCCAGGGCACTCAGTGTTGCCAGGGCACTCAGTGTTGCCAGGGCACTCAGTATTGCCAGGGCACTCAGTGTTGCCAGGGCACTCAGTGTTGCCAGGGCACTCAGTGTTGGTGTCAGTATCAGCATCATTGATGGCTGCTGCTCTGCTGGGAATGGAAATTGGTTCCCTCATCTGAATGAAATGTAAATTTCATTTTAATTAACACAAATGGTAATTGGCAACATGATGATTATTGTTATTCATGAACGTGTCATACAGACCACATTCAATGCTTCATAATCATTGTACATTGCAAGAAATAATACAATTTAAATCCAATTTGTTACTTGATGTGCTTATTTCATATTTGTCATGTGAACTTAATTTCCATATCTAATCAGGATAGATAAATATACTATCTTATTATCATATATAAATAAAGGAATTGCACAACCCTCTAAAATTCATCAAAACACCAGCCAGTGTATGGTTCTTTCACTATTTATTCGGCATTTATTCAGATGAATCAAAGCCCAAAAACAGAAAATCACAAGCACCTTAAATTTATTATAATTTGTATCATTGTTGCAAAACTTAAAGGCGTAGATCTATCATAATAACATGATTTTTCGCCAAATCGAAATCGGTGACGTTTTGCGGAGGTGCCGGTTTTTAGCCTGCATATGCTATAGATCTATATATGCTATGGAACAACTTAAGGAGACAACCAGATCACTGACAATTACCAGATTGTTAGCAGAAGGTCTTTGCTGCACATGACATCTCAAGAATGGGTCGAGGACTGCGAAGAACTCCTACGGTGATTGATAAACGTCATCAACACCAGGTCCACCTCTCTCCGACTGCGTTATCTCACGTAGCTCACGGCCATAGTAAGTCCGAAGACTGGCAATTTTTGAAGCAATTTGTTCCACTGAAACACAAATTGTCAGACATTAGGAGGGTAAAGGAATTACGTACGGTTGTAAATCATTGCCAAAAATTTGTCATTATAATTTCATTACTCGTAGAGAAAAACTAAAACCTGCATGTAAACAAAACGCACATGTCGTCTGCTAGGTCAGTGTGACCGAGGCTGAACTCACCTGTTATTCCTCTCACGTGGCATGACATCTGCTGCGCGATCATTGACTGCGCCGCTAGCCTATTGTCCCGCTTGGAATAGGTGACATGTCGGACATTCCATAGGCAGTCCTGTGACAAGTAAAAGCTGATAAACCGCTCAATTTCTTCTCTGGAAAGATCAAGTTTCTTCAGTCGTGGCTCGGACATGATGTCAACACAAACAAAGGGACGTCACTCTGGGCGTCACAGATCTACGCGATATGATTGGTGGAGAGCTTGCGACTTGTAGTAAGAATAAGGACAAGTTCCATGTCTTACTACTCGGCTTCAACTAGTTGTATGCGATTAAAATCGTTACGATTAGAGTGTTCAGACGTTGCAACTGTGTTGCATGCTACAAGTTGTTACTACAAATCGCACCGTGAGAACGCACCTTTTGCAATGCACCCCACGTCAACAATGATGAGTGTTTGACGTCAACAATGGTATATAATTAAATTTTCGTTGTGTTCATGGAAAGTCCTGCATTCTGATTAGCTGAATTGGCCACGTGTTATTGCATTCATTTCCCAATGAATGTAAAAAATTAAGCCACGCCCACCGCTGCGCACTACTTTTATTACTGCGGAATGTCGGGGAATCCCAATATTACAGTCGAGGGAATTCCCTTTCTGCTCACGCGTATCGTCATGCACAGGACATTTAGCGACTTTCATGCATATTCATTGTCCAAACTACCCTTTGAAACCGAAGGCCGAGAATGAATGAAACAGGAAACGTGCAGGCTCGCTCGCCAGTTTTTTTTCCCGCTCGCCTAGGTTCAACTTTCATGTCTTCGTGTTTCATTTCTAACTAGCATTTCTCCAACTGTTTTACCGTAATCAGAGAAATAATGTTTGAATCACGCAGTAAATGACCATGTTATTTGAAACAGCCGCCTTCTCTCGGACATATTTCTTCCGGTTCGTTACAGTCTGACTGTTGCAAGTCTTTTCGCCTCTTGCCTTAATTGACAGGTCAAATGAACATTGTTTTAATCCCACTCTCCGTTGATTGGCTACTGACTGTGTAGGCGTGTCAAGTTATGTGCATAAATTAAACGATCACCTGATTCATGTCACGCCACTGTATGTAGTCCTACACCTGGAATGTTCATCAATGCCGTCATTTTTGTCTGTTTTGATATATGCAACTGTTTTGGGTTAAACTATTGTAGATAAAACATGTTTTACGTTGTCGAATTTAATTATAAGCATTGACTGTGTATTTTTTTCGGTTCATTGAGGTATGAATCGAAAAACCGATGTGCAAACTTTTGTAAGCATCCGCTACGCGGATTCATACAGTTTGCACATCGGTTTTTCGATTCATACCTCAATGAACCGAAAAAAATACACAGTCAATCCTTAATTAATTTTTTAATTTGAAGTTTACACGATAAACGGCTTTTCCATTGGACGAGAGGTCGGTCACATGACCGCGAAATTGACGTTCATAAGTGTATGAACGACACAATTTGACGTTCATACGTTTTTCACGAGACCGTGTTCTTGAAATGACACTGACGGACTACTTCCACATTCCTGGGGAAACCCCTGGGAATTCCCTTGCACGAAAACATACATAAGCGTTCTTTCTGATTATTTAGAACCTTTATTATATACATATGAATGAAAAACTGGAATTTATCAGTGACGATAGATCAAGTTATCAGTCACTAGTGACTGATATAAACAAGGTGCCGGAACTACTTTCTCCTGAATCAAAACATTACGTTTACGTCAGTTGCCGACTGTCTCAACCGCAGGTGCATAACTTCTCTTCAACTGACCACAGGAACTTTTTGACGAGTCCGATGTCTGGAAATAACATCTATGGCAATGTTAATATCAATCTTGCGCCGGACATGCTTCGCCAGACATTAGGCAAGACTGGCGACAGCGAGACGTACCGCCGAGGCAAGTAGAGCCCGCTTGAATTTTTCGGGAATTGAACTTTCCTAATTTAATTCACGACAGCAAGCAACAATGTTTCAGTTAAAATGTTCGGGGTTCTATAACTGTGTTTATGTCAACTTTCATACTTATCTGTGAGAAAATTTGATCAAATTTGGCGGATTTTGTAAGCCTGGAGAGCGCTCAGCTGATCGTTCGACATGGTCACAGTACTAACTGTTTATGTATTCCTACGCCAATAAAATAATCGCTGTTTGAAAATGATTTCTGTTTTCATTTTAAACAGGAATGTTTAATTATGACAAACAAAAATGTCCACGGAACTTAATACTCGATATGAAATAATATATTTCGCATAACATATATTAACAGGGCTATTTTATTCACGAACCATATTCTTTGCGCAAATCCCCTTTATAAGGCGGTGGTAAAGGGGCGACATGGAGAACTTAGTAATTTATCAGACACTGTTTTCGAAAAAATATATAAATTGAAATTAATAAAAATAAAACATGTATATAATAAATAGAAAATTCAATGTGTTTTCTCAAATACCACTTTTATCTCATCTCGTGAAGTGGGGAGAGTCTAATATTTTCACTCGTGGTGGTATTTGAGAAAATTCATTAAATATCCTCTATTTATTCTTGGTCTCAGCGTTTCAGTATACATTGAGAAATGTCAGAGAGCGTGACTGCATGATTGTTCACGAATATCCTTGCTGCGGCCTATCCCAATGAACAAACGAAGAAATGCACATCTAAACTATCATAGTATTGACTCGATCCGTGCCTAGGCTGACATTGACCGTCTCCAGCAATCTATGAATTTACCTTTGTGTCTGTTTGTCGCATCTTTCTTCACTTTTCAATGATCGGCCAGTTGATCAATGATGACTAACACATGTAACCGCCACAGGTTCATTAACAACTTCGGAAATCCTCCCGTCATGTTTATCGTGTCGGCCATTTTGACGTCTTGTACTTGATGTAAACGTATTACGACGCGCTGTCATTGTGACTGACTTACTGAGGTAGTTCTTTACAGACCTTTCTCATCTAATGGGGATGGTCACAATGCTGTCAAAAGTGTGAAATATGTTTATTACTCGCCCGTTGAAAATACCACTGTCCAATAACTATAAGCCGGTATTAAGCAGTGTTTACTTCCTAGGCGCGTGCTTATACCGCGGGAACTAGTTTTATCGACAAATATTGTACAGTTCTCAACATCCATGGGCTTATTCAATGACATGTAGAGATGATATAGATCACTGAGAAATTACGCCATAGAGTATTGTGACGTGTTGGGTTGGGGTTAGACCCCGATTATGTTTCTAGGTTTGTCAGGACCATGCCCGTGCTCGTGGTAAACGTCTCAGACCTGCATCACTTCGGGCTTTCCTCCCACATTAAGCTGACACGCCGTGATGAAACTGTTAACAACGGCGTTAAACCCAACTCACTCACTCACTTGTGATTTGGTAGCTTTTCGTTCAACGAAACGAACTGATAGAAAAGAAATTACTATGATCTTGTTGAGGGCTACGCTTGCTCATAATAGGCGCATCAACATGGTCATATAGAATTTGGTTGACTGATAAATATGCTCGAGTTGGTCCAAAATGAATGGTAGCGTTGCCTCGGGTCATGCAGTTCATAACCCGGGTCGGCAAAGTGCGAGGTGCACGTGCTTCATGAAGACTCGGGGAACATTTCACGTGCTGCACGAAGGGCCGAATCACACAGTGTTCACAGGTGGGCATATTCTGAATATCTTTGAAAATTCCTTTAACTAAACAATGTTTTTTAAGCATTTTAAGTTATATAAATGTTGGACATGGTTTAAGTATTGTAGACCACACGGGCCCCAGTGTCTAATCGTTGAAATGGTTAATTAAACGATAAGACACTAGTTTCTCGTGGTCAAACCTACACATATCACACATGAATAATTAGTATAATTAACTCGCTCATCAAGATCCTACACAAAATACCCCGAATATCACATATGTCTTCTGATCACAGGAAATATGTACTGTGATCTATGTTTCTCGATGAATGCCAGGACACTGCCAGATCCGAGAAAGATGGCGGACACAGGCAGGGGTGTTGAAGAGAGACGTACTCGCCGTTCTTGCTTGCGGCCAAGAACTCGGGCGTCGAGAAATCAATATCGCTCCTGTACGTCCAATTACCAATGTCAGCTATATCAAAACGTACTTCGAATAGCTGCATTAGTTACTAACGCTGTCGGCTTAATTGCGGGGGCGAGCTGGTGTGGATATGTGACCCCCTTCGTGACGTCATGTGACCCCTGCGTGACGTCGTGTGACCCCTGCATGACGTCGTGTGACCCCTGCGTGACATCATAGGTTATCATTAGACGGTAGTATAGCCGTTTCGTAAATAAATAAGCACTTTGTGGTAAAAGCATGACACTTGGCACTGTTGTTGGAAATGACATTCCAAATATTTTCAGAAATATTTTCGAAATTCAATATGGCCGCCATCGAGGAATGACACTCTAGACTTAAAGTATATCTCGTATGGAAATGACCCAGAACCTAAATATATATTATGGAAAATGAACATTTGGTAATGGATTTACCCAACGCTACATCTGTAAAGTAAATAACTATATTAAGGTAGACTATTTGTTTTGATTTAGGTAATCTAAAGTGTGAAAAACAAATTCCTTCTTTTTCAGCATATCTTTAAGACATACTTCATTAAAGCCAATTAACTATACCAATATTGTTTTCTCATGTGCTAAATAACAGAATACACGGATTTAAAGAAAATTTGTATTTATTGAAATATGCTTGTACATGGCTAATGTTTTTGTTGGCTAGTGACAATTAAATGTGATCACATTTGAAAAGTGGTGTACCGATCAAATGTGGGCCCCGTGAAGATCCGGGGTAGAACAGGTCTTCAGAAACCCATGACTTGTCTCCCCCCGTGAAGATCCGGGGTAGAACAGGTCTTCAGAAACCCATAACTTGTCTCCCCCCGTGAAGATCCGGGGTAGAACAGGTCTTCAGAAACCCATGCTTGTCTCCCCCCGTGAAGATCCGGGGTAGAACAGGTCTTCAGCAACCCATGCTTGTCTCCTCCCGTGAATATCCGGGGTAGAATAGGTCTTCAGAAACCCATGCTTGTCTCCCCCCGTGAAGATCCGGGGTAGAACAGGTCTTCAGAAACCCATGCTTGTCTCCCCCCGTGAATATCCGGGGTAGATTGGTCTTCAGAAACCCATGCTTGCCTTAAAAGGCGACTGTGTTTGTCTCTCGTACTCCCCGCTGCATCTCCGATGCTCTTGGCATGACAGAACATTGTGATAGTGTACTCCACAAAGGTCCACAGCCATGTGCTACTGATAATACCCATCCTCTCTCTGTTTCGACCTCCAGACTTCGTCCTCAGCAGTGGCCAGCATGACCCACAAAGCAGCGGATGTAGAGGAATAGAATCAACTAATCTACCTTTGTCAGTGAATAAGTCTTTGCGTGCCACGTCAATTTACTCTTGAACAGATACCGGCCCAATCATCCATTAAGACCACAAAACGCTGACTGCTGATGGTTGTTGTTTACCGCAGCACCCAGCAATATTCCAGCTATATGGCGGCGGTCTGTAAATAATCCAGTCTGGACCAGACAATCCAGTCAATTGGGATACGATTACATGCATCAACCAAGTCAGCGAGCCTGACCACCCGATCCTGTAATCGCCTCTTACGACAAGCATAGTCGCCTTTTACGGCAAGCATAGTCGCCTTTTACGGTAAGCATAGTCGCCTTTTACGGTAAGCATAGTCGCCTTTTACGGTAAGCATAGTCGCCTTTTACGGTAAGCATAGTCGCCCTTTACGGCAAGCATAGTCGCCTTTTACGGCAAGCATAGTCGCCTTTTACGGCAAGCATGGACTGCTGACAAAACCACGGCCACGGAATCCGACAAGGACATCATCGTTTGCCAGTTCCAAACGTAGGTGAGCCACATCTATTCTGTCAAACAATGCAATGACCAGGACAATGGCATCAGTATCAACTGTTCGACTGCAACTCCTATCCTGACCCTGTCTGGCAGCACGTGACGTGTGCAGGAGTCACGTGATGCAGGTCACTGACAACAGTTGGCCCTTTGTTGCACAGAACCTGTTGGCTGTAAATGCTTCAGATTTGTTTATCCTTACAGTTTAGTAAAATAACTTGTCCAACCAAGAGCTTAAACACGCCTGTTCCCGTCGGTTCTCACAAATGCCTCTCCTTTACAGACGTAGTGATAAATATATTCCCAAATGTTCATTTTTCTTAATATATTTAGGCTAGTCTCCAACCCCTCCCATGTTCCCGAAGCAAGAAAGTCCAGTTTCCTCCCTTGCCGAACTAGGCTGGAATTCCTGGGCACGATTGTTGTGCCTCCAGTGGCTTTTACGAGTAAGTCCCTTATAAGCCTCTCCTATGAACCAATCAGATTCCACTTTTCGTATCACTTGCATTTGCTTCAACCAAATGGCGGTGCCCGGTCAAGACAATCTGCTCGATAATCAAGATCTATATAGTGTGATAAAACGGGTTTTACATCGTGAAGTGCATCAAATCACATGAGCACCTTGATTAAAAACATGAAACGATTTGGAAAATATCTGTTGACAACGAGTTGGTGGTGTACATGCTTTGCAAATCTTGCAATCAACCGAAATCTGCACGACAGTTTACGAACTGGATTTCGATTTCGTTCCGCGATTTTGATTGGACTGTGCATAGCCTCGTAGGTGCAGCCAAAACTCCATAATACCAGCCTAGTTCGGCAAGGGTGGAAACTGGACTTTTATAGTCAGTTATCTCCCTTGGCTCAGGAAGACATTGCTGATTGAGGAGAGCCGACGCCGGTCCCATATGTGAGGCCGTCCTCCATGCATGGCTACATCTCGACAGGACGAGAGAGTCGAAGTGTGACACGGCTTGTGAGAAGGTCCTCCACGGCTACATCTCGACAGGACGAGAGAGTCGAAGTGTGACACGGCTTGTGAGGAGGTCCTCCACGGCTACATCTCGACAGGACGAGAGAGTCGAAGTGTGACACGGCTTGTGAGGAGGTCCTCCACGGCTACATCTCGACAGGACGAGAGAGTCGAAGTGTGACACGGCTTGTGAGGAGGTCCTCCACGGCTACATCTCGACAGGACGAGAGAGTCGAAGTGTGACACGGCTTGTGAGGAGGTCCTCCACGGCTACATCTCGACTGGACGAGAGAGTCGAAGTGTGACACGGCTTGTGAGGAGGTCCTCCACGGCTACATCTCGACTGGACGAGAGAGTCGAAGTGTGACACGGCTTGTGAGGAGGTCCTCCACGGCTACATCTCGACTGGACGAGAGAGTCGAAGTGTGACACGGCTTGTGAGGAGGTCCTCCACGGCTACATCTCGACTGGACGAGAGAGTCGAAGTGTGACACGGCTTGTGAGGAGGTCCTCCACGGCTACATCTCGACAGGACGAGAGAGTCGAAGTGTGACACGGCTTGTGAGGAGGTCCTCCATGGCTACATCTCGACAGGACGAGAGAGTCGAAGTGTGAAAGATTGCAGATGAATGATTGCAGATGCCAATAGGTGTGGACATATACAAGACTATACAATAACCGAATAACTGTGGACAATGTAACAAAATCATACAAACTACTAAATAACATAATAAAACATGTAAATAAAACCTACATAAATCGTTCTTATCGTTATTAAAACTAGAGGTGCCGTTTCGCTGGGGTTCCCTTATAGCCTACACCTCACCTGCAACTGTGCCAACTTGCCAAGTTTCATATTTTATCACAACGTGTACAATTGACCTAGGGCTAGGATGAGTCCAAATTTACTACCCGGGTACCCACCCCCCTACTACCCGACCCTACCCGGGTACCCACCGTAGGTCTCAAGAGATACAAAATGTTCGATTGGGAATAATTTTTACCACAGCACTTGCAAAACGTATTTAGATACATGTATTAAACGATCTGGTCATGCAAACTCTGAATTTGAATTAAGTTATATCTAAGGAATGGGTGCATAGTCAGAAAGAAATGCGAACATTAGTGACTTGTTGTGTAACTATAGTGTTCTAGATATTTTTTGTCATAAAACAATATATCACGTGACTAACCACGGGTCCGGGTGGTCGTGTGGGTACCCGGGTCCTATTTAGTACCCACCCGACCCGGGTGACCGAGTTACCCGTCCCAGCCCTAAATTGACCATATGTAACGAAACGGCTCCACTCCACCTAAAGGTGACAAATAAAACATGTGACAGGTTCTTGCAAAGTACCAATTTGATCAACTACTGGCAACTTGGCAACCGCCGAACCACGTGTTCACTCAAGCGTGACGACACGCCTGCACCCAGCTAGGCTCGCTACAGGGTAGTAGTACAGGTTGTCTCCTGATGACATTTTCAAATGTTCAATGACAGATGCCTTCGTTTTGTCTAAAGTTACCAACATCTGCCTTTTTATAAACAGTGAGCTACATTGGAGATCATAACGTTTCCCGAGCGCTCTTCGCTTGACAGGTTTTGGTATTGAGGTCAAGGACGAATTACTTACTCTCCTGGAAAGGAGAGCACAAAACTGGGTGAAAATGGCGGCGGTATATTTTGATGTGCCGTGGGTGAACGCAGTTGTATCAGCCGCACTATTGTAACACACGGAATACCGTTATCAACACAACCAACAAACGGGCGACATCTTCGTTGACGACTGTGGGCGACTGTCAGTAATGGAGTCGCCTGGAGCGGAGGTAGGTCCACATCAATGTATCGTGATGTTATACAATGTTAGAACTGGACAGTGTTGCTCACCTCGCTCTGTCGAGTAGGACATGGTCATGGTGGGGAAGGCGGGGTACAGGGCACGTGCTGGCTCATGGTGTTTGCTGTTGTTGTAATAAACACACGCATTCATATTTGTCAAACGGTAACACTCGCACGCACACAACACAAATACACACACACACACACATACACACACACATACACCAACACACATACGCACACATACATATACCAACACACATACACACACCAGCACATACACACACACATACACCAACACACATACACACACACACATACACCAACACACATACACACACACATGCACCAACACACATACACACACCAGCACACACACACATGTATACACATACACCAAAACACATACACACAGCAGCACACACACACATACTCCAACACACATACTCACACACACCAGCACACACACACCAGCACACACACATACACCAACACACATACTCGCTAACTCACACACACACTCACTCACCAGCACACACACATACACCAACACACATACTCGCTAACTCACACACACACTCACTCACTCACTCACTCACACACCAGCACACACACTCACACACCAGCACACACACTCACACACCAGCACACACACATACACCAACACACACACATACACCAACACACACACATACACCAACACACATAATCTCACACACCAGCACACACACACATACACGCCAGCACACACACATACACCAACATACATAATCTCACACACCAGCACACACACATACACCAACATACATACACACATATACACCAACATACATGCACACACACACACTAACACACATACACACACACATACACCAACACACATAATCTCACACACCAGCACACACACATACACCAACACACACTCACACACACAAGCACACACACATACACCAACACACATACTTACACACACCAACACACATACTTACACACACTAACACACACACCAACACACATACTCACACACACCAACACACATACTCACACACCAACACACATACTCACACACACCAACACACATACTCACACCACCACACATACTCACTCACACACACCAACACACATACTCACACACACCAACACACATACTCACCCACACCAACACACATACTCACACACACCAACACACATACTCACACACACCAACACACATAATCACACACACCAGCACACATACTCACGCACACCAGCAAACACACACCAGCAAACACACACAGACACCAACACACATACTCGCTTACTCACACACACACTCACTCACACACCAGCACACACACTCACAAACCAGCACACACACACATACACCAACACACACACACATACATCAACACACATACTCACACACACCAGCACATACACACATACACCAACATATACACACACACATACACCAACACACATACTCACACACACAAACACACATACTCACACCACCACACATATTCACACACACTTACACCTTTACACACATCAACACCAACACACATACTCACGCACACCAACACACATACTCACGCACGCACTAACATACATACTTACTCAGGACTGTTGGGTAGTCTAGTGGTCTAGTCTAGCACACACACATACACCAACATACATAATCTCACACACCAGCACACACACATACACCAACATACATACACACATATACACCAACACACACACACCAACACACACACACCAACATACACACACAGCAACACACACACCAACACACACACACACCAACACACACACACCAACATACACACACCAACACACATACTCACTCACACCAACACACACACCAACATACACACACCAACATACACACACCAACACACATACTCACTCACACCAACACACACACCAACATACACACACCAACACACATACTCACTCACACCAACACACACACACCAACATACACACATTAACACACACACCAACACACACACACCAACACACACACACCAACATACACACACCAACACACATACTCACTCACACCAACACACACACACCAACACACACACACCAACACACACACACCAACATACACACACCAACATACACACACCAACACACATACTCACTCACACCAACACACACACACCAACACACACACACCAACATACACACACCAACATACACACACCAACACACATACTCACTCACACCAACACACACACACCAACATACACACACTAACACACACACCAACATACACACACCCACACACACACCAACACACATACTCAAGCACACTAACACACACACCAACACAAAACGTGATTTATTTCATGTTAAAACATTTTTCTTTGATGACATCATTCTGGAGAATCAAACATGAACCAGCAGCTCGATGACGTCATACGTCAGATGATGTTAGTTTATAGAGAGAAGTGTCTGATGGGATGTTCCCCGTTGATGTAGCTGAACAATGTAGATAAACGCAATGGCCGACCCACTGCACTAGAAGTGGGAGAGATATGACAATAAGTTTTGGGAGAGATGATTGATGTGAAAATGGGAAGAATATCCAAGAAGTACCAAACCTGATCTGTTTATAAATGGACTTTGCTGAGGTCGGATTTTATTCAGGGAGTCATCATTATTGAAATACAAGTAAATATTTTTGAAGCGTGTACATTTTATTAGCATCCTTTAAGAGGTTGTACATAATATTGATATCTCATGTAAGAATTTATTGTGCAATAAAACACTGCAGGGAGAATAACCCACTCAGAACTGCACCTCTGATGATGTATGGAGTTATCATACCTTCATCGTGTTCATGTCAGAATGATGAGATCTGACTGGTCCAAATGATCTTGATAAAATACTATGTATCCCACCTTGGAGGGAGGTATATTAGTCAGCGTGGAGTTAACTTTGTATACCCCACCATGGGCAAAACGGGCTGCACATGGATTTCTGAGAGGCAGAATAAATCCTTTATACCCTGCTTCCAAGCTGCACGCTTTTCACAAGTCGATGAAAGTAACGTGTCATGGCACAAGTGAACCTCAGCTCAGTCCAACAGCTGTCACACTAAAACATGTCGGTAAGATACACTTGTTACAACTTATAATAATTATGTGATACAGATGTTTGATATGTAGTGATATATGTTACAATATGCCAGTCCATGTTTGGCAGAAAGACTTTAATCATGTTAATAATCTGCTAAACCAACAGATGAACAAGGAGATGGCAACAGAGTATAGTCTGGATGTACATAGAGGTTATCACGCGAGTGTGTTTGGGGATGGTAAATATCCTGCATTAGGAATAAACATTGTATTTAGCGAGCCTTGGCAAGCTAAATACATAGTGTTTATTCCTAATACAGGATATTTACCATCCCCAAACACACAAGTGTGATAACCTCTTTATCATATAATGTCATTCTTTAATTCTGTGCTTGAAAATCGCTTTCCCTCTCTCACAAACATTACCGAAACAGTGTGAGTTTTCCTAGAATGTGCGCATTAATATTTATTACGTCACAGGGTAAGTGATGTGTCAGTCGGACAGTGACAGTAGCCAATATAGTTCCAACTGAAATCTGTTTCTTATACAGTGGCGAAGCAACATATACGCAAAACAACAATTGTTTTTAATTGCCTTTTGCGGCAATCCATCCGTCTGTCCGCTAGAGTAACTGTCCTTTGTCAAAGGGAAGCTACTCTAACCCAAGTCTATGAGACGTCGCGACCACGGTCAGAGGTTGTTGACAGTCGGTCTGTCCTGTCATAACGTTAAGAAGTGCAGTCAGATGTACACACAGCGACAAAACGAAACAAGGTAAAGGTTTCAAGCCACAGAGGTCTACAAGCACAGATATGGCTACTGATCCCGCTTGGCTAGGCCTCGTGCCCTCGCAAAATTGTTTCGAAATTTATATATCCAAAGTTGCCAAAACTTATAAAATGCCTTAGCCTTAGCACAGTTAGACACTGATTTTCAGTATATTAGACTGTTCTTTTGATAATGATAGCAATTATCCCTATAGTTTATCCAGATTCCCGATGGTTAATTCTGACTCGATTGCCGAATGACGAGGGCGACGCCATGTTTGTTTATAAACAGTGAAAGTAGTCCCTACTTGACCTTTGATATTTGCATCTCTATCCGCATATGACCCCAACGGATATCGTTTTTATCCGTTGGCTTTATCCTGCCGAGAAACCTACCCATTGTATGATAACTACATTTACTGATTGTGGACAGTGTCTGCAGCCTGATGACTTGCCATCAGAGATCACCTTTTGTGAAGTATCATACGCAATAGATGCTCTGACAGTTGATAACCCTCCAGGAGATGACGGTATTCCTGCAGATGTCAAAGATACATGTATATTAATTCCATATCTCACTGTGCTGTTTTACCAAGTATTGATCACAGGTAACTTTCCATTATACACCCACACATGGGGAAGGCGTCACAGAACACCCGAATAACTACAGGGGAATCTCACTACTTACACCTCCAGGACAAGAGACTGACTGACTGGAAGATATTTACTTGATGTATTGAACAAGAGACTGACTACGTTCCTGGAAGATATTTACTTGATGTACTAAACAAGAGACTGACTACGTTCCTGGAAGATATTTACTTGATGTACTAAACAAGAGACTGACTACGTTCCTGGAAGATATTTACTTGATGTACTAATCAAGAGACTGACTACGTTCCTGGAAGATATTTACTTGATGTACTTAACAAGAGACTGACTACTTTCCTGGAAGATAAAGATATCATTGGAGAATACCAAGGTTGGGATGACAAAACGCCAGTCCACTGCCGACAACCAATTCATTTACATGCATTAGAACAAACACATTACACATGCAAAAGGTCAATTGTATTTGTGATTTAGACGATATGTATGACAGTCGTATCTTCCTGTATTCACCAAGTCTCACGTTCTGTCAGGGTGTGTGTAATATTCACTAACTCATGCAAGGATAATTCACTTCCTGAAGAATTGAAAGTAAAGATAGGTTTTGTATTCACTGGAGATTCTGACATATTTTCTTCCTTGTGGTTAGTTGTGGATCAAGCAATCACAGACAAGAGTGTACTCACCTGCCGATGTAGTTGGGATGTATCTGTGTGACTGATGTACGATATTCTGTGGTGCACTTGTTGGGAGTGGCTAATATCAGTATCTGCCACCGTGTATATTTCACTCACTCACTCACTCTACCACCCACTCACTCACTCACTCACTCACTCACTCACTCACTCACTCACTCACTCACTCACTCACTCACTCACTCTACTACCCACTCACTCACTCACTCTACTACCCACTCACTCACTCACCCACTCACTCTACTACCCACTCACTCACTCACTCTACTACCCACTCACCCACTCACTCACCCACTCACTCACTCACTCTACTACCCACTCACCCACTCACTCACTCACTCTACTACCCACTCACTCACTCACCCACTCACTCTACTACCCACTCACTCACTCACCCACTCACTCTACTACCCACTCACTCACTCACCCACTCACTCTACTACCCACTCACTCACTCACCCACTCACTCACTCACTCACACTACTACCCACTCACTCACTCACCCACTCACTCTACTACCCACTCACTCACTCACCCACTCACTCACTCACTCTACTACCCACTCACTCACTCACTCACTCTACTACCCACTCACTCACTTACCCACTCACTCACTCACTCTACTACCCACTCACTCACTCACCCACTCACTCACTCACCCACTCACTCACTCACTCACTCACTCTACTACTCACTCACTCACTCTACTACCCACTCACTCACTCACCCACTCACTCACTCACTCACTCACTCACTCTACTACTCGCTCACTCACTCACTAACTCACTCACTCACTCACTCACTCTACTACCCACTCACTCACTCACTCTACTACCCACTCACTCACCCGCCCACTCACTCTTCTACCCACTCACCCACTCACTCACTCACTCTACTACCCACTCACTCACTCACCCACTCACTCTACTACCCACTCACTCACTTACCCACTCACTCACTCACTCTACTACCCACTCACTCACTCTACTACCCACTCACTCACTCTACTACCCACTCACTCACTCACTCACTCACTCTACTACTCGCTCACTCTACTACCCACTCACCCACTCACTCACTCACTCTACTACCCACTCACTCACTTACCCACTCACTCACTCACTCTATTACCCACTCACTCACTCTACTACCCACTCACTCACTCACTCACTCACTCTACTACCCACTCACTCACTCACTCACCCACTCACTCACTCTACTACCCACTCACTCACTCACCCACTCACTCTACTACCCACTCACTCACTCACCCACCCACTCAATCACTCACTCACTCACTCTACTACCCACCCACTCACTCACTCACTCTCTACTACCCACTCACTCACTCACCCACTCACTCACTCACCCACTCACTCACTCACTCACTCACTCTACTACCCACTCACTCACTCACTCTACTACCCACTCACTCACTCACTCTACTACCCACTCACTCACTTACCCACTCACTCACTCACTCACTCACTCACTCACTCTACTACTCGCTCACTCACTCACTCACTCACTCACTCACTCACTCACTCTACTACCCACTCACTCACTCACTCTACTACCCACTCACTCACTCACTCTACTACCCACTCACTCACCCGCCCACTCACTCTACTACCCACTCGGACCGCCTCCGTGGTCTTGTGGTAGAGCGTCCGCCCGGAGAGCGGAAGGTCCAGGGTTCGATCCCGGGCCGCGTCATACAAAAAGACGTTAAAAGATTGTACTTGTTGTTACCCTGTCTGGCGCTCGGCATTAAGGGGCTAAAACAAGGACTGGTCGGCTCGGAGTCAGTATACTGTGTCTGAGTGGGGTATTCATGTTAAACTGCGGCATGGTATCTCAGTGAGCTAGCACTATAAATCGGCATCAGTCCGGACTAGTACAAGCAGCCACACACACACATACACGTGCATGCACGTCGCTATATAAGTGCAATAATCTTGGACGCGACGTTAAACCCCATTTCACCTCACCTCACCTCTACTACCCACTCACCCACTCACTCACTCACTCTACTACCCACTCACTCACTCACCCACTCACTCTACTACCCACTCACTCACTTACCCACTCACTCACTCACTCTACTACCCACTCACTCACTCTACTACCCACTCACTCACTCTACTACCCACTCACTCACTCACTCACTCACTCTACTACTCGCTCACTCTACTACCCACTCACCCACTCACTCACTCACTCTACTACCCACTCACTCACTTACCCACTCACTCACTCACTCTATTACCCACTCACTCACTCTACTACCCACTCATTCACTCTACTACCCACTCACTCACTCACTCTATTACCCACTCTACTACCCACTCACTCACTCACTTACTCACTCTACTACCCACTCAGTCACTCACTCACTCTACTACTCGCTCACTCACTCACTCACTCACCCACTCTACTACCCACTCACTCACTCACTCACTCTACTACTCGCTCACTCTACTACCCACTCACTCACTCACTCACTCACTCTACTACCCACTCACTCACTCACTCACTCTACTACTCACTCACTCTACTACCCACTCACTCACTCACTCACCCACTCTACTACCCACTCACTCACTCACTCACTCACCCACCCACCCACCCACTCACTCACTCACTCACTCACTCACTCACTCACTCACCCTGTTACCACTTGTGTATATGAAAGGTCACCAACCACCTGCATTAATTAGGATGTTGAGTGTATGGGACTAATTAGACCATGGTTTGGCTCAGGTCGGCCTCCCAGTCCATGCTCCATCACTGAAACAATGGCCTCCCAGTCCGCTTTCACGGGGGACCAGGGCCAGTTCCATCATTGTCTGAAAATAACCTGTTCTGCTCCACTGGTGCTACAATGTTCCGCCTTGTTGCCATGGTAACATAAGACAGTTCTCATGATGATCGTACTCTTTGGCCCCTGGCTGCATCAATGAACGCTGAGTGCACGGCCCAGTGCATGCTGGGTACACGGCCCAGTGAATGCTGGGTACATTATGCCTAACAAGCTCACAGTTGTATATCGACTCAACCCTGCTGACATCACCCTATTTTCTACAGCACGATACAGGACATATCACGATACAGCACGATACAGGATATATCTCTATACAGCACAATACAGGATATATCTCTATACAGTTCTACAGTTATACACTCATATAGTTTACCATGTAGGGTAATTACACAAGTGTACAGTTTATACTGACACATTCCACCATGTGGGGTAATTACACAGTGTACAGTTTATACTGATATATTCCACCATGTGGTGTTATTACACAGTGTACAGTTTATACTGATATATTCCACCATGTGAGGTAATTACACAGTGTACAGTTTATACTGATATATTCCATGATGTGGGGTAATTACACAGTGTACAGTTTATACTGATATATTCCACCATGTGGGGTAATTACACAGTGTACAGTTTATACTGACACATTCCACCATGTGGGGTAATTACACAGTGTACAGTTTATACTGATATATTCCACCATGTGAGGTAATTACACAGTGTACAGTTTATACTGATATATTCCACCATGTGGGGTAATTACACAGTGTACAGTTTATACTGATATATTCCATGATGTGAGGTAATTACACAGTGTACAGTTTATACTGATACATTCCACCATGTGAGGTAATTACACAGTGTACAGTTTATACTGATATATTCCACCATGTGGTGTAATTACACAGTGTACAGTTTATACTGATATCTTCCACCATGTGAGGTAATTACACTGCGTACAGTTTATACTGATATATTCCACCATGTGGTGTTATTACACAGTGTACAGTTTATACTGATATATTCCATCATGTGAGGTAATTACACAGTGTACAGTTTATACTGATATATTCCACCATGTGGTGTTATTACACAGTGTACAGTTTATACTGATATATTCCATCATGTGGGGTAATTACACAGTGTACAGTTTATACTGATACATTCCACCATGTGGGGTAATTACACAGTGTACAGTTTATACTGATACATTCCACCATGTGGTGTTATTACACAGTGTACAGTTTATACTGATATATTCCATCATGTGGGGTAATTACACAGTGTACAGTTTATACTGATATATTCCACCATGTGGGGTAATTACACAGTGTACAGTTTATACTGATATATTCCATCATGTAGGGTAATTACACAGTGTACAGTTTATACTGATACATTCCACCATGTAGGGTAATTACACAGTGTACAGTTTATACTGATATATTCCATCATGTGGGGTAATTACACAGTGTACAGTTTATACTGATATATTCCACCATATGGGGTAATTACACAGTGTACAGTTTATTCTGATATATTCCACCATGTGGGGTAATTACACAGTGTACAGTTTATACTGATATATTCCACCATGTGGGGTAATAACACAGTGTACAGTTTATACTGATATATTCCACCATGTGGGGTAATTACACAGTGTACAGTTTATACTGATATATTCCATCATGTGAGGTAATTACACAGTGTACAGTTTATACTGATATATTCCACCATGTGGGGTAATTACACAGTGTACAGTTTATACTGATATATTCCACCATGTGGGGTAATTACACAGTGTACAGTTTATACTGATATATTCCATCATGTGGGGTAATTACACAGTGTACAGTTTATACTGATACATTCCACCATGTGAGGTAATTACACAGTGTACAGTTTATACTGATACATTCCATCATGTGGGGTAATTACACAGTGTACAGTTTATACTGATACATTCCACCATGTAGGGTAATTACACAGTGTACAGTTTATACTGATATATTCCACCATGTGGGGTAATTACACAGTGTACAGTTTATACTGATATATTCCATGATGTAGGGTAATTACACAGTGTACAGTTTATACTGATACATTCCACCATGTAGGGTAATTACACAGTGTACAGTTTATACTGATACATTCCACCATGTGGGGTAATTACACAGTGTACAGTTTATACTGATATATTCCACCATGTGGGGTAATTACACAGTGTACAGTTTATACTGATATATTCCATGATGTAGGGTAATTACACAGTGTACAGTTTATACTGATACATTCCACCATGTAGGGTAATTACACAGTGTACAGTTTATACTGATACATTCCACCATGTGGGGTAATTACACAGTGTACAGTTTATACTGATATATTCCACCATGTGAGGTAATTACACAGTGTACAGTTTATACTGATATATTCCATGATGTGAGGTAATTACACAGTGTACAGTTTATACTGATATATTCCACCATGTAGGGTAATTACACAGTGTACAGTTTATACTGATATCTTCCACCATGTGAGGTAATTACACTGCATACAGTTTATTCTGATATATTCCACCATGTAGGGTTATTACACAGTGTACAGTTTATACTGATATATTCCATCATGTGGGGTAATTACACAGTGTACAGTTTATACTGATATATTCCATGATGTGAGGTAATTACACTGCATACAGTTTATTCTGATATATTCCACCATGTAGGGTTATTACACAGTGTACAGTTTATACTGATACATTCCACCATGTGGGGTTATTACACAGTGTACAGTTTATACTGATATATTCCATCATGTAGGGTAATTACACAGTGTACAGTTTATACTGATATATTCCACCATGTGGGGTAATTACACAGTGTACAGTTTATACTGATATCTTCCACCATGTGAGGTAATTACACAGCATACAGTTTATTCTGATATATTCCACCATGTAGGGTAATTACACAGTGTACAGTTTATACTGATATATTCCACCATGTGAGGTAATTACACAGTGTACAGTTTATACTGATATATTCCATCATGTAGGGTAATTACACAGTGTACAGTTTATACTGATATATTCCACCATGTGGGGTAATTACACAGTGTACAGTTTATACTGATATCTTCCCCCATGTGAGGTAATTACACTGCATACAGTTTATTCTGATATATTCCACCATGTAGGGTAATTACACAGTGTACAGTTTATACTGATATATTCCACCATGTGGGGTAATTACACAGTGTACAGTTTATACTGATATATTCCATCATATGGGGTAATTACACAGTGTACAGTTTATACTGATATCTTCCACCATGTGAGGTAATTACACTGCGTACAGTTTATACTGATATATTCCACCATGTAGGGTAATTACACAGTGTACAGTTTATACTGATATATTCCACCATGTGGGGTAATTACACAGTGTACAGTTTATACTGATATATTCCACCATGTGAGGTAATTACACAGTGTACAGTTTATACTGATATATTCCATCATGTAGGGTAATTACACAGTGTACAGTTTATACTGATATATTCCACCATGTGGGGTAATTACACAGTGTACAGTTTATACTGATATCTTCCACCATGTGAGGTAATTACACTGCATACAGTTTATTCTGATATATTCCACCATGTAGGGTAATTACACAGTGTACAGTTTATACTGATATATTCCACCATGTGGGGTAATTACACAGTGTACAGTTTATACTGATATATTCCATCATGTGGGGTAATTACACAGTGTACAGTTTATACTGATATCTTCCACCATGTCAGGTAATTACACTGCGTACAGTTTATACTGATATATTCCACCATGTAGGGTAATTACACAGTGTACAGTTTATACTGATATATTCCACCATGTGGGGTAATTACACAGTGTACAGTTTATACTGATATATTCCATGATGTGAGGTAATTACACTGCGTACAGTTTATACTGATACATTCCACCATGTGGGGTAATTACACTGCGTACAGTTTATACTGATATCTTCCACCATGTGAGGTAATTACACTGCGTACAGTTTATACTGATATATTCCACCATGTGGGGTAATTACACTGCGTACAGTTTATACTGATATCTTCCACCATGTGGGGTAATTACACTGCGTACAGTTTATACTGATATCTTCCACCATGTGAGGTAATTACACTGCGTACAGTTTATACTGATATCTTCCACCATGTGAGGTAATTACACTGCGTACAGTTTATACTGATACATTCCACCATGTGGGGTAATTACACTGCGTACAGTTTATACTGATATCTTCCACCATGTGAGGTAATTACACTGCGTACAGTTTATACTGATATCTTCCACCATGTGAGGTAATTACACTGCGTACAGTTTATACTGATATCTTCCACCATGTGAGGTAATTACACTGCGTACAGTTTATACTGATACATTCCATCATGTGGGGTAATTACACAGTGTACAGTTTATACTGATATATTCCATCATGTGAGGTAATTACACTGCGTACAGTTTATACTGATACATTCCACCATGTGGGGTAATTACACAGTGTACAGTTTATACTGATACATTCCATCATGTGGGGTAATTACACAGTGTACAGTTTATACTGATATATTCCATCATGTGAGGTAATTACACAGTGTACAGTTTATACTGATATATTCCACCATGTGGGGTAATTACACTGCGTACAGTTTATACTGATATCTTCCACCATGTGAGGTAATTACACTGCGTACAGTTTATACTGATATCTTCCACCATGTGAGGTAATTACACTGCGTACAGTTTATACTGATACATTCCACCATGTGGGGTAATTACACTGCGTACAGTTTATACTGATATCTTCCACCATGTGAGGTAATTACACTGCGTACAGTTTATACTGATATCTTCCACCATGTGAGGTAATTACACTGCGTACAGTTTATACTGATATCTTCCACCATGTGAGGTAATTACACTGCGTACAGTTTATACTGATACATTCCATCATGTGGGGTAATTACACAGTGTACAGTTTATACTGATATATTCCATCATGTGAGGTAATTACACTGCGTACAGTTTATACTGATACATTCCACCATGTGGGGTAATTACACAGTGTACAGTTTATACTGATACATTCCACCATGTAGGGTAATTACACAGTGTACAGTTTATACTGACACATTCCACCATGTGGGGTAATTACACAGTGTACAGTTTATACTGATACATTCCACCATGTAGGGTAATTACACAGTGTACAGTTTATACTGACACATTCCACCATGTGGGGTAATTACACAGTGTACAGTATATACTGATACATTCCACCATGTAGGGTAATTACACAGTGTACAGTTTATACTGACACATTCCACCATGTGGGGTAATTACACAGTGTACAGTTTATACTGACACATTCCACCATGTAGGGTAATTACACAGTGTACAGTTTATACTGATATATTCCACCATGTGGGGTAATTACACAGTGTACAGTTTATACTGATACATTCCACCATGTAGGGTAATTACACAGTGTACAGTTTATACTGATATATTCCACCATGTGGGGTAATTACACAGTGTACAGTTTATACTGACACATTCCACCATGTGGGGTAATTACACAGTGTACAGTTTATACTGATACATTCCACCATGTGGGGTAAATACACAGTGTACAGTTTATACTGATATATTCCACCATGTGAGGTAATTACACAGTGTACAGTTTATACTGATACATTCCACCATGTAGGGTAATTACACAGTGTACAGTTTATACTGATACATTCCACCATGTGGGGTAATTACACAGTGTACAGTTTATACTGATATATTCCACCATGTAGGGTAATTACACAGTGTACAGTTTATACTGATACATTCCACCATGTAGGGTAATTACACAGTGTACAGTTTATACTGATACATTCCACCATGTGGGGTAATTACACAGTGTACAGTTTATACTGATATATTCCACCATGTAGGGTAATTACACAGTGTACAGTTTATACTGATACATTCCACCATGTAGGGTAATTACACAGTGTACAGTTTATACTGATACATTCCACCATGTGGGGTAATTACACAGTGTACAGTTTATACTGATATATTCCACCATATTGTTAAGATACAGGGCATGTAATAAGTTGCTATGGATATTGTTAAATTATACAGGGCATATAATAAGTTGCTATGGATATTGTTAAGGTACATGGCATGTAATAAGTTGCTATGGATATTGTTAAGGTACATGGCATGTAATAAGTTGCTATGGATATTGTTAAGGTACATGGCATGTAATAAGTTGCTTTGGATATTGTTTAGGTACAGAGCTATAAAGAAAGTCTACTAGAGGGCCTGATGTGATGTGTGTACATGCTATAACGTGTTTGATGTGTGTACATGCTATAACATGTGTGATGTGTGTACATGCTATAACGTGTGTGATGTGTCTACATGCTATAACGTGTGTGATGCGTGTACATGCTATAACATGTGATGTGTCTACATGCTATAACATGTGTGATGTGTGTACATGCTATAACATGTGTGATGTGTGTACATGCTGTAACGTGTGTGATGTGTGTACATGCTATAACATGTGTGAGGTGTCTACATGCTATAACGTTTGTGTGTACATGCTATAATATCTGATGTGTGTTCATGGTGTAACATGTGTGATGTGTGTACATGCTATAACGTGTGTGATGTGTGTACCTGCTATAACATGTGTGATGTGTCTACATGCTGTAACGTGTGTGATATGTCTACATGCTGTAACGTGTGTGATGTGTCTACATGCTATAACGTGTGTGATGTGTGTACCTGCTATAACATGTGTGATGTGTCTTCTTGCTGTAACGTGTGTGATATGTCTACATGCTATAACGTGTGTCTACATGCTATAACGTGTGTGATGTGTCTACATGCTATAACATTTATGATGTGTCTACATGCTATAACATGTGTGATGTGTCTACATGCTATAACGTGTGTGATGTGTGTACATGCTATAATGGGTGTGATGTGTCTACATGCTATAACATGTGTGATGTGTCTCCATGCTATAACATGTGTGATGTGTGTACATGCTATAACATATGGTGTGTGTACATGCTATAACGTGTGTGATGTGTGTACATGCTATAACGTGTGTGATGTGTCTACATGCTGTAACGTGTGTGATGTGTGTACATGCTATAACGTGTGTGATGTGTCTACATGCTATAATGTGTGTGAGGTGTCTACATGCTGTCACATATATCTGGGGGTGTAGTTGTGTGTATCAGGTATCTGAAGGTATACCTGTGCAGTGTGATGGATCCCTCTGTTGCGTGTTCTAACATCATTATCATTGATCAGATTGCTCCCGTTGCCTGGGCCTGCCTCATAAACAATTTACTAGTCTCTAATTGTTCATGTTTTCACATTCAGACTCTATCGGCCGCTTACCACATCCCCAAGGGTTGGTTCACCTCTATATATAGCCAGACCCTCTAGTGCATCTCCTTTATAGCCAGAGCCCAGACCCTCTAGTGGATCTCCTTGATAGCCAGACCTTCTATTGCATCTCCTTGATAGCCAGACCCTCTAGTGGATCTCCTTTATAGCCAGACCCTCTAGTGGATCTCCTTTATAGCCAGACCCTCTAGTGCATCTCCTTTATAGCCAGACCCTGTAGTGCATCTCCTTGATAGCCAGACCCTCTAGTGGATGTCCTTTTTAGCCAGACCCTCTAGTGGATCTCCTTTATAGCCAGACCCTCTAGTGGATCTCCTTGATTGCCAAACTTCTAGTGCATCTCCTTGATAGCCAGACCCTCTAGTGCATCTCCTTCATAGCCAGACCCTCTAGTGGATCTCCTTTATAGCCAGACCCTCTAGTGCATCACCTTTATAGCCAGACCCTCTAGTGCATCTCCTTGATAGCCAGACCCTCTAGTGCATCTCCTTCATAGCCAGACCCTCTAGTGCATCTCCTTCATAGCCAGACCCTCTAGTGGAACCCCTTGATAGCCAGACCCTCTAGTGGAACCCCTTGATAGCTAGACCCTCTAGTGCATCTCCTTCATAGCCAGACCCTCTAGTGCATCTCCTTCATAGCCAGACCCTCTAGTGGAACCCCTTGATAGCCAGACCCTCTAGTGGATCCCCTTGATAGCCAGACCCTCTAGTGCATCCCCTTGATAGCCAGACCCTCCAGTGGATTTCCTTTATAGCCAGACCCTTTAGTGGATCCCCTTGATAGCCAGACCCTCTAGTGCATCCCCTTGACAGCCAGACCCTCCAGTGGATTTCCTTTATAGCCAGACCCTTTAGTGGATCCCCTTGATAGCCAGACCCTCTAGTGCATCTCCTTGATAGCCAGACCCTCTAGTGGATCTCCTTGATAGCCAGAGTTGCATGACATCCAATAAACTGTGGTGTTTATCACAAGGCCTCCAATAAACATTATTTATTACAAGGCTTCCAATAAACAGTATTTATTACAAGGCCTCCAATAAACAGTGTTTATCACAAGGCCTCCAATAAACAGTGTTTATCACAAGGCCTTTAATAAACATTATTTATTACAAGGCCTCCAATAAACAGTGTTTATCACAAGGCCTCTGATAAACACTGATATTGATCAGAAGGCCTCCAGTGTTTATTACATACCAAAACTTTCAATAGACATTGGCATTCATCCCATAAGACCTTCAATAAACAATTGTGTTTATCATGTACCAAGGCCACCAATCAACATGGTATGCACACCGGCTTGCACGTATATACCTCCGAAAACACAAAACAGTGTTGAAGTCACTACTTGATTGTATGGTATTAGACACCAGTAAGAGACTGTGGTATAGCGAGGTTCCCAGTATGATACTTACAGCAGTATAGTGAGGAGTGGCTCTCAGTGGGAGACTTCAGTATGCCAGAAGGGAGTCCCATTCATAATCAGGCTTCACAAATATTCTCTTTCTCTGAATGTGATATGGGGCGACTTTTCTGTTTCTCTGTGAGAGGGAGTGTGCTGTGATTGGCTGCACCTGGGTTCATGGGTAACTGGGTCATGACTTAGATACAGTAGAAGCAGGTGACATGGAGGAAGACACACCAGCATCTTGTAGCTACCTTGAGGTAAGCCAACCCCCTTCCGACACCGACACAGGTGTAGTTTCCCCCCTCGCCTCCCCCCTTGGGGTGGTAGTCAGGTAGACGCCATGGTGTCTGTGCTACTGCTCTGCTGTGCAGGTATTGGAAGAGTCTCTCTGGTGGGCTGCTGCCATAATAGTGATGGCGCAATCAATAGGTCGAGTATAAGCCACTTGTTAACCTCACAAGCTCTTGCAGTACTTCAACTCTGTCATGTGAAGCATGGCTATATATGTGGAGATCTGTGTGATATAGATTACAAGCAGCACATATGTGTGATATAGATTATGTGCAGCACCTGCTGTGTGATATAGATTATATGCAGCACCTGCTGTGTGATATAGATTATATGCAGCACCTGCTGTGTGATATAGATTATATGAAGCACCTGCTGTGTGATATAGATTACAAGCAGCACCTGCTGTGTGATATAGATTATATGCAGCACCTGCTGTGTGATATAGATTATATGCAGCACATATGTGTGATATAGATATAGATTATGTGCAGCACCTGCTGTGTGATATAGATTATATGCAGCACCTGCTGTGTGATATAGTTTATATGCAGCACCTGCTGTGTGATATAGATTATATGCTGCACCTGCTGTGTGATATAGATTATATGCAGCACCTGCTGTGTGATATAGATTAAATGCAGCACCTGCTGTTGGATATAGATTATATGCAGCACCTGCTGTGTGATATAGATTATATGCAGCACCTGCTGTGTGATATAGATTATATGCAGCATCTTCTGTGTGATATAGATTATATGCAGCACCTGCTATGTGAAATAGATTATATGCAGCACATATGTGTAATATAGATTATGTGCAGCACCTGCTGTGTGATATAGATTATATGCAGCACCTGCTGTGTGATATAGATTATATGCAGCACCTGCTGTTGGATATAGATTATATGCAGCACCTGCTGTGTGATATAGATTATATGCAGCACCTGCTGTGTGATATAGATTATATGCAGCACCTGCTGTGTGATATAGATTATATGCAGCACCTGCTATGTGATATAGATTATATGCAGCACCTGCTGTGTGATATAGATTATATGCAGCACCTGCTATGTGTGACACTTTGGGTCTGTCTACTAGAGTGTTGATGACTCGGGCCTTGAGTATTGATGACTCGGGCCTTGAGCATGTTGAGTATTGATGACTCGGGCTTTGAGTATTGATGACTCGGGCCTTGAGCATGTTGAGTATTGATGACTCGGGCCTTGAGTATTGATGACTCGGGCCTAAAGTATCGATGACTCAGGCCTTGAGCATGTTGAGTATTGATGACTTGGGCCTTGAGTATTGATGACTCGGGCCTTAAGTATTGATGACTGAGGCCTTGAGCATGTTGAGTATTGATGACTCGGGCCTTGAGCATGTTGAGTATTGATGACTCGGGCCTTGAGCATGTTGAGTATTGATGACTCGGGCCTTGAGTATTGATGACTCGGGCCTTGAGCATGTTGAGTATTGATGACTCGGGCCTTGAGCATGTTGAGTATTGATGACTTGGGCCTTGAGCATGTTGAGTATTGATGACTCGGGCCTTGAGAATGTTGAGTATTGATGACTCGGGCCTTGAGCATGTTGAGTAATGATGACTTGGGCCTTGAGGATGTTGAGTATTGATGACTCGGGCCTTGAGCATGTTGAGTATTGATGACTCGGGCCTTGAGCATGTTGAGTGTTGATGACTTGGGCCTTGAGTGTTGATTACTCGGGCCTTGAGTGTTGATTACTAGGGCCTTGAGCATGTTGAGTATTGATGACTCGGGCCTTGAGTGTTGATGACTCAGGCCTTGAGTGTTGATGACTCGGGCCTTGAGCATGTTGAGTATTGATGACTCGGGCCTTGAGTGTTGATGACTCGGGCCTTGAGTATTGATGACTCGGGCCTTGAGCATGTTGAGTATTGATGACTCGGGCCTTGAGTATTGATGACTTGGGCCTTGAGTGTTGATGACTCGGGCCTTGAGTGTTGATGACTTAGGCCTTGTGTGTTGATGACACGGGCCTTGAGTGTTGATGACTCGGGCCTTGAGCGAGAGATCAGACAGTGACAGAGATCAGACAGTGACAGAGATCAGACAGTGACAGAGATCAGACAGTGACAGGGTTCAGACAGTGACAGAGACAGTGACAGAGATCAGACAGTGACAGAGATCAGACAGTGACAGAGACAGTGACAGATCAGACAGTGACAGAGATCAGATAGTGACAGAGACAGTGACAGAGATCAGACAGTGACAGGGATCAGACAGTGACAGAGATCAGACAGTGACAGAGATCAGACAGCGACATGGATCAGAAAGTGACAGGGATCAGACAGTGACAGGGATCAGACAGTGACAGAGATCAGACAGTGACAGAGATCAGACAGCGACATGGATCAGACAGTGATCAGTCAGTAAACCATAGGGATGTCCTGATGCATCAGTAGATAATTCTCATCATACGATATGAAATACATGTAAATTTATATCGATACAAAATTTTATTGAAATTGGTATCCATTTGTTTGCGTATCGATTGATTTTTTTTTTTTAATCGAAATGTCATCACATTTTCTGAATTTGACATACAAAAACCTGTTAGTGTCTGACACTTGTTAGATGAGGTTGATTCTGTTTTATCCAAGTATTATTATTTTACAAAATAATCTGCTGTTAGTGATTAGAACACATAATTGTGAATGTGATACAATTAAACAGTTTGCTTCTAAATTTACAAATAAAAAGTCGGTCTTGCTGTATTGAGATACATATCTTATCTTATCCTCAAAATCGAGATACGTATCATATCGTTAGGTAAACGACAAGAACGGCAATGAACAATTTCTCCAAATCATGCTCGTTCATCACGACAGCATCCCGATCCACAGAACATGGCTCTTACGATTTTGAACTGATACAGCTGAATCTGTTACGACATAGTCACGATTGTAATCCGACCAGAACCAGATTATCCTACAAATACACACACACGTGTATCCTCCCTGAACAGTTGTGTGGCACAAATACACACACACGTGTATCCTCCCTGAACAGTTGTGTGGCACAATTATACACACACACGTGTTTCCTCCCTGATCAGTTGTGTGGCACAAATACACACACACTTGTTTCCTCATCAGTGTTGCCAGTCTATAGGTTCTCATAAGTGTTGTCAGTCTATAGGTTCTCATCAGTGTTGTCAGTCTGTTGGTTCTCATCAGTGTTGTCAGTCTATAGGTTCTCATCAGTGTTGTCAGTCTGTAGGTTCTCCTCAGTGTTGCCCGTCTGTGGGTTCTCCTCAGTGTTGCCCGTCTGTGGGTTCTCATCAGTGTTGCCAGTCTATAGGTTCTCATCAGTGTTGTCAGTCTATGGGTTCTCATCAGTGTTGTCAGTCTATGGGTTCTCATCAGTGTTGTCAGTCTATAGGTTCTCATCAGTGTTGTCAGTCTGTAGGTTCTCATCAGTGTTGCCAGTCTATAGGTTCTCATCAGTGTTGCCAGTCTATAGGTTCTCATCAGTGTTGCCAGTCTATAGGTTCTCATCAGTGTTGTCAGTCTGTTGGTTCTCATCAGTGTTGTCAGTCTATAGGTTCTCATCAGTGTTGCCAGTCTATAGGTTCTCTTCAGTGTTGCCAGTCTGTGGGTTCTCATCAGTGTTGTCTGTCTGACTATGGGTTCTCATCTCTGTTGTCAGTCTGTGGGTTCTCATCAGTGTTGTCAATCTATGGGTTCTCATCAGTGTTGTCAGTCTATAGGTTCTCATCAGTGTTGTCAGTCTATGGGTTCTCATCAGTGTTGTCTGTCTGACTATAGGTTCTCATCAGTGTTGCCAGTCTATAGGTTCTCCTCAGTGTTGCCCGTCTGTGGGTTCTCATCAGTGTTGTCAATCTATGGGTTCTCATCAGTGTTGTCAGTCTATGGGTTCTCATCAGTGTTGTCAGTCTATGGGTTCTCATCAGTGTTGTCAGTCTATGGGTTCTCATCAGTGTTGTCAGTCTATCGGTTCTCATCAGTGTTGCCAGTCTATAGGTTCTCATCAGTGTTGTCAGTCTATGGGTTCTCATCAGTGTTGTCAGTCTATGGGTTCTCATCAGTGTTGTCAGTCTATGGGTTCTCATCAGTGTTGTCAGTCTATAGGTTCTCATCAGTGTTGTCAGTCTGTAGGTTCTCATCAGTGTTGTCAGTCTGTGGGTTCTCATCAGTGTTGCCAGTCTGTGGGTTCTCATCAGTGTTGTCTGTCTGACTATGTGTTTTCATCAGTGTTGTCAGTCTATAGGTTCTCATCAGTGTTGCCAGTCTATGGGTTCTCATCAGTGTTGTCAGTCTATGGGTTCTCATCAGTGTTGTCAGTCTATAGGTTCTCATCAGTGTTGCCAGTCTATAGGTTCTCACCAGTGTTGTCTGTCTGTAGGTTCTCATCAGTGTTGCCAGTCTATAGGTTCTCATCAGTGTTGTCAGTCTATGGGTTCTCATCAGTGTTGTCAGTCTATAGGTTCTCATCAGTGTTGTATGTCTATGGGTTCTCATCAGTGTTGTCAGTCTATAGGTTCTCATCAGTGTTGCCAGTCTGTGGGTTCTCATCAGTGTTGTCAGTCTATGGGTTCTCATCAGTGTTGTCAGTCTATAGGTTCTCATCAGTGTTGTCAGTCTATAGGTTCTCATCAGTGTTGTCAGTCTATAGGTTCTCATCAGTGTTGCCAGTCTATAGGTTCTCATCAGTGTTGCCAGTCTATTGGTTCTCGTCAGTCTTGCCAGTCTGTGGGTTCTCATCAGTCTTGCCAGTCTATAGGTTCTCATCAGTGTGACTGAGATCTGTCAGCAGTGTTGTCAGTCTATAGGTTCTCATCAGTGTTGTCTGTCTATAGGTTCTCATCAGTGTTGCCAGTCTATAAGTTCTCATCATTGTTGTCAGTCTGTGGGTTCTCATCAGTGTGACTGAGATCTGTCTGCAGTGTTGTCGGTCCAGATCAAGTACTGTTTATTTGGTGATCCCGACATTTAGAACTCTAGCATGACATAAATTGATTTGACTTTCTCAAATATCGCTTGACATTTGGAAGTCCATTAACTTACTTTACTGTTGACAAATCCTTCCTGACTCTAGGAGTTACTGTTTCTCTCTTCTCCTGTTGCTAGGCAACCATGTATTATGAAATCATGATGACTTGTGACTTGATATTGGAAACAGCTGCAACATTTGCTTTCTGTTCAAGTGATTGTCTGTCTGGAGATAAATGACAGTTATCCACTACAGATTGACTGTCTGGAGATAAATGACAGTTGTCCACTACAGATTGTCTGTCTGGAGATAAATGACAGTTACCCACTACAGATTGTCTGTCTGGAGATAAATGACAGTTACCCACTACAGATTGTCTGTCTGGAGATAAATGACAGTTGTCCACTACAGATTGTCTGTCTGGAGATAAATGACAGTTATCCACTACAGATTGTCTGTCCAGAGATAAATGACAGTTATCCACTACAGATTGTCTGTCTGGAGATAAATGACAGTTATCCACTACTGATTGTCTGTTCTGGAGATAAATGACAGTTATCCACACCAGACTCAACCCAGATTCTTGTACTTTGCCTTTCCCAAATGGGACTCTAGTACCCAAATGTACTAGAATCTGTACTTGATGGAGAAAGTGTTTTTCTCAAACATAACATTTGTAACATTTGACCACTTTCTGAATGGTATTGTGTAATCATAGATAACACTTGTTCTGCTTCCTCAGACCAGTCAATATGACAAATACTGTACAGACATATTCTAACTTACCGTGCATTATTATTTAATGCATTTACTGCTTTCTTTTTACACAAATATGACGCTGTGTGAGGTCCAGACGAAGAAAAAGCTATTCTAACCAGTTGTGAGGCAGACCCTCCCCAATCTTGCCCCACCCACAACGCACACCAGTCTCGAACCTTACTCAATCTTGACCCACCTCAATCTTGCCCCCCCCCCCCCCCCCAACACACACACCAGTCTCACTCCACCTCAATCTTGCCCCACCACAATCTTGCCCTACCCCTGTCTTGCCCCACCTCAATCTTGCCCCACCCCCATCACAGCCACCACTCTTGCCCCACCCCTGTCTTGCCCCAGCCCAATCTTGCCCCAACCCCATCACCCCCACCACTCTCGCCCCACTCCTGTCTTGCCCCACCGCAATCTTGCCCCCACCCAAAACACCCACCAGTCTGGCCCCACCCCTGTCTTGCCCCACCCCAATCTTGCCCCTCTCCAACACACCCACCAGTCTGACCCCACCCCTGTCTTGCCCCACCCCAATCTTGCCCCACCCCCATCACACCAACCACTCTCGCCCAACCCGTCTTGCCCCACCCCAATCTTGCCCCACCCCCATCACACCCACCAGTCTGGCCCCACCCCTGTCTGGCCCCACCCCAATCTTGCTCCACCCCCATCACACCCACCACTCTCACCCCACCCCTGTCTCGCCCCACCCCAATCTTGCCCCCCCCCCCCCCCCCCCCCCCCCAACACACCCACCAGTCTGGACCCACCCTGTCTTGCCCCATCCCAATCTTGCCCCCCCCCCCCCCCCACCCCCCCGTAACACACCCACCAGTCTGGCCCCACCCCTGTCGTTCCCTGCAGGAAGACTTCTCTGTGGTCAGCAGCAGGCCTGCTGGGTTGAGTTAGCCACACGGGAGGGAGACGACATCCTGGTGGAGTATTGATCAGTGCAGCTGCAGCTGGTGCACACAACCCTCCAACCTTCACCTCTTTATGACCCCCTTATCCTCTGACCCCATCCCTTAATCAGGGTGTGGAAATTAGGAGGTACAGATGCAGACATGTATTGATCTCCCCGCTTGCTGTGTGCAGAATCACGTTTACATGAGGGTGTCATCAGACTTGGGTGTCTGTCTCCGTCTGTCATGTGATCAGTGCCGACATAGATCTCATTTGACTCCTGTGTGTAATGAGAGGAATACACTTTAACACAGTTATACCACACTGTAACACAGTTATGCCACACTGTAACACAGTTATACCACACTGTAACACAGTTATACCACACTGTAACACAGTTATACCACACTGTAACACAGTTTTACCACACTGTAACACAGTTATACCACACAGTAACACAGTTTTACCACACTGTAACACAGTTATACCACACTGTTATACCACACAGTTATACCACACAGTAACACAGTTTTACCACACTGTAACACAGTTATACCACACTGTAACACAGTTATACCACACAGTAACACAGTTTTACCACACTGTAACACAGTTATACCACATTGTAAGTTTTACCACACTGTAACACAGTTATACCACACAGTAACACAGTTATACCACACTGTAACACAGTTATACCACACCGTAACACAGTTATACCACACAGTAACACAGTTATACCACACCGTAACACAGTTATACCACACTGTAACACAGTTATACCACACTGTAACACAGTTTTACCACACTGTAACACATTTATACCACACTGTAACACAGTTTTACCACACCGTAACACAGTTATACCACATTGTAACAGTTTTCCAACACTGTAACACAGTTATACCACACCGTAACACAGTTATACCACACTAACATGGCTATATCACACTGTAACACAGTTATACCACACTAACATGGCAATATTACACTGTAACACAGTTTTACCACACTGTAACACAGTTATACCACACAGTAACACAGTTATACCACACCGTAACACAGTTATACCACACTGTAACACAGTTATACCACATTGTAACAGTTTTACCACACTGTAACACAGTTAAACCACACTGTAACACAGTTTTACCACACTGTAACACAGTAATACCACACCGTAACACAGTTATACCACACCGTAACACAGTTATACCACACTGTAACAAAGTTATACCACACAGTAACACAGTTATACCACACCGTAACACAGTTATACCACACTGTAACACAGTTATACCACATTGTAACAGTTTTACCACACTGTAACACAGTTAAACCACACTGTAACACAGTTTTACCACACTGTAACACAGTTATACCACACCGTAACACAGTTATACCACATTGTAACAGTTTTACCACACTGTAACACAGTTAAACCACACTGTAACACAGTTATACCACACCGTAACACAGTTATACCACACTAACATGGCTATATCACACTGTAACACAGTTATACCACACCGTAACACAGTTATACCACACTAACATGGCAATATTACACTGTAACACAGTTTTACCACACTGTAACACAGTTATACCACACAGTAACACAGTTATACCACACAGTAACACAGTTATACCACACCGTAACACAGTTATACCACACCGTAACACAGTTATACCACACTAACATGGCTATATCACACTGTAACACAGCTATACCACACTGTAACACAGTCATACCACGCTGTAACACAGGCATACCATGCTGTAACACAGGCATACCACGCTGTAACACAGGCATACCACGCTGTAATACAGGCCTACTACACTGTAACATAGTCCTACCAGAGGCTGGGGGGAGGTTGAGGCAGGTGGTGTCTGACATACATACACATACTACACTGTAACACAGTTATACCACACTGTAACATACATACACATACTACACTGTAACACAGTTATACCACACTGTAACATACATACACATACTACACTGTAACACAGTTATACCACACTGTAACATACATACACATACTACACTGTAACACAGTTATACCACACTGTAACATACATACACATACTACACTGTAACACAGTTATACCACACTGTAACATACATACACATACTACACTGTAACACAGTTATACCACACTGTAACATACATACACATACTACACTGTAACACAGTTATACCACACTGTAACATACATACACATACTACACTGTAACACAGTTATACCACACTGTAACATACATACACATACTACACTGTAACACATGGCTGTCCGTCTGCTCCCCTGTACGACGCGTGAATAATGTATTGACGACCAACTCTCTCACAGTGCAGCACTATTGAATGCCTCTTGTATTAACCTGAATTCTCCTTTATGGTGGGCTGCCGACAGTCAATACACGAATATACAGCAAGTGCTAGTAGGTTGCACACAAGGAGGGCGTATCATTGTCAGATGTGTGTCCAACAGTCAGATGTGTGTTGAAAAGTCAGATGTGTGTCAAACAGTCAGATGTGTGTCAAAAAGTCAGATGTGTGTCAAACAGTCATGTATGGCTAACATATGGGACAGCCGGTGGATGGGATCAGCCAACGTTTGAAGTCACGCGGAACGCCATGTAAACTGTGTGTGAGAGTGTTGTGACAGCTGGCCACGCTTCGCTGGCTGCATTCCCTCCGCGGTAAACAAGATGGATTATACTAACGTCATGCCGTATGAAACCTGGGACTTTGACATGGCCTCCACGGCAAGTACCCCTGCTCGCTGTAACTGAAGACATGGATAATGATAATGTTGATGATAATCAGTAATGATAACTAATCCTTTCATGGTAGTCCGTAATTCATCCCTACACACTTGACAGGCATAGTGACATACCATGATAGGGCAATATACAGTGTGTGACATACCATGATGGGGCAATATAAGGTGGGTGATATACCATGATGGGGCAATATAAGGTGGGTGACATACCATAATAGGGCAATATACAGTGTGTGACATACCATGATGGGGCAATATACTGTATGTGACATACCATGATGGGGCAATATAAGGTGTGTGACATACCATAATAGGGCAATATACAGTGTGTGACATACCATGATGGGGCAATATAAGGTGTGTGACATACCATGATGGGGCAATATAAGTTGTGTGACATACCATGATTGGGCAATATACAGTGTGTGACATACCATGATGGGGCAATATAAGGTATGTGACATACCATGATAGGGCAATATAAGGTGTGTGACATACCATGATGGGTCAATATAAGGTGTGTGACATACCATGATGGGGCAATATACAGTGTGTGACATACCATGATGGGGCAATATAAGGTGTGTGACATACCATGATGGGGCAATATAAGGTGTGTGACATACCATGATGGGGCAATATACAGTGTGTGACATACCATGATGGGGCAATATAAGGTGTGTGACATACCATGATGGGGCAATAGACGAAATGTGACATACCATGATGGGGCAATATACAGTGTGTGACATACCATGATAGGGCAATATACAGTGTGTGACATACCATGATGGGGCAATATATGGTATGTGACATACCATGCTGGGGCAATATACAGTGTGTGACATACCATGATGGGGCAATGCACAGTGTGTGACATACCATGATGGGGCAATATACAGTGTGTGACATACCATGATGGGGCAATATAAGGTGAGTGACATACCATGATGGGGCAGTATAAGGTGTGTGACATACCATGATGGGGCAATATAAGGTATGTGACATACCATGATGGGGCTATATAAGGTATGTGACATACCATGATGGGGCAATATAAGGTATATGACATACTATGATGGGGCAATATAAGGTGTGTGACATACCATTATGGGGCAATGTACAGTGTGTAACATACCATGAAGGAGCAATATACAGTGTGTGACATACCATGATGGGGCAATATAAGGTGTGTGACATACCATTATGGGGCAATGTACAGTGTGTGACATACCATGATGGAGCAATATACAGTGTGTGACATACCATGATGGGGCAATATAAGGTGTGTGACATACCATGATGGGGCAATATAAGGTGTGTGACATACCATGATGGGGCAATGTACAGTGTGTGACATACCATGATGGGGCAATGCACAGTGTGTGACATACCATGATGGGGCAATATAAGTTGTGTGACATACCATGATGGGGCAATATAAGGTGTGTGACATACCATGGTGGGGCAATATAAGGTGTGTGACATACCATGATGGGGCAATGTACAGTGTGTGACATACCAAGATATGGCAATGTACAGTGTGTGACATACCAAGATATGGCAATGTATAGTGTGTGACATACCATGATAGGGCAATATTAGGTATGTTATACCAAGATATGGCAATGTACAGTGTGTAACATCCCAAGATATGGCAATATACAGTGTGTGATATACCATGATGGGGCAATATACGGTATGTTATACCATGATAGGGCAATGGACAGTGTGTGATATACCATGATAGAGCAATATACGGTATGTTATAGCTATACCACACTGTAACACAGTTATACCACACTGTAACACAGTTATATCACACTCTAACACAGCTATACCACACTGTAACTCAGTAATACCACAGTGTTACACAGTTATATCACACTGTAACACAGTGATGTGTGTTGGACACCATGAGGCCCAAGAAGATCTGAGTGAGAATAGGTTATTTATATAGGTTATTATTTAAAGACCCCCATCATATAGCTAGAATATTGCTGAGTGCGGTGTTGAACAAACTAACAAACAAATAGACAGCTCGATGTGTGTCCTGTGTCAGATGATCTGATGATTCTGTCTGTTATAGGACTGTGGGCAGCTGTCGGACGCCTCAATGTGTGGCGACCCCACGGTGTCGTCCATGTCTGGAAGTAAGAAGGACAAGACCTGCTTAGTGTGCGGAGACCGCGCCCTTGGCTACAACTTCAACGCCATCTCCTGCGAGTCTTGTAAGGCTTTCTTCAGAAGGAATGCACACAAGGTGAGAGAGTGACCTTACACACATGCAAACAAGGTGAGTGACTTATCACACATGAACACAGGTGAGAGAGTCACTGAACACATGAACACAGGTGAGAGAGTGACTTAACACACATGAACACAGGTAAGAGAGTGACCTTACACACATGAACACAGGTGAGAGGGTGACTTAACACACATGGACACAGGTGAGAGAGTGACCTAACACACATGAACACAGGTGAGAGTGACTTAACACACATGAACACAGGTGAAAGAGTGACTTAACACACATGAACACAGGTAAGAGAGTGACCTTACACACATGAACACAGGTGAGAAAGTGGCTAAACACACATGAACACAGGTGGGAGGGTGACTTGACACACATGAACACAGGTGAGAGAGTAACTTAACACATGAACACAGGTGAGAGAGTGACTTGACACACATGAACACAGGTAAGAGAGTGACTTAGCACAAATGAACACAGGTTGGAGGGTGACTTGACACACATGAACACAGGTGAGAGAGTGACTTGACACACATGAACACAGGTGAGAGAGTGACTTGACACACATGAACACAGGTAAGAGAGTGACGTAACACATGAACACAGGTGAGAGAGTGACCTGACACACATGAACACAGGTGAGAGAGTGACTTATCACACATGAACAGAGGTGAGAGAGTGACTTATCACACATGAACACAGGTGAGAGAGTGACCTTACACACATCAACACAGGTGAGAGAGTGACTTGACACACATGAACACAGGTGAGAGAGTGACTTGCCACACATGAACAGAGGTGAGAGAGTGACGTTACACACATGAACAGAGGTGAGAGAGTGATGTTACACACATGAACACAGGTGAGAGAGTGACCTTACACACATGAACAGAGGTGAGAGAGTGACGTTACACACATGAACACAGGTGAGAGAGTGACCTTACACACATGAACAGAGGTGAGAGAGTGACTTGTAACACATGCACACAGGTAAGAGGGTGACTTAACACACATGAACACAGGTGAGAGAGTGACCTTACACACATCAACACAGGTGAGAGAGTGACTTATCACACATGAACACAGGTGAGAGAGTGACAACACACATGAACACAGGTAAGAGAGTGACTTGACACACATGAATACAGGTTAGAGGGTGACTTAACACACATGAACACAGGTAAGAGAGTGACCTTACACACATGAACACAGGTGAGAGAGTGACTTATCACACATGAACACAGGTAAGAGAGTGACTTAACACACATGAACACAGGTAAGAGAGTGACTTGACACACATGAATACAGGTTAGAGGGTGACTTAACACACATGAACACAGGTAAGAGAGTGACCCCTTACACACATGAACACAGGTGAGAGAGTGACTTATCACACATGAACACAGGTAAGAGAGTGACATGACACACATGAACACAGGTTAGAGGGTGACTTAACACACATGAACACAGATAAGAGAGTGACCTTACACACATCAACACAGGTGAGAGAGTGACTTATCACACATGAACACAGGTAAGAGAGTGACTTGACACACATGAACACAGGTTAGAGGGTGACTTGACACACATGAACACAGGTAAGAGAGTGACACATGATGTTGTTGATGTTGCACAGAGTGACACATGATGATGTTGATGTTGCAGACAATCCGGGGCCGGTGTGAAGGCAAGTGTGACGTGAACATTGAGTCGCGGTCATTCTGCAAACGCTGCCGGCTGGCCAAGTGCTACACTGTGGGCATGAGGAAGGACATGATCCTCAGTGAGTTACCTCCCCTGCCTGGGCTGTGCCGTGTCTTTGAACCACATTCATATAATACCTTTCTAGTTTATATATGATCAGTGTCATTTGACCAACATGAAGTTTTAGTCTGTTGCGTTTACGAGTATTGCTTCTCATTAGTCGGGTGTCTACGCTTCAAGTGGTGATCTGTGAGAGTGAGTATGGTTTTACGCCGCCTTTAGCAATATTCCAGCAATATCACGGCGGGGAACACCAGAAATGAGCTTCACACATTGTACCCATGTCGGGAATCGAACCCAGGTCTTCAGCGTGACGAGGGAACGCTTTTAACCACTAGGCTACCCGACCGCCCCTGGTCTGTGAGAACTGACACGTAGCTTCTGGTTGTGTTGCAGGTGACGAACAGAAGAAGATGAGGAAGACCAAGATCATCATGAACAAACTGCGTCGCCAGGGTCAAATGGCGCCAGAAGACACATACTCGGCATCGGAGAGTGACCTGACTGGTTCGCCCCGGGGAGTGGTGACCCGAGCTGACTGCTGGCCAGAGTCATCCAAGGACTTTGAGAAATACCGGAAACTCAAGGTGGAGGATAGCCCGGGTGCTTGTTCTCACGGCAGCAGTCAGGACGAGCGCGTCATCAAGTATCCCCCATGGGCGGAGTGTACCGAGGTGGTCGATGACGCCATCAAGCAGATGAAGGAAGCTGACAGAAGTCTGCTGCAGGAGTTGATGAAGGCTCACGAGAGTAGCCAGTTTCTGTCTGGCACCAGCACCAGTCTCAAACTCATTCCATCAAATCCCACAGAGTTTGTGAACGTAGCAGAAGGGTTTGTTCGCCGTGTAATCAAGGTTGCAAAAAATATTGCTTTCTTTAAGGAACTGTGCAAAGACGACCAGATTGCGTTGTTGAAGGGGTCGGTTGTTGATATCATGATGTTGCGGTCCGCAGTCAATTATGATCCCTTCACAGAATCCTGGAGCCTGAGCACCATGAACTGCCTCATCCAGGGCAGCACCAGCGACAACATCGGCGACCGCATCAGCGCTGAGGTCCTGAAGATGGGCAGCTCGGAGTCCGCCAGCCTCTTCTTCACGTATTCCAAGTTCATCAAGTCTCTGATGAGCACGATCCATGGCGACCTCCTCGTGTTGAAGGTCCTCATCATCATGTCCCTGTTCTCGGCCGACCGCGGCTCCCTCGTCAACCAGGAACAGGTGCACGGCTTTCAGGAACAGTACGCTCACATCCTGCAACAATACATCCTCATCAGGTTCCCCGACGAGAAGACGCTGTTTGCGCGTGTTGTTATGAAGCTCACCGACCTTCGCAACATCAATGAAGTTCACACCAAAATGTTGCTTAAAATGAAAGTGGAGGATATTGAACCACTTCTTCTGGAGATATTTGATCTGCCGTTGTGATGAGGAGAAAGATATTGAATCATTTCTTCTGGAGGTTTTTGATCTGCCCTTGTGCTGGGCAGGATATTGAACAACTTCTGGAGGCTTTTGATCTGCCCTTGTGCTGGGCAGGATATTGAACGACTTCAGGAGGCTTTTGATCTGCCCTTGTGCTGGGCAGGATATTGAACGACTTGTGGGGTTTTGGATCTGCCCTTGTGCTGGGCAGGATATTGAACGACTTGTGGGGTTTTGGATCTGCCCTTGTGCTGGGGGCAGAGGAAGGGAGCCACATGTGAATCAGGGTTAGTGACGTGTTGTGAGGGGCACCTAGGGGTGGGCTGGGTGGGTTGTGTAGGGCGGGGCACAGCCCAGTGACGGGGCAGTCTAGAAGAAATGAATCGGTAGCAGGGTCGCAATAACCCTGACCCTTATCCTGACCCTGACAGGTAGCGATGTGTTGTGAGGCCCAGCAACTGCTTGGAACACTCTGCTGGTTGCAGGGATCACCCTGTGTGTTTACTCTGGGGCAGTGAGGACTAATTGTTACACTGGAGATGACAGCACATAGAACCCCAATCTGCCTTTCAGTGATCGATGCTCAAGCTCATCTTGCCTGGACGACAGCTGAGATGGCAAACCTACAGGAGAGCTTAGATCTTAGGAGATATTAGGAAGCTTAGATGGGAGGTCTACATGACCGTGTATATAAGTGATATGTTGGGGTACCAGTTTTCCTGGGACGTCCGCCTCATTTTGCCATACAGTTATCCGTCGATTGTGGTTGTATTTTCTGGGAAATGTGTAAATAGTGTTTCTGTGGAAGAAGACGGGTCATACAGGTGGAGTTTGGAAGTTTTTTCATTCCTCATCGACACAAATGGCCAGATTAGATTATTTTTTGTTTATTCCGGGAGAAGGTACCACAAAATATTGCAGAGTCTGGTCTCGTTAGTCGTTCTGTTAAAAGTGTTGTATGCACAATAGACTAGCAGTAACTTGCCTCACTACAGCTCACACAGAGGACAATAGACTTGCAGTAACTTGCCTTACTACAGCTCACACAGAGGACGATAGACTTGCAGTAACTTGCCTCACTACAGCTCACACAGAGGTCAAGAGACTAGCAGTAACTTGCCTCACTACAGCTCACACAGAGGACAATAGACTTGCAGTAACTTGCCTCACTACAGCTCACACAGAGGACAATAGACTTGCAGTAACTTGCCCTACTACAGCTCACACAGAGGTCAATAGACTAGCAGTAACTTGCCCTACTACAGCTCACACAGAGGACAATAGACTTGCAGTAACTTGCCTCACTACAGCTCACACAGAGGACAATAGACTTGCAGTAACTTGCCCTACTACAGCTCACACAGAGGACAATAGACTTGCAGTAACTTGCCTCACTACAGCTCACACAGAGGTCAATAGACTAGCAGTATCTTGCCTCACTACAGCTCACACAGAGGACAATAGACTTGCAGTAACTTGCCTCACTACAGCTCACACAGAGGTCAATAGACTTGCAGTAACTTGCCTTACTACAGCTCACACAGAGGTCAATAGACTAGCAGTAACTTGCCTCACTACAGCTCACACAGAGGTCAATAGACAAGCAGTATCTTGCCTCACTACAGCTCACACAGAGGACAATAGACAAGCAGTATCTTGCCTCACTACAGCTCACACAGAGGTCAATAGACTTGCAGTAACTTGCCTTACTACAGCTCACAGAGGACAATAGACTTGCAGTAACTTGCCTTACTACAGCTCACACAGAGGACAATAGACTTGCAGTAACTTGCCTTACTACAGCTCACACAGAGGTCAATAGACTAGCAGTAACTTGCCTCACTACAGCTCACACAGAGGTCAATAGACAAGCAGTATCTTGCCTCACTACAGCTCACACAGAGGACAATAGACAAGCAGTATCTTGCCTCACTACAGCTCACACAGAGGTCAATAGACTTGCAGTAACTTGCCTTACTACAGCTCACAGAGGACAATAGACTTGCAGTAACTTGCCTTACTACAGCTCACACAGAGGACAATAGACTTGCAGTAACTTGCCTTACTACAGCTCACACAGAGGACAATAGACTTGCAGTAACTTGCCTTACTACAGCTCACACAGAGGTCAATAGACAAGCAGTATCTTGCCTCACTACAGCTCACACAGAGGTCAATAGACTTGCAGTAACTTGCCTTACTACAGCTCACACAGAGGACAATAGACTTGCAGTAACTTGCCTTACCACAGCTCACACAGAGGTCAATACCTGAAGTTGTTCACGTTAAGGTTCCAGGGTTGAGGGATCCGTAATCCAATTTTCTTGAAAAGTGGCATATCACACGGCTGGTTTACACAGATATCACACAGTTGGGACGTTATCACACTTGTATAGTTGTGTATATTTAGGTATGTTATTGGGCTTACTCTTGCCAGGCCAGAATCCTCCAACTGAAAGAGACGATGGTTGTTCTTCTATCTCTGCTATGCATGCAGCAGACCGAGGGAGGATGTAAATATATGATTGCCATCACACTAGTGCCATGTCTTATAACCAATACTGTGCCATGAGATATATATATATATATATCCTAATACTTGTTACATACTTAAAAGTTTACCATTGTTGACTTGTTCAGCTTAATGAATTATACATGTCAGGGGCTAGTGATACTTGTTTGGTGTCCATATCAAGGGTATTATCTCCCCTTTGTTTAGTGAAGTTGTTCGCTGTGTTATCCCCGTCAGTCGCCACAGATACAGCTAAGGGAGACATCTTCGCTGCGCAAATGCCCCCAACAAGAGAAGGCAAATGAGATTGCTTTATTTTAACCTCCATCAAAACGACACTGGATTCAAAACAGATTTTCCCTCAACCAAGTGGAGACAACTCAGGTTCCTATAGATTTTTCGTCATGAAGGGGAGACCACTCTTACTTATCCCCTTAAATCAGGTTTTATTGCAAGATTTTCATGTCAATTTGTGTTGACTGGTAATTCAGAATATATTTTTTTCTGATTTTCTGATTTTTGTTTCTAGTTGACTCATCTTGTTGTTTCTGCATTGGCCAATGAAATCACTCCCCAGGAATGTATTGTGGTGTAGACAACGAAGAGTGATATTCTGGACAGCAGTGTCGTGCTACTTGGCAAGTCCTGCAATTTCACTTCATGTTAAGAAAACACTAACGGTCAAACCGGTGGTCACTGGTCCCGACTTGTCAAACCGGTGGTCAGTCGGAGCATTGACTACCTAGTTCAGTTCCCACAAGTTGAGGGGGGCACAGTCATCAAAGGCGCCGCAATTCACTGTGCAAAGTTGCGTCCCTTGAACACGCCAGAAACCTATGATTCTGGGTTCGAATCCCAGTTCTTCCCGATTATATTTCTAGGTTTGTCAGCACCATACCCATGCTCAGCACGTGGGTTTCACCGAAGTGGTAAGCGTCTGAGACCTGCATCACTTCGGGCTTTCCTCCCACATTGAGCTGACATGCCGCGATACAACTGTAAAACTGTTTACAGCGGCATTAAACCCACTCACAAGTTAAAGGTGTGCATCCACATTGGTGCAACGATGTTTCTTTGTTATGTATTTGTGGTTTCTGTAATGGTGTTAATTGTTTCTAACTTGAAATATTATTTTCTTAGAATTTATATTATAACTATTTATACTTGAGTTACACACTAACATTCCCCATGTAGCATCACAAACTAGAAAACCATCAATCAGTTCGGAGTCAACGCTGATGGTGATCCCTGGTAACTCACCAATCATTGATCAGTCCTGCATCCTACTTCTTGGGCTTATTCTTACTGGAGTGACCTTTGTATTAATTTATATGAAAATACGTTCGTTAGAAAGTACTATTGTTACAGGAGACGTGAGTGGGTATTTATTGCCTTTGTTTCATGACATTGTCCTTTGTTTGTTAATGACCTGTTATTTAATGATGCTTTGTTTCCTTCACTTTGTTCAGTATTTTCATGTGATGACACATAATGTTCCTCTGAAGATCAGGACATATTGATTGGTTGTCTTAGCAGAGAATTCAAAGTAATGTCCATAAAACACAGGCTTAAAATGTTTGTGGAAAGTCCTTGAACCTGGTTAAGTGAAACCCAACAAAACCCTCACCGAGCAACGTGTAAACTCACAATACCCTTCCCAAGTGACATGTAACCCCACGAAACCCTCACCGAGCAACGTGTAAACTCACAATACCCTCCCCGAGCGACATGTAACCCCACGAAACCCTCCCCCAGCGATGTGTAACCCCAGGAAACCCTCCCCAAGCGACGTGTAACCCCACGAAACCCTCCCACAGCGATGTGTAACCCCACAGAACCCTCCCCGAGCGATGGGTAACCCCACAATACCCTCCCCCAGCGATGTGTAACCCCACAGAACCCTCCCCGAGCGATGTGTAACCCCAGGAAACCCTCACCGAGCAACGTGTAACCCCACAATACCCTCCCCAAGCGATGTGAAACCCTCTCCAAGCGATGTGTAACTCTACGATACCCTCCCCCAGCGATGTGTAACCCCACAGAACCCTCCCCTAGCGATGTGTAACCCCACGATACCCTCCCCCAGCGATGTGTAACCCCACGATACCCTCCCCCAGCGATGTGTAACCCCACAGAACCCTCCCCAAGCGATGTGTAACCCCACAGAACCCTCCCCAAGCGGTGTGTAACCCCACGCCTCCAATGGCAAGAAAGGGTTGCTGAAGACTTATTCTATCCCGGACCTTCACGGGTCTATTGCTGACGTGGGTAGTTCAGGACTGTGTTAGGGTGATTCTGCAGTGGTCACGGTGGTCTTGTTTAGTGCAGGAGCTGGTGCTTCACGGGGGTTGTTCTGTGCCGTTGTCCACGACGTCACACAAGATGGTCTGGTTGTATTAGCCTACCAGTTGGACGCTTTACATACTCCTATATGACTGCTATTTTACATTTTTAGTAGGTGCAGTTTCTTTTTCTGGTTAGTATTGGAATAATGACTCTCTTTGGAACATTGCTGACATGCAATCAATTTGTCCTGCTGGTGATATTTTTGTTGCATAATAACTGTTGCCTGTGTGCATAATTCATTATGATGGCGGCACAAACTTGCTCAACCTTTGCCAGTCATGCTGGTCGGCTTCCCAGTACTGGAGGTGTGTATTCCCAGTACGGGAGGTCTGCTTTCTGGTTATCGACTTAAATTAGATTTCACCTGTTTGTTGTTTCAGTTGTGCTAGCCTGTAGATACACTTGATATTTATTGTGTGTGACAGTGTGGTGGATGTGTGGGGGCAGTCAGGCTTGTATCATGTGTCTACCAACTGGGTTCATGCACTGCATATAATCGGGGTTGTTCTAAATACCATGGACCCATTTGTGGCACCCACTTCATACTTGACTCAGACATCACCAGAACCAGTCGGGAATAATGTTCCATATCACCAGAACCAGTCGGGAATAATGTTCCATATCTCCAGAACCAGTAGGGAATAATGTTTCATATCACCAGAACCAGTAGGGAATAATGTTCCATATCACCAGAACCAGTCGGGAATAATGTTCCATATCTCCAGAACCAGTAGGGAATAATGTTCCATATCTCCAGAACCAGTCGGGAATAATGTTCCATATCTCCAGAACCAGTAGGGAATAATGTTCCATATCTCCAGAACCAGTAGGGAATAATGTTTCATATCACCAGAACCAGTAGGGAATAATGTTCATACCACAACTGATCCAACAAGGGGAGGCAACTCAAGTATGTTGGAATGATTTCAGGTACCCAGCAGTGTTTGAAATAATTTTATGTTCGAACAAAGACAGTCAGACTTGTGACCCATGAGTGTTGCCTGGCCCATGAGTGTTGCCTGCCCACTTTCAGACACCATAAACTCTGAAAAATTGCGTCTTGATTCAGTTGAAATAATGCAAACAATTTGAGTATCTACAAGGAGTTCTAATAAAGCTGAATATCTAAGTAGGCTAAAAATTATCTGCCAGACAGAAAAGTTATCAGCCACAGTATGACAGGCTCCTCCTGGAGGAACATGCAATGTGGAACTGTCCCTCTTCTAGCCTGTTACAAGGATTTTACTATCCCAGTACAAGCCTGTCAGTAACATATCACAAACCCATTACCAGCCTGCTGCAACAACTCTTGCAGAGTCTACCAGCCTGGGCGTGTCTGCCCCCAGTGTGTGTGCGTGTGAGAGTGTGTGTGAGTGAGTGTGTGATGGGTTACTCCATGTTGCCTGAATTCTGTGACAGCTGTGTCTAAATCATCAGGGTGTGTCTAAATCATCAGGATGTGTCTAACAATCACTTTTCTTCACTTTGTCAGTAGAGCATTAAAATGTCTGTAGCTGGTCTTGTTGTGTCCTAAATCACCAAGGTAGAAAAGGTCTTCAGCAACCCATGCTTGCCATAAAAGGCGACTAACAGGATCGGGTGGTCAGACTCGCTGACTTTGTTGATGCATGTCATCCTCATGATGTCAATCACTGGATAGTCTGGTCCAGACTTGATTATTTACAGACCGCCCGTCATAAAGCTGGAATATTGCTGAGTGCATCGTTAAACAACAAACAAACATCATCACCAGCTGGTCCTTCAGCAGGCAAATTGCGGACCAGGCAACTGTGACCCACTATCAACCAAGTCACACTGTGGCCGACCGATCCATTGACCCACTATCAACCAAGTCACACTGTGGCCGACCGATCCACACTGTCAGGTACGTTGACACACTGTCAACCAAGTCACAATGTAGACAACCGATCCATTGACCCACTATCAACCAAGTCACACTGTGGCCGACCGATCCATTGACCCGCTATCAACCAAGTCACACTGTGGCCGACCGATCCATTGACCCGCTATCAACCAAGTCACACTGTGGCTGACCGATCCACACTGTCAGGTACAATGACCCACTATCAACCAAGTCACAATGTAGACGACCGATCCATTGACCCACTATCAACCAAGTCACACTGAGGCCGACCGATCCATTGACCCACTATCAACCAAGTCACACTGTGGCCGACCGATCCACACTGTCAGGTACAATGACCCACTATCAACTAAGTCATAATGTGGCCTACCGATCCATTGACCCACTATCAACCAAGTCACACTGTGGCCGACCGATCCATTGACCCACTATCAACCAAGTCACACTGTGGCCGACCGATCCACACTGTCAGGTACAATGACCCACTATCAACCAAGTCACAATGTAGACGACCGATCCATTGACCCACTATCAACCAAGTCACACTGTGGCTGACCGTTCCATTGACCCACTATCAACCAAGTCACACTGTGGCCGACCGATCCATTGACCCACTATCAACCAAGTCACACTGTGGCCGACCGATCCATTGACCCACTATCAACCAAGTCACACTGTGGCCGACCGATCCATTGACCCACTATCAACCAAGTCACACTGTGGCTGACCGTTCCATTGACCCACTATCAACCAAGTCACACTGTGGCCGACCGATCCATTGACCCACTATCAACCAAGTCACACTGTGGCCGACCGATCCATTGACCCACTATCAACCAAGTCACACTGTGGCCGACCGAACCATTGACCCACTATCAACCAAGTCACACTGTGGCCGACCGATCCATTGACCCACTATCAACCAAGTAACACTGTGGCCAACCGATCCACACCATCAGGTACAATGACCCACTATCAACCAAGTCACACTGTGGCCGACCGATCCACACCGTCAGGTACAATGACCCACTATCAACCAGTCACACTGTGGCCGACCGATCCATTGACCCACTATCAACCCCTGGTCACGGAGCCTTATCCTTTCAGTTTTCGGGTCTTATTTTCTACTTGGTGTCTTACATTTCACAAAATGCACCATACCAACAGATTATACAATGTAGTTATTCTGTTTAATGGGATTTTTCAGCCAGAAGTTCACAAAAATTGTTTTATTAAGTGTAGTCTCTGACCACGACACATGTACAGTCCACTCAGTGGAGTCCCTGGACACTGACTAATACATATGTACAGTCCACTCAGTGGAGTCCCTGGACAGAGACTACTACATATGTACAGTCCACTCAGTGGAGTCCCTGGACAGAGACTACTACATATGTACAGTCCACTCAGTGGAGTCCCTGGACAGAGACTACTACACATGTACAGTCCACTCAGTGGAGTCCCTGGACAGAGACTACTACACATGTACAGTCCACTCAGTGGAGTCCCTGGACAGAGACTACTACACATGTACAGTCCACTCAGTGGAGTCCCTGGACACTGACTACTACATATGTACAGTCCACTCAGTGGAGTCCCTGGACAGAGACTACTACACATGTACAGTCAACTCAGTGGAGTCGCTGGACAGAGACTACTACATATGTACAGTCCACTCAGTGGAGTCTCTGGACAGAGACTACTACACATGTACAGTCCACTCAGTGGAGTCCCTGGACACTGACTACTACACATGTACAGTCCACTCAGTGGAGTCCCTGGACAGAGACTACTACACATGTACAGTCCACTCAGTGGAGTCCCTGGACACTGACTACTACACATCTACAGTCCACTCAGTGGAGTCCCTGGACACTGACTACTACATATGTACAGTCCACTCAGTGGAGTCCCTGGACACTGACTACTACACATGTACAGTCCACTCAGTGGAGTCCCTGGACAGAGACTACTACACATGTACAGTCCACTCAGTGGAGTCCCTGGACAGAAACTACTACATATGTACAGTCCACTCAGTGGAGTCCCTGGACAGAGACTACTACACATGTACAGTCCACTCAGTGGAGTCCCTGGACAAAGCTACTACATATGTACAGTCCACTCAGTGGAGTCCCTGGACACTGACTACTACATATGTACAGTCCACTCAGTGGAGTCCCTGGACAGAGACTACTACACATGTACAGTCCACTCAGTGGAGTCCCTGGACAGAGACTACTACACATGTACAGTCCACTCAGTGGAGTCCCTGGACAGAGACTACTACATATGTACAGTCCACTCAGTGGAGTCCCTGGACAGAGACTACTACATATGTACAGTCCACTCAGTGGAGTCCCTGGACAGAGACTACTACACATGTACAGTCCACTCAGTGGAGTCCCTGGACAGTGACTACTACACATGTACAGTCCACTCAGTGGAGTCCCTGGACAGAGACTACAACACATGTACAGTACACTCAGTGGAGTCCCTGGACACTGACTACTACATATGTACAGTCCACTCAGTGGAGTCCCTGGACAGAGACTACTACACATGTACAGTCCACTCAGTGGAGTCCCTGGACAGAAACTACTACACATGTACAGTCCACTCAGTGGAGTCCCTGGACAGAGACTACTACATATGTACAGTCCACTCAGTGGAGTCCCTGGACAGAGACTACTACATATGTACAGTCCACTCAGTGGAGTCCCTGGACAGAGACTACTACACATGTACAGTCCACGCAGTGGAGTCCCTGGACAGAAACTACTACACATGTACAGTCCACTCAGTGGAGTCCCTGGAGAGAGACTACTACACATGTACAGTCCACTCAGTGGAGTCCCTGGACACTGACTACTACACATGTACAGTCCACTCAGTGGAGTCCCTAGACAGAAACTACTACACATGTACAGTCCACTCAGTGGAGTCCCTGGACAGAGACTACTACACATGTACAGTCCACTCAGTGGAGTCCCTGGACAGAGACTACTTCATATGTACAGTCCACTCAGTGGAGTCCCTGGATAGAGACTACTACACATGTACAGTCCACTCAGTGGAGTCGCTGGCTACTACACATGTACAGTCCACTCAGTGGAGTCCCTGGACAGAGACTACTACACATGTACAGTCCACTCAGTGGAGTCCCTGGACAGAGACTACTACACATGTACAGTCCACTCAGTGGAGTCCCTGGACAGTGACTACTACAGATGTACAGTCCACTCAGTGGAGTCCCTGGACAGAGACTACTACATATGTACAGTCCACTCAGTGGAGTCGCTGGACAGAGACTACTACACATGTACAGTCCACTCAGTGGAGTCCCTGGACACTGACTACTACATATGTACAGTCCACTCAGTGGAGTCCCTGGACAGAGACTACTACACATGTACAGTCCACTCAGTGGAGTCCCTGGACACTGACTACTACATATGTACAGTCCACTCAGTGGAGTCCCTGGACAGAGACTACTACATATGTACAGTCCACTCAGTGGAGTCCCTGGACACTGACTACTACATATGTACAGTCCACTCAGTGGAGTCCCTGGACAGAGACTTCTACACATGTACAATCCACTCAGTGGAGTCCCTGGACAGTGACTACTACACATGTACAGTCCACTCAGTGGAGTCCCTGGACAGAGACTACAACACATGTACAGTACACTCAGTGGAGTCCCTGGACAGTGACTAATACATATGTACAGTCCACTCAGTGGAGTCCCTGGACAGAGACTACTACACATGTACAGTCCACTCAGTGGAGTCCCTGGACAGAGACTACTACATATGTACAGTCCACTCAGTGGAGTCCCTGGACAGAGACTACTACATATGTACAGTCCACTCAGTGGAGTCCCTGGACAGAGACTACTACACATGTACAGTCCACTCAGTGGAGTCCCTGGACAGTGACTACTACACATGTACAGTCTACTCAGTGGAGTCCCTGGACAGAGACTACAACACATGTACAGTACACTCAGTGGAGTCCCTGGACACTGACTACTACATATGTACAGTCCACTCAGTGGAGTCCCTGGACAGAGACTACTACACATGTACAGTCCACTCAGTGGAGTCCCTGGACAGTGACTACTACAGATGTACAGTCCACTCAGTGGAGTCCCTGGACAGAGACTACAACACATGTACAGTACACTCAGTGGAGTCCCTGGACACTGACTACTACATATGTACAGTCCACTCAGTGGAGTCCCTGGACAGAGACTACTACATATGTACAGTCCACTCAGTGGAGTCCCTGGACAGAAACTACTACACATGTACAGTCCACTCAGTGGAGTCCCTGGACAGAGACTACTACACATGTACAGTCCACTCAGTGGAGTCCCTGGACAGTGACTACTACACATGTACAGTCCACTCAGTGGAGTCCCTAGACAGAAACTACTACACATGTACAGTCCACTCAGTGGAGTCCCTGGACAGAGACTACTACACATGTACAGTCCACTCAGTGGAGTCCCTGGACAGAGACTACTTCATATGTACAGTCCACTCAGTGGAGTCCCTGGACAGAGACTACTACATATGAACATTCCACTCAGTGGAGTCCCTGGACAGAGACTACTACATATGTACAGTCCACTCAGTGGAGTCCTTGGACAGAGACTACTACACATGTACAGTCCACTCAGTGGAGTCGCTGGCTACTACACATGTACAGTCCACTCAGTGGAGTCCCTGGACAGAGACTACTACACATGTACAGTCCACTCAGTGGAGTCCCTGGACAGAGACTACTACACATGTACAGTCCACTCAGTGGAGTCCCTGGACAGTGACTACTACAGATGTACAGTCCACTCAGTGGAGTCCCTGGACAGAGACTACTACATATGTACAGTACACTCAGTGGAGTCGCTGGACAGAGACTACTACACATGTACAGTCCACTCAGTGGAGTCCCTGGACAGAGACTACTACACATGTACAGTCCACTCAGTGGAGTCCCTGGACAGACACTACTACATATGTACAGTCCACTCAGTGGAGTCCCTGGACAGAGACTACTACACATGTACAGTCCACTCAGTGGAGTCCCTGGCTACTACATATGTACAGTCCACTCAGTGGAGTCCCTGGACAGAGACTACTACACATGTACAGTCCACTCAGTGGAGTCCCTGGACAGAGACTACTACATATGTACAGTTCACTCAGTGGAGTCCTTGGAAGGAGAATACTACACATGTACAGTCCACTCAGTGGAGTCCCTGGACACTGACTACTACATATGTACAGTCCACTCAGTGGAGTCCCTGGACAGAGACTACTACACATGTACAGTCCACTCAGTGGAGTCCCTGGACACTGACTACTACACATGTACAGTCCACTCAGTGGAGTCCCTGGACACTGACTACTACATATGTACAGTCCACTCAGTGGAGTCCCTGGACACTGACTACTACATATGTACAGTCCACTCAGTGGAGTCCCTGGACAGAGACTACTACACATGTACAGTCCACTCAGTGGAGTCCCTGGACAGAGACTACAACACATGTACAGTCCACTCAGTGGAGTCCCTGGACAGAGACTACTTCATATGTACAGTCCACTCAGTGGAGTCCCTGGACAGAGACTACTACACATGTACAGTCCACTCAGTGGAGTCCCTGGACACTCACTACTACACATGTACAGTCCACTCAGTGGAGTCCCTGGACAGTGACTACTACACATGTACAGTCCACTCAGTGGAGTCCCTAGACAGAAACTACTACACATGTACAGTCCACTCAGTGGAGTCCCTGGACAGAGACTACTACACATGTACAGTCCACTCAGTGGAGTCCCTGGACAGAGACTACTTCATATGTACAGTCCACTCAGTGGAGTCCCTGGACAGAGACTACTACATATGAACAGTCCACTCAGTGGAGTCCCTGGACAGAGACTACTACATATGTACAGTCCACTCAGTGGAGTCCCTGGACAGAGACTACTACACATGTACAGTCCACTCAGTGGAGTCGCTGGCTACTACACATGTACAGTCCACTCAGTGGAGTCCCTGGACAGAGACTACTACACATGTACAGTCCACTCAGTGGAGTCCCTGGACAGAGACTACTACACATGTACAGTCCACTCAGTGGAGTCCCTGGACAGTGACTACTACAGATGTACAGTCCACTCAGTGGAGTCCCTGGACAGAGACTACTACATATGTACAGTACACTCAGTGGAGTCGCTGGACAGAGACTACTACACATGTACAGTCCACTCAGTGGAGTCCCTGGACAGAGACTACTACACATGTACAGTCCACTCAGTGGAGTCCCTGGACAGACACTACTACATATGTACAGTCCACTCAGTGGAGTCCCTGGACAGAGACTACTACACATGTACAGTCCACTCAGTGGAGTCCCTGGCTACTACATATGTACAGTCCACTCAGTGGAGTCCCTGGACAGAGACTACTACACATGTACAGTACACTCAGTGGAGTCCCTGGACAGAGACTACTACATATGTACAGTTCACTCAGTGGAGTCCTTGGAAGGAGAATACTACACATGTACAGTCCACTCAGTGGAGTCCCTGGACACTGACTACTACATATGTACAGTCCACTCAGTGGAGTCCATGGACAGAGACTACTACACATGTACAGTCCACTCAGTGGAGTCCCTGGACACTGACTACTACACATGTACAGTCCACTCAGTGGAGTCCCTGGACACTGACTACTACATATGTACAGTCCACTCAGTGGAGTCCCTGGACACTGACTACTACATATGTACAGTCCACTCAGTGGAGTCCCTGGACAGAGACTACAACACATGTACAGTCCACTCAGTGGAGTCCCTGGACAGAGACTACTTCATATGTACAGTCCACTCAGTGGAGTCCCTGGACAGAGACTACTACACATGTACAGTCCACTCAGTGGAGTCCCTGGACACTGACTACTACACATGTACAGTCCACTCAGTGGAGTCCCTGGACAGTGACTACTACACATGTACAGTCCACTCAGTGGAGTCCCTGGACACTGAAGACTACATATGTACACTCCACTCAGTGGAGTCCCTGGACAGAGACTACTACACATGTACAGTCCACTCAGTGGAGTCCCTGGACACTGACTACTACATATGTACAGTCCACTCAGTGGAGTCCCTGGACAGAGACTACTACATATGTACAGTCCACTCAGTGGAGTCCCTCGACACTGACTACTACATATGTACAGTCCACTCAGTGGAGTCCCTGGACAGAGACTACTACACATGTACAGTCCACTCAGTGGAGTCCCTGGACAGAGACTACAACACATGTACAGTACACTCAGTGGAGTCCCTGGACACTGACTACTACATATGTACAGTCCACTCAGTGGAGTCGCTGGACAGAGACTACTACACATGTACAGTCCACTCAGTGGAGTCCCTGGACACTGACTACTACATATGTACAGTCCACTCAGTGGAGTCGCTGGCTACTACACATGTACAGTCCACTCAGTGGAGTCCCTGGACAGTGACTACTACAGATGTACAGTCCACTCAGTGGAGTCCCTGGACAGAGACTACAACACATGTACAGTACACTCAGTGGAGTCCCTGGACACTGACTACTACATATGTACAGTCCACTCAGTGGAGTCGCTGGACAGAGACTACTACACATGTACAGTCCACTCAGTGGAGTCCCTGGACACTGACTACTACATATGTACAGTCCACTCAGTGGAGTCCCTGGACAGAGACTACTACACATGTACAGTCCACTCAGTGGAGTCCCTGGACACTGACTACTACATATGTACAGTCCACTCAGTGGAGTCCCTGGACAGAGACTACTACACATGTACAGTCCACCCAGTGGAGTCCCTGGACAGAGACTACTACATATGTACAGTCCACTCAGTGGATTCCCTGGACAGAGACTACTACATATGTACAGTCCACTCAGTGGAGTCCCTGGACAGAGACTACTACATATGTACAGTCCACTCAGTGGAGTCCCTGGACAGAGACTACTACACATGTACAGTCCACTCAGTGGAGTAGCTGGCTACTACACATGTACAGTCCACTCAGTGGAGTCCCTGGACAGAGACTACTTCATATGTACAGTCCACTCAGTGGAGTCCCTGGACAGAGACTACTACATATGTACAGTCCACTCTGTGGAGTCCCTGGACAGTGACTACTACACATGTACAGTCCACTCTGTGGAGTCCCTGGACAGTGACTACTACACATGTACAGTCCACTCAGTGGAGTCCCTGGACAGAGACTACTACACATGTACAGTCCACTCAGTGGAGTCCCTGGACAGAGACTACTACATATGTACAGTCCACTCAGTGGAGTCCCTGGACACTGACTACTACACATGTACAGTCCACTCAGTGGAGTCCCTGGACACTGACTACTACATATGTACAGTCCACTCAGTGGAGTCCCTGGACACTGACTACTACATATGTACAGTCCACTCAGTGGAGTCCCTGGACAGAGACTACTACACATGTACAGTCTACTCAGTGGAGTCCCTGGACAGAGACTACAACACATGTACAGTCCACTCAGTGGAGTCCCTGGACAGAGACTACTACATATGTACAGTCCACTCAGTGGAGTCCCTGGACAGAGACTACTACACATGTACAGTCCACTCAGTGGAGTCCCTGGACAGAGACTACTACACATGTACAGTCCACTCAGTGGAGTCCCTGGACAGTGACTACTACACATGTACAGTCCACTCAGTGGAGTCCCTGGACACTGACGACTACATATGTACAGTCCACTCAGTGGAGTCCCTGGACAGAGACTACTACACATGTACAGTCCACTCAGTGGAGTCCCTGGACACTGACTACTACATATGTACAGTCCACTCAGTGGAGTCCCTGGACAGAGACTACTACATATGTACAGTCCACTCAGTGGAGTCCCTGGACACTGACTACTACATATGTACAGTCCACTCAGTGGAGTCCCTGGACAGTGACTACTACACATGTACAGTCCACTCAGTGGAGTCCCTGGACAGAGACTACAACACATGTACAGTACACTCAGTGGAGTCCCTGGACACTGACTACTACATATGTACAGTCCACTCAGTGGAGTCCCTGGACAGAGACTACTACATATGTACAGTCCACTCAGTGGAGTCCCTGGACACTGACTACTACATATGTACAGTCCACTCAGTGGAGTCCCTGGACAGTGACTACTACACATGTACAGTCCACTCAGTGGAGTCCCTGGACAGAGACTACAACACATGTACAGTACACTCAGTGGAGTCCCTGGACAGAGACTACTACACATGTTCAGTCCACTCTGTGGAGTCCCTGGACAGAGACTACTACACATGTACAGTCCACTCAGTGGAGTCCCTGGACAGAGACTACTACATATGTACAGTCCACTCAGTGGAGTCCCTGGACAGAGACTACTACATATGTACAGTCCACTCAGTGGAGTCCCTGGACAGAGACTACTACACATGTACAGTCCACTCAGTGGAGTCCCTGGACAGAGACTACAACACATGTACAGTACACTCAGTGGAGTCCCTGGACACTGACTACTACATATGTACAGTCCACTCAGTGGAGTCGCTGGACAGAGACTACTACACATGTACAGTCCACTCAGTGGAGTCCCTGGACACTGACTACTACATATGTACAGTCCACTCAGTGGAGTCGCTGGCTACTACACATGTACAGTCCACTCAGTGGAGTCCCTGGACAGTGACTACTACAGATGTACAGTCCACTCAGTGGAGTCCCTGGACAGAGACTACAACACATGTACAGTACACTCAGTGGAGTCCCTGGACACTGACTACTACATATGTACAGTCCACTCAGTGGAGTCCCTGGACAGAGACTACTACACATGTACAGTCCACTCAGTGGAGTCCCTGGACAGAGACTACTACACATGTACAGTCCACTCAGTGGAGTCCCTGGACACTGACTACTACATATGTACAGTCCACTCTGTGGAGTCCCTGGACAGTGACTACTACACATGTACAGTCCACTCTGTGGAGTCCCTGGACAGTGACTTCTACACATGTACAGTCCACTCAGTGGAGTCCCTGGACAGAGACTACTACACATGTACAGTCCACTCAGTGGAGTCCCTGGACAGAGACTACTACATATGTACAGTCCACTCAGTGGAGTCCCTGGACACTGACTACTACACATGTACAGTCCACTCAGTGGAGTCCCTGGACACTGACTACTACATATGTACAGTCCACTCAGTGGAGTCCCTGGACACTGACTACTACATATGTACAGTCCACTCAGTGGAGTCCCTGGACAGAGACTACTACACATGTACAGTCTACTCAGTGGAGTCCCTGGACAGAGACTACAACACATGTACAGTCCACTCAGTGGAGTCCCTGGACAGAGACTACTACATATGTACAGTCCACTCAGTGGAGTCCCTGGACAGAGACTACTACACATGTACAGTCCACTCAGTGGAGTCCCTGGACAGAGACTACTACACATGTACAGTCCACTCAGTGGAGTCCCTGGACAGTGACTACTACACATGTACAGTCCACTCAGTGGAGTCCCTGGACACTGACGACTACATATGTACAGTCCACTCAGTGGAGTCCCTGGACAGAGACTACTACACATGTACAGTCCACTCAGTGGAGTCCCTGGACACTGACTACTACATATGTACAGTCCACTCAGTGGAGTCCCTGGACAGAGACTACTACATATGTACAGTCCACTCAGTGGAGTCCCTGGACACTGACTACTACATATGTACAGTCCACTCAGTGGAGTCCCTGGACAGTGACTACTACACATGTACAGTCCACTCAGTGGAGTCCCTGGACAGAGACTACAACACATGTACAGTACACTCAGTGGAGTCCCTGGACAGAGACTACTACACATGTTCAGTCCACTCTGTGGAGTCCCTGGACAGAGACTACTACACATGTACAGTCCACTCAGTGGAGTCCCTGGACAGAGACTACTACATATGTACAGTCCACTCAGTGGAGTCCCTGGACAGAGACTACTACATATGTACAGTCCACTCAGTGGAGTCCCTGGACAGAGACTACTACACATGTACAGTCCACTCAGTGGAGTCCCTGGACAGAGACTACAACACATGTACAGTACACTCAGTGGAGTCCCTGGACACTGACTACTACATATGTACAGTCCACTCAGTGGAGTCGCTGGACAGAGACTACTACACATGTACAGTCCACTCAGTGGAGTCCCTGGACACTGACTACTACATATGTACAGTCCACTCAGTGGAGTCGCTGGCTACTACACATGTACAGTCCACTCAGTGGAGTCCCTGGACAGTGACTACTACAGATGTACAGTCCACTCAGTGGAGTCCCTGGACAGAGACTACAACACATGTACAGTACACTCAGTGGAGTCCCTGGACACTGACTACTACATATGTACAGTCCACTCAGTGGAGTCGCTGGACAGAGACTACTACACATGTACAGTCCACTCAGTGGAGTCCCTGGACACTGACTGCTACATATGTACAGTCCACTCAGTGGAGTCCCTGGACAGAGACTACTACACATGTACAGTCCACTCAGTGGAGTCCCTGGACACTGACTACTACACATGTACAGTCCACTCAGTGGAGTCCCTGGACACTGACTACTACATATGTACAGTACACTCAGTGGAGTCCCTGGACACTGACTACTACATATGTACAGTCCACTCAGTGGAGTCCCTGGACAGAGACTACTACACATGTACAGTCCACTCAGTGGAGTCCCTGGACAGAGACTACAACACATGTACAGTCCACTCAGTGGAGTCCCTGGACAGAGACTACTACATATGTACAGTCCACTCAGTGGAGTCCCTGGACAGAGACTACTACACATGTACAGTCCACTCAGTGGAGTCCCTGGACAGAGACTACTACACATGTACAGTCCACTCAGTGGAGTCCCTGGACAGTGACTACTACACATGTACAGTCCACTCAGTGGAGTCCCTGGACACTGACGACTACATATGTACAGTCCACTCAGTGGAGTCCCTGGACAGAGACTACTACACATGTACAGTCCACTCAGTGGAGTCCCTGGACAGAGACTACTACATATGTACAGTCCACTCAGTGGAGTCCCTGGACACTGACTACTACATATGTACAGTCCACTCAGTGGAGTCCCTGGACAGTGACTACTACACATGTACAGTCCACTCAGTGGAGTCCCTGGACAGAGACTACAACACATGTACAGTACACTCAGTGGAGTCCCTGGACAGAGACTACTACACATGTTCAGTCCACTCTGTGGAGTCCCTGGACAGAGACTACTACACATGTACAGTCCACTCAGTGGAGTCCCTGGACAGAGACTACTTCATATGTACAGTCCACTCAGTGGAGTCCCTGGACAGAGACTACTACATATGTACAGTCCACTCAGTGGAGTCCCTGGACAGAGACTACTACACATGTACAGTCCACTCAGTGGAGTCCCTGGACAGAGACTACAACACATGTACAGTACACTCAGTGGAGTCCCTGGACACTGACTACTACATATGTATAGTCCACTCAGTGGAGTCGCTGGACACTGACTACTACACATGTACAGTCCACTCAGTGGAGTCCCTGGACACTGACTACTACATATGTACAGTCCACTCAGTGGAGTCCCTGGCTACTACACATGTACAGTCCACTCAGTGGAGTCCCTGGACAGTGACTACTACAGATGTACAGTCCACTCAGTGGAGTCCCTGGACAGAGACTACAACACATGTACAGTCCACTCAGTGGAGTCCCTGGACAGAGACTACTACACATATTCAGTACACTCTGTGGAGTCCCTGGACAGAGACTACTACACATGTACAGTCCACTCAGTGGAGTCCCTGGACAGAGACTACTACATATGTACAGTCCACTCAGTGGAGTCCCTGGACAGAGACTACTACATATGTACAGTCCACTCAGTGGAGTCCCTGGACAGAGACTACTACACATGTACAGTCCACTCAGTGGAGTCCCTGGACAGAGACTACAACACATGTACAGTACACTCAGTGGAGTCCCTGGACACTGACTACTACATATGTACAGTCCACTCAGTGGAGTCGCTGGACACTGACTACTACACATGTACAGTCCACTCAGTGGAGTCCCTGGACACTGACTACTACATATGTACAGTCCACTCAGTGGAGTCGCTGGCTACTACACATGTACAGTCCACTCAGTGGAGTCCCTGGACAGTGACTACTACAGATGTACAGTCCACTCAGTGGAGTCCCTGGACAGAGACTACAACACATGTACAGTCCACTCAGTGGAGTCCCTGGACACTGACTACTACATATGTACAGTCCACTCAGTGGAGCCCCTGGACACTGACTACTACATATGTACAGTCCACTCAGTGGAGTCCCTGGACAGAGACTACTACACATGTACAGTCCACTCAGTGGAGTCCCTGGACAGAGACTACAACACATGTACAGTCCACTCAGTGGAGTCCCTGGACAGAGACTACTACATATGTACAGTCCACTCAGTGGAGTCCCTGGACAGAGACTACTACACATGTACAGTCCACTCAGTGGAGTCCCTGGACAGAGACTACTACACATGTACAGTCCACTCAGTGGAGTCCCTGGACAGTGACTACTACACATGTACAGTCCACTCAGTGGAGTCCCTGGACACTGACGACTACATATGTACAGTCCACTCAGTGGAGTCCCTGGACAGAGACTACTACACATGTACAGTCCACTCAGTGGAGTCCCTGGACAGAGACTACTACATATGTACAGTCCACTCAGTGGAGTCCCTGGACACTGACTACTACATATGTACAGTCCACTCAGTGGAGTCCCTGGACAGTGACTACTACACATGTACAGTCCACTCAGTGGAGTCCCTGGACAGAGACTACAACACATGTACAGTACACTCAGTGGAGTCCCTGGACAGAGACTACTACACATGTTCAGTCCACTCTGTGGAGTCCCTGGACAGAGACTACTACACATGTACAGTCCACTCAGTGGAGTCCCTGGACAGAGACTACTACATATGTACAGTCCACTCAGTGGAGTCCCTGGACAGAGACTACTACATATGTACAGTCCACTCAGTGGAGTCCCTGGACAGAGACTACTACACATGTACAGTCCACTCAGTGGAGTCCCTGGACAGAGACTACAACACATGTACAGTACACTCAGTGGAGTCCCTGGACACTGACTACTACATATGTACAGTCCACTCAGTGGAGTCGCTGGACACTGACTACTACACATGTACAGTCCACTCAGTGGAGTCCCTGGACACTGACTACTACATATGTACAGTCCACTCAGTGGAGTCGCTGGCTACTACACATGTACAGTCCACTCAGTGGAGTCCCTGGACAGTGACTACTACAGATGTACAGTCCACTCAGTGGAGTCCCTGGACAGAGACTACAACACATGTACAGTCCACTCAGTGGAGTCCCTGGACACTGACTACTACATATGTACAGTCCACTCAGTGGAGCCCCTGGACACTGACTACTACATATGTACAGTCCACTCAGTGGAGTCCCTGGACAGAGACTACTACACATGTACAGTCCACTCAGTGGAGTCCCTGGACAGAGACTACAACACATGTACAGTCCACTCAGTGGAGTCCCTGGACAGAGACTACTACATATGTACAGTCAACTCAGTGGAGTCCCTGGACAGAGACTACTACACATGTACAGTCCACTCAGTGGAGTCCCTGGACAGAGACTACAACACATGTACAGTCCACTCAGTGGAGTCCCTGGACAGAGACTACTACATATGTACAGTCCACTCAGTGGAGTCCCTGGACAGAGACTACTACACATGTACAGTCCACTCAGTGGAGTCCCTGGACAGAGACTACTACACATGTACAGTCCACTCAGTGGAGTCCCTGGACAGTGACTACTACACATGTACAGTCCACTCAGTGGAGTCCCTGGACACTGACGACTACATAGATAGATAGATCATCTTTATTTCCTCCAGTTGATGAAGATACATTGATATGAGATATAAATGTATACATATATAACAGCTGATATATTGTATGTACAGACAGTTTCACATCGTTATCAAATGATGTTTCTTAGTAGGTTTTTCCACATTTTAACAGTTTTACATACACGAAGCATTATATTTGCCCATAGATTGTATTCAATTGCCATAGTACTTTCTGTTGGCAAACCGCCAAGTAAAAAGGACAGAAAGGTATCGTCATCATCGTTCCAGATACTAGAAAAAGTTGTCACATCTAGTAAATCAATAATAGACTCAACAAGAATATTTCTTTGTTGTTGAGTCTTTTTACAATACATAAACACATGTTTGATAATATCAAAAGCAAATGTGCCGCATAAACATTCATCAGATTGTATACTGTAGGTGCTAAGGCATAATAAATATGCTAAATCATAGAAGTGTTCCGGTCTTTCTACTGTTAGTAACCAAAGTCTGTGTACCTTAGGTGATCGTATAAGAGAGTATCGTTTTAGGTTTTCTCTTGAATGAATCTCTGCATGAATTATGATATGGTCACATACGCTTATTTGTTCTTTAACTCGACTCGCCCATGCATGTTTGGAGGGGAAATGAGAATAAATGGTATATGTGTTTATGTCATTATTGAGTTCATACTTGTTTACAAGTGAAAGCATGTGGTATACGGGTGACATTTTACATTTATCATCTTTTTCTTTAATTGTATCGAGTTCATACTGGACAAGTCTGTGCTGAAATAGTCTTTTAAAGGCAAAGTTAATGTCACTATTACATAGTCTTCCCAGAAATAAGAGAGCTCGTTGATCAATGTACGCCTGGAGAGAAATTAAACCCAGACAATCTCTGGTGACGACGGAAGGAGTGCGTCTAGACAGTCCTTGAATCTTTTTACAAAAATAACGTTGATTAATTTCAAGCATTTCGTATTCCTTCGGTGACAGTTTACCCCATACACTACAAGCAAATAGTCCACATGGTAAAATTACCCTTTCCCATATACGAACAGCTGGGATAGGATTTAAGCCACCAAAGTATAGTCCATGATTATAATTTATATTGACTAACATTCTGAGTTTTTCACATATTAGATGGGTACGTTCTAAGGTTTTCTTTGATGTACTTAGAAGCAATCCAGCATAAGTTACATTTTCCTTTTTAGGAAGTACTTGTGAACCAATGTAGACACATTGACAGACAGATTTGCGAATATTCCCAAACAGTAGAAATGCACTTTTACTGGCATTATATTTCAAATGCCATCTATTAGCATAGGTGTATATATTATTCAGTAGACATTGCAGTCCGTCAGGGGAGCTGCTCAACAGCGTAGTATCGTCTGCTAATAGGATGCCAGGTGTATTACCCCATGGAAGACACAAGCCACGCCCTAGATCATCAAGTGAATACAACAAGTCGTTAATATATAGAGTAAAAAACCATGCCGATAAAACGCGACCTTGACCAACACCTTGCTTAACATGAAACACATTTGAGGTAAAACCTCCAATGCTTACACATGATTGCATTGAGGTATATATTGTGCGTAAAAGTCGCCATAATTTTCCATTAATACCAAAGTTATACAGTTTGAAGAAAAGACCATTAAGCCAGACTCTGTCAAAAGCTTTTTCGTTGTCGAGAAAAGCGCAGTAAACTGGAGACTGTCTTTCGTTATAATAAGCTATGCTTTCCATTAATGTAAACAGGGCAGTTTCTGCCCCAGCCCCTCTCCTAAATCCAAATTGAAAGGGATGGGGGAAGCCTTTAGATTTGTTTGCCCACTCTTCAATTCTATTCAGCAGAAGTCTTTCGAACAGTTTACTTAATACTGGAGTGAGGGTAATACCTCTGTAGTTAGTGGGGTCGTCTTTACGTTTACCATGGCCTTTATGGATAGGTAAAATCTTTCCAACGTTAAACATTTTAGGTACATATTCATGAGAAACAATTTTATTATAGAATATAACAAGGTGATGGATAAGAGATCTACCAGAGTATTTGATATGTTCATTAACTATGCCATCGGGACCAGGCGATTTTCCACTTTTTAGACGTTTTATAGTTGCCAATAACTCATCAGATGTGAAAGGACAAATCAACGTGGAACTAACGTCACTGTTCCCTTGGTTATTATACGAATCATTTTCAATCTGTTCCATGCGAATATTCACATAATCAGTAAAATCTGAGTCAAAATTGATATCATGATTTGGCATTGATAAATCCTTGAAATATTTGGAAAACAGATTACAAATTCCTTCCTGTGTATTACAGGATTCTTCATTATACACAAGCGTCTGGGTTTGTTCCTTCTTTCTTTTATATTTCTTGGTTACTCTAAAGTACTCTGTTACATCGACCTCAGCTGCTTCATATATTTCCTGAAACTTTTCGTCTTTCAGTTTTTGTTTGGAACGGCGATGCTGCTTCCTAAAGATACGTTTTGCTCTTTTATACTCAATGTAATTTGCATCCTCTTTATCATGAGATTTACCATTATAGATCCATTCACTACGGCGTTGTCGCATTGTACGATGCAACGTATTTAAATTATCCTTTTTCCAGTATGGTTTTAAATGAGATTGGAATTTTGAAGATGGTATACTTAGTTTAGCTGCAGCCTGTAACGCTTGTAGGATATAGTCGTGATAACATTCAATGTATTCATGAGGAGATGCGTACTGAGTTTCGTCAAACTGAGCACATCTAAAATAGTTTTCAGTTTCATATCGGTATAACATAAAGTCTACGTCATTAGCTTTACGCCAGTTAAGATGTTCACCGCCATAGGGGCGTGGCTGGGAATCAGTACTCAGACATAGGAATATCGGACTATGGTCTGATACTGAGTATTGAACACCAGTATCTAAAGTATAACCAACAACGTTACTAACATGTTGGAGATTAATGAACACATAATCTATCATACTTCTTATAGTTTTACATTTACTTGTGAAGGTAAAAAAGGCATTATCGTCAAGGGGTACGACAGAGATTAGATTCCGTTCAGTGAGCACTCTTTGCAGATATTTCGCTCTGCGTTTCAATATAATTCCATGCCGCAGGTCTGCATTAAAATCGCCCAGAAGAATTGCCTCCCCTTGATGAGAACATCTATCATAGATCTCCAGTACATTATTAAGTTCTTCTATGTATACACTATCTAATACGTTAGATGAGGGAAGGCGAGCACCAATTATATACATAGGGCATTTATTAATGAAGAGTTTAGCCCCAATGATATGCTCGCTTGAAGGTATACTAATTGCTGACGACCTCCGACATGTACTCTTACGAATAAATATGGCTATACCCCCTGCGCCTCTTTGAGATAAGTGGTCATGCTGACATTTAACATAGACGTTAAAGTCATCATCCAAGTCATAGAGTAGATATTCACGTGTGTCGTCCAGCCAGTGTTCGGTAATAACCAAAATGTCACAGCTCATTAGTTTTGAGCGAATTTCATCTAAGCAATTCAATGCCCCACGCACATTCCACGTAATCATGCGAAGGATTGCCATTAGAACAAGTATATATGTCGCAAGTCTAAAATTGTTCATCAGCATTATTAATGTTCAGCCTTATCGTCATTGTACCACACGTTATTCGGTAGCCACTCACGACAGTTAACGTTTTCGGGCCAGAAGCAGTCATCATCCAAGATGATATCTGCACATTGCTGTGGGACAGTTATTCGAATGGTGAAGGTAGGATTGCGTCGCCCTTCCCAGTGTTTCATGAGTCTCACATTTGTGATAGTTACATCTCGATTCTTAGCATAGTCACATATAGCATCTTTAACAACGTCAAATGGTTCGTCAGCTCTGACATAGCTTAGGACCAGTCTTTTGTTTCTATTTCTATAGACACCGGCAAAAGACTTTTCCCACTGATTGTTGAATGTAACATTTCTTGACTCCTTTACATTGTTTACAGGTTTAGTTTGCTTTTGTCTGTCGACGCCATCATGCTTGACAATGAGCGGCTCGGGGGAAGTGTCTTCAGAGCTTGGGTCTTTACTGCCTGCATTGTCATGAGTCTGAGGTCTGAATGGTAGGCTTGGGAATTGACGAGAGTCTATACTCGTGTAATCGGTCCTTTGAATGGGTGGGGAAAGAGGTCTGTTGGAATTTGGGCTTCCCTTCGTAACAGTCTCCGAATATAAAAGTTTGTTTCTCGTGTTCATGCAATCTATTTTTCCATCGACAACGCGCACATTCTTGTCAATAGATATAATTGTTTCTTTAACATTTCCTCTCAGTTCAAGTAACTCAGTCTCTTTCTGTTTGAGTTGATTACGTAATTGAATTGAGTCCGTCTTCATTGACTGTTCATTTGAACGAAGTGTCTGAATCACAATCGTACACCTTTTCACTTCATCGCTCTTTTCATCATATGCACTGATTAGCTGTAACATATCTCTGTCATATTTGTCTTGAAATTGATCTAGTTGTCTGCGCACACTGTCAAACTTCTTGTTCACATCTTCATGCAAGAACATTAGTTTCGCCAATACACTTGACAATATGTCCTTGTCCTTTTCCATAGCTACCTCAGTAGCAGGCTTCATACAGGCCTGCTTTGGTCTACTTAAAACATCAGTCTGAATCACATGAGCTGGAATAGCACCTTTAACAAACTTATAGAGCAGATACACATCAGATGCATATTTTTCTGCTACGCTTTTAGTTTGACCACTTCTATTGACTCTCTTAATCAAAATGCCCTCTGGAAAGTCTCCACACTCTGCTTTGGCTATATCATAGACAGATTCTCTGATATGATTGAGCCCTGTATCATCATTATCATAGGCGTCAACCAATTTCTGCTCACAAGTCTTTCTATCATTTTCGCCAATTATCTCTTCAAGCTGCTTCAATATACTGTAGTCCAGTTCATCTGGCAGTTGTGTTGAGTACGCTTGAGCACTTTGACTCATTGTCAATATAAAGGTATAAAGAAGGATTGTTTTACCTTACATTGAGATGTCCAGTGGTCAATCACAAAATAGTCCTACTGTCTCAGGGTAATGCATCACGTATCTCCAGTAATTCACAATTATTATCGTCCACTTTCTCACAAGGCTGTAGTATGCATCATACTGTTTCACCCTTGTGGGCTTATGTCATTACATAACCCTTGTCTGGAGGAGCTACAAAAAACACGTCCGTTCAGCTCGGCGTCCAGCTTTAGTACACATGTACAGTCCACTCAGTGGAGTCCCTGGACAGAGACTACTACATATGTACAGTCCACTCAGTGGAGTCCCTGGACACTGACTACTACACATGTACAGTCCACTCAGTGGAGTCCCTGGACACTGACTACTACATATGTACAGTCCACTCAGTGGAGCCCCTGGACACTGACTACTACATATGTACAGTCCACTCAGTGGAGTCCCTGGACAGAGACTACTACACATGTACAGTCCACTCAGTGGAGTCCCTGGACAGAGACTACAACACATGTACAGTCCACTCAGTGGAGTCCCTGGACAGAGACTACTACATATGTACAGTCCACTCAGTGGAGTCCCTGGACAGAGACTACTACACATGTACAGTCCACTCAGTGGAGTCCCTGGACAGAGACTACTACACATGTACAGTCCACTCAGTGGAGTCCCTGGACAGTGACTACTACAGATGTACAGTCCACTCAGTGGAGTCCCTGGACAGAGACTACAACACATGTACAGTACACTCAGTGGAGTCCCTGGACACTGACTACTACATATGTACAGTCCACTCAGTGGAGTCGCTGGACAGAGACTACTACACATGTACAGTCCACTCAGTGGAGTCCCTGGACACTGACTACTACATATGTACAGTCCACTCAGTGGAGTCCCTGGACAGAGACTACTACACATGTACAGTCCACTCAGTGGAGTCCTTGGACACTGACTACTACATATGTACAGTCCACTCAGTGGAGTCCCTGGACAGAGACTACTACACATGTACAGTCCACTCAGTAGAGTCCCTGGACAGAGACTACTACATATGTACAGTCCACTCAGTGGAGTCCCTGGACAGAGACTACAACACATGTACAGTCCACTCAGTGGAGTCCCTGGACAGAGACTACTACATATGTACAGTCCACTCAGTGGAGTCCCTGGACAGAGACTACTACACATGTACAGTCCACTCAGTGGAGTCCCTGGACAGAGACTACTACACATGTACAGTCCACTCAGTGGAGTCCCTGGACAGTGACTACTACACATGTACAGTCCACTCAGTGGAGTCCCTGGACACTGACGACTACATATGTACAGTCCACTCAGTGGAGTCCCTGGACAGAGACTACTACACATGTACAGTCCACTCAGTGGAGTCCCTGGACAGAGACTACTACATATGTACAGTCCACTCAGTGGAGTCCCTGGACACTGACTACTACACATGTACAGTCCACTCAGTGGAGTCCCTGGACACTGACTACTACATATGTACAGTCCACTCAGTGGAGCCCCTGGACACTGACTACTACATATGTACAGTCCACTCAGTGGAGTCCCTGGACAGAGACTACTACACATGTACAGTCCACTCAGTGGAGTCCCTGGACAGAGACTACAACACATGTACAGTCCACTCAGTGGAGTCCCTGGACAGAGACTACTACATATGTACAGTCCACTCAGTGGAGTCCCTGGACAGAGACTACTACACATGTACAGTCCACTCAGTGGAGTCCCTGGACAGAGACTACTACACATGTACAGTCCACTCAGTGGAGTCCCTGGACAGTGACTACTACAGATGTACAGTCCACTCAGTGGAGTCCCTGGACAGAGACTACAACACATGTACAGTACACTCAGTGGAGTCCCTGGACACTGACTACTACATATGTACAGTCCACTCAGTGGAGTCGCTGGACAGAGACTACTACACATGTACAGTCCACTCAGTGGAGTCCCTGGACACTGACTACTACATATGTACAGTCCACTCAGTGGAGTCCCTGGACAGAGACTACTACACATGTACAGTCCACTCAGTGGAGTCCCTGGACAGAGACTACAACACATGTACAGTCCACTCAGTGGAGTCCCTGGACAGAGACTACTACATATGTACAGTCCACTCAGTGGAGTCCCTGGACAGAGACTACAACACATGTACAGTCCACTCAGTGGAGTCCCTGGACAGAGACTACTACATATGTACAGTCCACTCAGTGGAGTCCCTGGACAGAGACTACTACACATGTACAGTCCACTCAGTGGAGTCCCTGGACAGAGACTACTACACATGTACAGTCCACTCAGTGGAGTCCCTGGACAGTGACTACTACACATGTACAGTCCACTCAGTGGAGTCCCTGGACACTGACGACTACATATGTACAGTCCACTCAGTGGAGTCCCTGGACAGAGACTACTACACATGTACAGTCCACTCAGTGGAGTCCCTGGACAGAGACTACTACATATGTACAGTCCACTCAGTGGAGTCCCTGGACACTGACTACTACACATGTACAGTCCACTCAGTGGAGTCCCTGGACACTGACTACTACATATGTACAGTCCACTCAGTGGAGCCCCTGGACACTGACTACTACATATGTACAGTCCACTCAGTGGAGTCCCTGGACAGAGACTACTACACATGTACAGTCCACTCAGTGGAGTCCCTGGACAGAGACTACAACACATGTACAGTCCACTCAGTGGAGTCCCTGGACAGAGACTACTACATATGTACAGTCCACTCAGTGGAGTCCCTGGACAGAGACTACTACACATGTACAGTCCACTCAGTGGAGTCCCTGGACAGAGACTACTACACATGTACAGTCCACTCAGTGGAGTCCCTGGACAGTGACTACTACAGATGTACAGTCCACTCAGTGGAGTCCCTGGACAGAGACTACAACACATGTACAGTACACTCAGTGGAGTCCCTGGACACTGACTACTACATATGTACAGTCCACTCAGTGGAGTCGCTGGACAGAGACTACTCCACATGTACAGTCCACTCAGTGGAGTCCCTGGACACTGACTACTACATATGTACAGTCCACTCAGTGGAGTCCCTGGACAGAGACTACTACACATGTACAGTCCACTCAGTGGAGTCCTTGGACACTGACTACTACATATGTACAGTCCACTCAGTGGAGTCCCTGGACAGAGACTACTACACATGTACAGTCCACTCAGTAGAGTCCCTGGACAGAGACTACTACATATGTACAGTCCACTCAGTGGATTCCCTGAACAGAGACTACTACACATGTACAGTCCACTCAGTGGAGTCCCTGGACAGAGACTACTACATATGTACAGTCCACTCAGTGGAGTCCCTGGACAGAGACTACTACACATGTACAGTCCACTCAGTGGAGTCCCTGGACAGAGACTACTACATATGTACAGTCCACTCAGTGGAGTCCCTGGACAGAGACTACTACATATGTACAGTCCACTCAGTGGAGTCCCTGGACAGAGACTACTACACATGTACAGTCCACTCAGTGGAGTCGCTGGCTACTACACATGTACAGTCCACTCAGTGGAGTCCCTGGACAGTGACTACTACAGATGTACAGTCCACTCAGTGGAGTCCCTGGACAGAGACTACAACACATGTACAGTACACTCAGTGGAGTCCCTGGACAGAGACTACTACACATGTACAGTCCACTCAGTGGAGTCCCTGGCTACTACATATGTACAGTCCACTCAGTGGAGTCCCTGGACAGAGACTACTACACATGTACAGTCCACTCAGTGGAGTCCCTGGACAGAGACTACTACATATGTACAGTCCACTCAGTGGAGTCCTTGGACAGAGACTACTACACATGTACAGTCCACTCAGTGGAGTCCCTGGACACTGACTACTACACATGTACAGTCCACTCAGTGGAGTCCCTGGACAGAGACTACTACACATGTACAGTCCACTCAGTGGAGTCCCTGGACAGAAACTACTACACATGTACAGTCCACTCAGTGGAGTCCCTGGACAGAGACTACTCCATATGTACAGTCCACTCAGTGGAGTCCCTGGACAGAGACTACTCCATATGTACAGTCCACTCAGTGGAGTCCCTGGACAGTGACTACTACATATGTACAGTCCACTCAGTGGAGTCCCTGGACAGAGACTACTACACATGTACAGTCCACTCAGTGGAGTCGCTGGCTACTACACATGTACAGTCCACTCAGTGGAGTCCCTGGACAGTGACTACTACAGATGTACAGTCCACTCAGTGGAGTCCCTGGACAGAGACTACAACACATGTACAGTACACTCAGTGGAGTCCCTGGACAGAGACTACAACACATGTACAGTCCACTCAGTGGAGTCCCTGGCTACTACATATGTACAGTCCACTCAGTGGAGTCCCTGGACAGAGACTACTACACATGTACAGTCCACTCAGTGGAGTCCCTGGACAGAGACTACTACATATGTACAGTCCACTCAGTGGAGTCCTTGGACAGAGACTACTACACATGTACAGTCCACTCAGTGGAGTCCCTGGACACTGACTACTACACATGTACAGTCCACTCAGTGGAGTCCCTGGACAGAGACTACTACACATGTACAGTCCACTCAGTGGAGTCCCTGGACAGAAACTACTACACATGTACAGTCCACTCAGTGGAGTCCCTGGACAGAGACTACTCCATATGTACAGTCCACTCAGTGGAGTCCCTGGACAGAGACTACTCCATATGTACAGTCCACTCAGTGGAGTCCCTGGACAGTGACTACTACATATGTACAGTCCACTCAGTGGAGTCCCTGGACAGAGACTACTACACATGTACAGTCCACTCAGTGGAGTCCCTGGCTACTACATATGTACAGTCCACTCAGTGGAGTCCCTGGACAGAGACTACTACACATGTACAGTCCACTCAAAGGAGTCCCTGGACACTGACTACTACACATGTACAGTCCACTCAGTGGAGTCCCTGGACAGAGACTACTACACATGTACAGTCCACTCAGTGGAGTCCCTGGACAGAAACTACTACACATGTACAGTCCACTCAGTGGAGTCCCTGGACAGAGACTACTCCATATGTACAGTCCACTCAGTGGAGTCCCTGGACAGAGACTACTACATATGTACAGTCCACTCAGTGGAGTCCCTGGACAGAGACTACTACACATGTACAGTCCACTCAGTGGAGTCCCTGGCTACTACATATGTACAGTCCACTCAGTGGAGTCCCTGGACAGAGACTACTACACATGTACAGTCCACTCAGTGGAGTCCCTGGACAGAGACTACTACATATGTACAGTCCACTCAGTGGAGTCCTTGGACAGAGACTACTACACATGTACAGTCCACTCAGTGGAGTCCCTGGACACTGACTACTACACATGTACAGTCCACTCAGTGGAGTCCCTGGACAGAGACTACTACACATGTACAGTCCACTCAGTGGAGTCCCTGGACAGAAACTACTACACATGTACAGTCCACTCAGTGGAGTCCCTGGACAGAGACTACTCCATATGTACAGTCCACTCAGTGGAGTCCCTGGACAGAGACTACTACATATGTACAGTCCACTCAGTGGAGTCCCTGGACAGAGACTACTACACATGTACAGTCCACTCAGTGGAGTCCCTGGTTACTACATATGTACAGTCCACTCAGTGGAGTCCCTGGACAGAGACTACTACACATGTACAGTCCACTCAGTGGAGTCCCTGGACAGAGACTACTACATATGTACAGTCCACTCAGTGGAGTCCTTGGACAGAGACTACTACACATGTACAGTCCACTCAGTGGAGTCCCTGGACACTGACTACTACACATGTACAGTCCACTCAGTGGAGTCCCTGGACAGAGACTACTACACATGTACAGTCCACTCAGTGGAGTCCCTGGACAGAAACTACTACACATGTACAGTCCACTCAGTGGAGTCCCTGGACAGAGACTACTCCATATGTACAGTCCACTCAGTGGAGTCCCTGGACAGAGACTACTCCATATGTACAGTCCACTCAGTGGAGTCCCTGGACAGTGACTACTACATATGTACAGTCCACTCAGTGGAGTCCCTGGACAGAGACTACTACACATGTACAGTCCACTCAGTGGAGTCCCTGGCTACTACATATGTACAGTCCACTCAGTGGAGTCCCTGGACAGAGACTACTACACATGTACAGTCCACTCAAAGGAGTCCCTGGACACTGACTACTACACATGTACAGTCCACTCAGTGGAGTCCCTGGACAGAGACTACTACACATGTACAGTCCACTCAGTGGAGTCCCTGGACAGAAACTACTACACATGTACAGTCCACTCAGTGGAGTCCCTGGACAGAGACTACTCCATATGTACAGTCCACTCAGTGGAGTCCCTGGACAGAGACTACTACATATGTACAGTCCACTCAGTGGAGTCCCTGGACAGAGACTACTACACATGTACAGTCCACTCAGTGGAGTCCCTGGCTACTACATATGTACAGTCCACTCAGTGGAGTCCCTGGACAGAGACTACTACACATGTACAGTCCACTCAGTGGAGTCCCTGGACAGAGACTACTACATATGTACAGTCCACTCAGTGGAGTCCTTGGACAGAGACTACTACACATGTACAGTCCACTCAGTGGAGTCCCTGGACACTGACTACTACACATGTACAGTCCACTCAGTGGAGTCCCTGGACAGAGACTACTACACATGTACAGTCCACTCAGTGGAGTCCCTGGACAGAAACTACTACACATGTACAGTCCACTCAGTGGAGTCCCTGGACAGAGACTACTCCATATGTACAGTCCACTCAGTGGAGTCCCTGGACAGAGACTACTACATATGTACAGTCCACTCAGTGGAGTCCCTGGACAGAGACTACTACACATGTACAGTCCACTCAGTGGAGTCCCTGGTTACTACATATGTACAGTCCACTCAGTGGAGTCCCTGGACACTGACTACTACACATGTACAGTCCACTCAGTGGAGTCCCTGGACAGAGACTACTACACATGTACAGTCCACTCAGTGGAGTCCCTGGACAGAGACTACTACACATGTACAGTCCCCTCAGTGGAGTTGCTGGCTAGTACACGTCTGGTCCACTGCTTGTCTACAAGTGTCGAGAAGGAAGTTCACCTTCCACTGTTCTACTGTACCCATGTCTCTTGTGGGTTTCGGGGCGGTCGGGTAGCCTAGTGGTTAAAGCGTTCGCTCGTCACGCCGAAGACCAGGGTCCGATTCCCGAGAAGGGTACAATGTGTGAAGCCCATTTCTGGTGTCCCCCGCCGTGATATTGCTGGAATATTGCTAAAAACGGGGTAAAACCATACCCACTCACTCACTCACTTGTGGGATTCATTTCACAATGTCCAGGAGTTAGATCAAAGAAACTCAAACTCTCTATGTAAAACTAAACATTAGTTTGGTGGTCATATACTACTCAAAAGAAGTTAAAGAACATTCCCTTCTGTCACATGAGTGAAGTCAGTCTGACCTAACATATGTTGAGTAGTATATGTACCAGGGTAACACCTCAGCCTGCATGAGGATACAAGAATCAATCAGTTATGTGTAGACATGTTAAGCAGTACAAAAACATTGGATACAATATAACAAGCTATGAGAGTGGTGGCTCCAGTTAGCTTGATTGGAGGGGAACCTTACGTAGGTAAGACAATCAGTGTTTGCGTTAACGCAGGAGTGAGTGAGTGAGTATGGTTTTACGCCGCTTTTAGCAATATTCCAGCAATATCACGGCGGGGGACACCAGAAATGGGCTTCACACATTGTACCCATGTCGGGAATCGAACCCGGGTCTACGGCGTGACGAGTTACGCTTTAACCACTAGGCTACCCGACCGCCCCGTTAACGCAGGAACCTGCGTTTTTCACACATTAAAATCATATAAACACGCAAAAAATATTTTGCATGCGTGTTTTGCACGCACGGATTGTGATAAACTTAATTTCTATTAATACCATAAAATAAAAAACTATTCAAAGCTGATAGCCTACTTACGATGTTCAGACGAAAATAAAATCAAAACCTGGAAATTCCCATTGCTAAAAATAGAATGGCCAGATGGTGCTTTGAATCCCGGCCTTGTAACGGGAGCTTTGATTGGTTAACGAATAGTTTGAACGTTGTCGTCTGCTAGAATACAAGTGACACACGTAAACAGGATTCACAATGTCAAAACAGTCCTCTTTGTTACGGTTTGTGTCGCCTAGCACTCTGTCTAGTACCGAAGCAGATCTGAGTGCAGACACCAATTCTGATATTAGAGAGACTACAAGTTGTTCCAAAATCAAAAAAGCTCGCAAATCACAGACACCTGACTATTTACACAAATGGGAAAGGAATTTCTGTGGCTGAGGCAAACATCGTCAAACGATGGCATAGTTATGTTTTGTGGGGCATGTGAAAAGGCTGGTATGTCCAACACTTTCACAAGAGGGTGTAAGACATGCCAGCGAAATGCTCTTGTCAGACACAGTGTTTTGGCTGATCATAGACTTGCAATTAGTTCACAAACATTATCACAAACATTACAAAAAGATGTTGAAAAACAGGCTCAACAAGATTCGACCTCCAAGATGGTTTTGTTACGCACCGTCTATGGTATGGCACAATCTCATTAAAATCAGATCTTAGTTCTCGCTACTGCTAAACAAAGATCTGAGGACATCCCATTTCATCCGACCAATCAGAGTGTCGCTTACCAAATCATGAAAGTGACAGTCGGAATGTGATTTCTCATCATGCAGCCTCGGAAACTTTAAAACGGGTTATTCCGGAAGATAGTTACGGGCTTAACGACTGAATCTATACACTCTAGATGATATATTAGCCATTCGAGAATGTTCTTTTGATCAGGTTTGAAATTTTTAAGCGAGCATTTGTCAGAATATGTTTCGAAGCGTTGTCGCCAATTTGAAATTAGTGCCATAAAGCACGAGAGAGCTGCCTTCTTATTGGCTAATGTCGACTTCTTGTCAGTAATTCCATTGGTCGGTCAGAGTTTGCAAAAGGTCGGTCTGACGTGACCCGTAATAGGATGTCCTCAGATCTTTGTTTAACGGCAGTGAGATCTAAGACCTGATTTTAATGAGATTGTGGTATGGCAAAGGAGGAAATGCCAGAGAAAAAGTTTTCCTTTCTTATGAAATTACAACAAATTAATGGCGTTCCTGCGCTTCCGGGTGGCAAATACTACACACATCATGAGAGTGTTAACCACCAGCAGACAGCGATTGCCGAAACGCTTACTGAAAAACCTTTGTAAGATGTGAATAGCCGCCCATTTGTGGGTGTGATTATTGATGAGGCAGTGAATGTCACAGTTGGTAAAAAGTTGATTGTTTACTTGCTTATTTTGGTGGACGGAAAACCGAAGTCTGTTTTCTTAGCCAACACCACAGTGACAGCAGGAGACACTAAAACGATCACCAAAGCGCTGCTTGACGTGTTTACCTCAAAGGGCATTGATTTCATTAAAGTGGTAGGATTACGTTCTGACGGAGCGTCCGTCATGACAGGTCGTCTCAACGAGGTGGGGGTTAAGCTTAAACGACTAAACCCCTTTCTAGTGCATGTGCACTGCTGTGCACACAGGGTAGGACTAGCGGCAAGCGATTCTGCCAAAATATTTTGGAATGTCAGAGCATACAAACATACAGTCAACAATATCTACAATTACTTTGAATATTCATCAGCACGATATGCACGACTCAGAGGCTTGAATAAAGTATTAAACAATGATGATCTTGTAAGTCTCAAACAACCTTGTTCCACCCGATGTCTTTCCCTGAACAAAGCTGTCAAAGCCATTCACCAAAACTGGCCAGCACTTTGTGTGCAGTTGGAGGAAGATTCTGCAAATGGCAACGCAACAGCCAATGGACTTTACAAAGCTGTCAGCAGATATAGCTTTATAGGGATGACCTGTTTCCTTAAAGATGCACTGCCGATCATGGACAGACTGTCCCTCACGTTTCAAAAGGATGAGATAATTCTTTCTACAATTAAGCCAATGATCGAGTCCACCTCCACTGAACTCCACTCCCTGATTGCAAATGTTGGTGACACTGAGCGTGAGTTCAGAGAAAGCCTAAACAACGATGGAAATTACAAGGACCAATGTCCTAAATATATTGATCAAAACGCTCACACAACTGTCCGAGAAGGATTTCTGAGAAATCTTATTTCAACACTGGATGCGCGTTTTCCTGGTGATCAGCTGTCTGTTCTCACTGGCCTTGACGTCGTACTGAACCCTGGTCACTACCCCGCTGGTGACACTATCCGTCTACATGGTGTCCGAGAACTTGAACTTGTCAGTGATAACTCTTGGACGCTGATAAATTAAAAGCTGAGTTTGGGCAATTCATGGTGGCCTTGCGTGCATCTGGTGCTACCTCCATGTCGGCAGCATGTCGACTATTGATGACCGGCTATGATATGATGTTTCCAGAGTTTGGTAGGTTGGCTGCTATAGCAGTGGTTATACCAGTAACAAGTGTCCCCGCAGAGAGAGGTTTTAGCTGTCAAAACAGGATTAAGGACAAACACCGAAACAAGCTCACAGAAGATCACGCTCAGAGGCTCATGCTAATCTCTATGGAAGGACCAGACAATTATGAAAACTTTGACTTCGATAACGCTCTGAGAAAGTTTAATGCCTCCAAAAAGCGAAGGCTTTAACATGATACATCTTTGGTGATTGACAATACCATTTACTTAGTAGTAAGTTCAATAACCAGTGATCTGTCAGCAGTCATCCGTCTCAAAGGTTTCATTAGAAATTGAATACTTTCCGACTTTAAGATTGACTCAATTTAAAGTTATTTTTTGTTTTTGTTGAAGTTGCAATGTTACCTTTAAAAAAGACTCATTACTGTTGTAGAGTAGAAAGTCTGCAGAGAAGAACGAGTCGACTACTTTTATAATGTTGTCAACTGACTTTGTGTGGCTAATGGACCGACGTCAATGGCTGCTCAGTATCAGACTATTCTTATTGGCAATACTGTGTAAATTTGTTTTTTTCTGAACTGAATATAATTGACAATCAAGTTCTTTGATACGAATGTACACAAAATTTCACAGAAACAACTTGGGTTATCTTTAATTTTAACACAGATAATAATATTACAGTAATATTCGACTCATTGTTAGTCGTTTAAGTTTCTTTTATTTACGTCTTAATAGCAGTCGATGTCAGTAGTATTGTCAGTTGACTAATGCAGTCTGTACATTGTGTCGATATATGGGATGATCTCGCCCAGGTTTATCCTCATGAAACAATGATGTTAACTCTCCTGCAAAAACTTAGTCACTCATATTTCCATATATGGTCTTTGGGCAACGGAATAACTAATCTCAGACACAGGACATCATTCGATGGAATTCCCCAGAAGTCGTTTGTTTCATCCAATCAGGTGAGGTGAAATTGGGTTTAACATCGCGTCCAAGGTTATTGCACTTATATAGCGACGTACATGTACGTGTGTGTTTGTGTGGCTGCTTGTACTAGTCCGGACTGATGTCGATTTATAGTGCTAGCTCACTGAGATACCATGCCGCAGTTTAACATGAATACCCCACTCAGACACAGTATACTGACTCCGAGCCGACCAGTCCTTGTTTTAGCCCCTTAATGCCGAGCGCCAGACAGGGTAACAACATTCTTCCAATAAGAGCCCAGCTTACAAGTAATAGTCGGTAATACAAACGATCATAAACAGAGCGACGGAAGAAAACTTCCACACATGGGCATGTGCTAACAACAGTCATATTTATCTTATCAATGATTGAACGTTCATTATATTCAAACTCACCCGTAAGTTAAAGCTTGGTCATAATTATTAGCTGTACTGATTTTATTGAAATAAAAACTTCACACGCGAAATATTTCAATTGAAAATTTATTGTTTCATTTCTGCACGCACTGTACAAAAACCTACCGCGAACACTGACAATGTAGCGATGACTCATTTAGTTACGACAATGTAGCGATGACACATTTAGTTACGACAATGTAGTGATGGCACATTTAGTTACGACAATGTAGCGATGACACATTTAGTTACGACAATGTAGCGACGACTCATTTAGTTACGACAATGTAGCGATGACACATTTAGTTAAGACAATGTAGCGATGACACATTTAGTTACGACAATGTAGCGCTGACTCATTTAGTTACGACAATGTAGCGATGACTCATTTAGTTACGACAATGTAGCGATGATTCATTTAGTTACGACAATGTAGCGATGACACATTTAGTTACGACAATGTAGCAATAACATTTAGTTACGACAATGTAGCGATGATTCATTTAGTTGAGACAATGTAGAGGTGATTCATTTAGTTAAGACAATGTAGCAATGCCTCACAGGTGGGTAGGGTATCACGTAGGTACGACGATGTAGGGCTGGTAGGGTATCACGTAGGTACGACGATGTAGGGCTGGTAGGAAATCACGTAGGTACGACAATGTAGGGCTGGTAGGAAATCACGTAGGTACGACGATGTAGGGGCTGGTAGGAAATCACGTAGGTACGACAATGTAGGGCTGGTAGGGCATCAGTTTACCCTTGTCATGACACATATGAAGCCACTGCGGCTTCACAAAGACCAGATTCGGGTTGTCACTGAGAGCCTGGAACAGAGAACACCAAATCACCCAGTTTCAGGCAACATACAGTACCCATCTGAGACCTAATCACCCAGTATCAGGCAACATAGAGTACCCATCTCAGACCTAATCACCCAGTATCAGAAAACATACAGTACCATCTGAGACCTAATCACCCAGTATCAGGCAACATAGAGTACCCATCTCAGACCTAATCACCCAGTATCAGGCAATATACAGTACCATCTGAGACCTAATCACCCAGTATCAGGCAACATACAGTACCATCTGAGACCTAATCACCCAGTATCAGGCAACATACAGTACCATCTCAGACCTAATCACCCAGTATCAGGCAATATACAGTACCCATCTCAGACCTAATCACCCAGTTTCAGGCAACATACAGTACCCATCTCAAACCTAATCACACAGTATCAGGCAATATACAGTACCCATCTGAGACCTAATCACCCAGTATCAGAGCAACATACAGTACCCATCTGAGACCTAATCACCCAGTATAAGGCAACATACAGTACCCATCTCAGGCCTAATCACCTAGTATCATACAACATGCAGTACCATCTCAGACCTAATCACCCATTACAGAGGCAATATACAGTACACATCTGAGATTTTATCACCCAGTATCAGACAACATACAGTACCATCTAAGACCTAATCACCCAGTATCAGGAAACATACAGTACCCTTCTGAGACCTAATCACCCAATATCAGGCAACATACAGTACCATCTGAGACCTAATCACACAGTATCAGGCAACATACAGTACCCATTTCAGACTTAATCACCCAGTATCAGGAAACATACAGTACCCATCTCAGACCTAATCACCCAGTATCAGACAACATACAGTACCATCTGAGACCTAATCACCCAGTATCAGGAAACATACAGTACCCTTCTGAGACCTAATCACCCAATATCGGGAACATACAGAACCCATGTCAGACCTAATCACCCATTATCAGGAAACATACAGTACCATCTGAGACCTAATCACCCAGTATCAGGAAACATACAGTACCCTTCTGAGACCTAATCACCCAATATCAGGCAACATACAGAACACATGTCAGACCTAATCACCCATTATCAGGAAACATACAGTACAATCTGAGACCTAATCACCCAGTATCAGGAAACATACAGTACCATCTCAGACCTAATCACCCAGTATCAGACAACATACAGTACCATCTGAGACCTAATCACCCAGTATCAGACAACATACAGTACCATCTCAGACCTAATCACCCAGTATCAGACAACATACAGTACCATCTGAGACCTAATCACCCAGTATCAGACAACATACAGTACCCATCTGAGACCTAAAAACCCAGTATAAGGCAACATACAGTACCTATCTGAGACCTAATCACCCAGTATCAGACAACATACAGTACCTATCTGAGACCTAATCACCCAGTATCAGACAACATACAGTACCCATCTCAGACCTAATCACCCAGTATCAGACAACATACAGTACCTGTCTGAGACCTAATCACCCAGTATCAGACAACATACAGTACCCATCTCAGACCTAATCACCCAGTATCAGACAACATACAGTACCCATCTCAGACCTAATCACCCAGTATCAGACAACATACAGTACCATCTGAGACCTAATCAAACAGTATCAGGCAACATACAGTACCCATCTGAGACCTAATCACCCAGTATCAGACAACATACAGTACCATCTGAGACCTAATCACCCAGTATCAGACAACATACAGTACCCATCTGAGACATAATCACCCAGTATCAGACAACATACAGTACCATCTGAGACCTAATCACCCAGTATCAGGAAACATACAGTACCTACCTGAGACCTAATCACCTAGTATCAGGCAATATACAGTACAAATCTCAGGCCTAATCACCCAGAGCAGGTTCCTCACCTCATTAAAATTGTCATCCCACTTAGCGGCGGTGACCACGTACTTGACTGTGTCCGACATGTATTCCTCAAGACATCTGAAAACAATGTGACAAGTCAGACTTGGTAAAACAGACTTACAACCAAGTAACACATTGTGGCCAAGTCCCTCCCATCCCATGTCCCTCCTACTTTCCTTCCCATGTCCCTCCCCCTCCAATCCCATGTCCCTCCCCTTCCAATCCCATGTCCCTCCCCCTCCAATCCCATGTCCCTCCCCCTCCAATCCCATGTCCCTCCCACTCCAATCCCATGTCCCTCCCACTCCAATCCCATGTCCCTCCCACTCCAATCCCATGTCCCTCCCCATCCCATGTCCCTCCCCCTCCAATACCATGTCCCTCCCACTCCAATCCCATGTCCCTCCCCCTCCAATCCCATGTCCCTCCCCCTCCAATCCCATGTCCCTCCCACTCCAATCCCATGTCCCTCCCCCTCCAATCCCATGTCCCTCCCCCTCCAATACCATGTCCCTCCCACTCCAATCCCATGTCCCTCCCACTCCAATCCCATGTCCCTCCCCATCCGATGTCCCTCCCCCTCCAATCCCATGTCCCTCCCACTCCAATCCCATGTCCCTCCCCCTCCAATCCCATGTCCCTCCCACTCCAATCCCATGTCCCTCCCACTCCAATCCCATGTCCCACCCACTCCAATCCCATGTCCCTCCCCTTCCAATCCCATGTCCCTCCCCCTCCAATCCCATGTCCCTCCCCCTCCAATCCCATGTCCCTCCCCATCCCATGTCCCTCCCCTTCCAATCCCATGTCCCTCCCACTCCAATCCCATGTCCCTCCCCTTCCAATCCCATGTCCCTCCCCCTCCAATCCCATGTCCCTCCCACTCCCATCCCACGTCCCTCCCCCTCCAATCCCATGTCCCTCCCACTCCAATCCCATGTCCCTCCCCCTCCAATCCCATGTCCCTCCCCCTCCAATCCCATGTCCCTCCCACTCCCATCCCACGTCCCTCCCCCTCCAATCCCATGTCCCTCCCACTCCAATCCCATGTCCCTCCCCCTCCAATCCCATGTCCCTCCCACTCCAATCCCATGTCCCTCCCCCTCCAATCCCATGTCCCTCCCCCTCCAATCCCATGTCCCTCCCCCTCCAATCCCATGTCCCTCCCCCTCCAATCCCATGTCCCTCCCCCTCCAATCCCATGTCCCTCCCACTCCAATCCCATGTCCCTCCCACTCCCATCCCATGTCCCTCCCCCTCCAATCCCATGTCCCTCCCCCTCCAATCCCATGTCCCTCCCCATCCCATGTCCCTCCCCTTCCAATCCCATGTCCCTCCCACTCCAATCCCATGTCCCTCCCACTCCAATCCCATGTCCCTCCCCTTCCAATCCCATGTCCCTCCCCCTCCAATACCATGTCCCTCCCACTCCAATACCATGTCCCTCCCACTCCAATCCCATGTCCCTCCCACTCCAATCCCATGTCCCTCCCCCTCCAATCCCATGTCCCTCCCCCTCCAATCCCATGTCCCTCCCCCTCCAATCCCATGTCCCTCCCCCTCCAATCCCATGTCCCTCCCCCTCCAATCCCATGTCCCTCCCCCTCCAATACCATGTCCCTCCCACTCCAATCCCATGTCCCTCCCACTCCAATCCCATGTCCCTCCCCCTCCAATCCCATGTCCCTCCCCCTCCAATCCCATGTCCCTCCCCCTCCAATCCCATGTCCCTCCCCCTCCAATCCCATGTCCCTCCCACTCCAATCCCATGTCCCTCCCACTCCCATCCCATGTCCCTCCCCCTCCAATCCCATGTCCCTCCCCCTCCAATCCCATGTCCCTCCCCATCCCATGTCCCTCCCCTTCCAATCCCATGTCCCTCCCACTCCAATCCCATGTCCCTCCCACTCCAATCCCATGTCCCTCCCCTTCCAATCCCATGTCCCTCCCCCTCCAATACCATGTCCCTCCCACTCCAATACCATGTCCCTCCCACTCCAATCCCATGTCCCTCCCACTCCAATCCCATGTCCCTCCCCCTCCAATCCCATGTCCCTCCCCCTCCAATCCCATGTCCCTCCCCCTCCAATCCCATGTCCCTCCCCCTCCAATCCCATGTCCCTCCCCCTCCAATCCCATGTCCCTCCCCCTCCAATACCATGTCCCTCCCACTCCAATCCCATGTCCCTCCCACTCCAATCCCATGTCCCTCCCCCTCCAATCCCATGTCCCTCCCACTCCAATCCCATGTCCCTCCCACTCCAATCCCATGTCCCTCCCACTCCAATCCCATGTCCCTCCCCTTCCAATCCCATGTCCCTCCCCCTCCAATCCCATGTCCCTCCCCATCCCATGTCCCTCCCCTTCCAATCCCATGTCCCTCCCCCTCCAATCCCATGTCCCTCCCACTCCAATCCCATGTCCCTCCCCCTCCAATCCCATGTCCCTCCCCTTCCAATCCCATGTCCCTCCCCTTCCAATCCCATGTCCCTCCCACTCCAATCCCATGTCCCTCCCACTCCAATCCCATGTCCCTCCCACTCCCATCCCATGTCCCTCCCACTCCCATCCCATGTCCCTCCCCCTCCCATCCCATGTCCCTCCCCCTCCCATCCCATGTCCCTCCCCTTCCCATCCCATGTCCCTCCCCCTCCCATCCCATGTCCCTCCCCCTCCCCATCCCATGTCCCTCCCACTCCAATCCCATGTCCCTCCCCCTCCAATCCCATGTCCCTCCCCTTCCAATACCATGTCCCTCCCCTTCCAATACCATGTCCCTCCCCCTCCCCATCCCATGTCCCTCCCCCTCCCCATCCCATGTCCCTCCCCCTCCCCATCCCATGTCCCTCCCACTCCAATCCCATGTCCCTCCCCTTCCAATCCCATGTCCCTCCCCCTCCAATCCCATGTCCCTCCCACTCCCATCCCATGTCCCTCCCCCTCCAATCCCATGTCCCTCCCCTTCCAATCCCATGTCCCTCCCACTCCAATCCCATGTCCCTCCCACTCACATCCCATGTCCCTCCCCCTCCAATCCCATGTCCCTCCCCATCCCATGTCCCTCCAATCCCATGTCCCTCCCACTCCAATCCCATGTCCCTCCCCCTCCAATCCCATGTCCCTCCCCCTCCAATCCCATGTCCCTCCCACTCCCATCCCATGTCCCTCCCCCTCCAATCCCATGTCCCTCCCCTTCCAATCCCATGTCCCTCCCACTCCAATCCCATGTCCCTCCCACTCACATCCCATGTCCCTCCCCCTCCAATCCCATGTCCCTCCCCATCCCATGTCCCTCCAATCCCATGTCCCTCCCCCTCCAATCCCATGTCCCTCCCCCTCCAATCCCATGTCCCTCCCACTCCAATCCCATGTCCCTCCCACTCCAATCCCATGTCCCTCCCCCTCCAATCCCATGTCCCTCCCCCTCCAATCCCATGTCCCTCCCCCTCCCATCCCATGTCCCTCCCCCTCCCATCCCATGTCCCTCCCCCTCCCCATCCCATGTCCCTCCCACTCCAATCCCATGTCCCTCCCCCTCCAATCCCATGTCCCTCCCCTTCCAATACCATGTCCCTCCCCCTCCCCATCCCATGTCCCTCCCCCTCCCCATCCCATGTCCCTCCCCCTCCCCATCCCATGTCCCTCCCCCTCCCCATCCCATGTCCCTCCCACTCCAATCCCATGTCCCTCCCCTTCCAATCCCATGTCCCTCCCCCTCCAATCCCATGTCCCTCCCCCTCCAATCCCATGTCCCTCCCCCTCCAATCCCATGTCCCTCCCCCTCCAATCCCATGTCCCTCCCACTCCAATCCCATGTCCCTCCCACTCCCATCCCATGTCCCTCCCCCTCCAATCCCATGTCCCTCCCCTTCCAATCCCATGTCCCTCCCCCTCCAATCCCATGTCCCTCCCCATCCCATGTCCCTCCAATCCCATGTCCCTCCCCCTCCAATCCCATGTCCCTCCCCCTCCAATCCCATGTCCCTCCCCCTCCAATCCCATGTCCCTCCCACTCCCATCCCATGTCCCTCCCCCTCCAATCCCATGTCCCTCCCCTTCCAATCCCATGTCCCTCCGCTTCCAATCCCATGTCCCTCCCCATCCCATGTCCCTCCCACTCCCATCCCATGTCCCTCCCCCTCCAATCCCATGTCCCTCCCCCTCCAATCCCATGTCCCTCCCCTTCCAATCCCATGTCCCTCCCCATCCCATGTCCCTCCCCTTCCAATCCCATGTCCCTCCCACTCCAATCCCATGTCCCTCCCCATCCCATGTCCCTCCCCTTCCAATCCCATGTCCCTCCCACTCCAATCCCATGTCCCTCCCCATCCCATGTCCCTCCCCTTCCAATCCCATGTCCCTCCCACTCCAATCCCATGTCCCTCCCCCTCCAATCCCATGTCCCTCCCCCTCCAATCCCATGTCCCTCCCCCTCCAATCCCATGTCCCTCCCCCTCCAATCCCATGTCCCTCCCCTTCCAATCCCATGTCCCTCCGCTTCCAATCCCATGTCCCTCCCCCTCCAATCCCATGTCCCTCCCCCTCCAATCCCATGTCCCTCCCACTCCAATCCCATGTCCCTCCCCCTCCAATCCCATGTCCCTCCCACTCCAATCCCATGTCCCTCCGCTTCCAATCCCATGTCCCTCCGCTTCCAATCCCATGTCCCTCCCACTCCAATCCCATGTCCCTCCCACTCCAATCCCATGTCCCTCCCACTCCAATCCCATGTCCCTCCCCATCCCATGTCCCTCCCCTTCCAATCCCATGTCCCTCCCACTCCAATCCCATGTCCCTCCCACTCCAATCCCATGTCCCTCCCCCTCCAATCCCATGTCCCTCCCCTTCCAATCCCATGTCCCTCCCCTTCCAATCCCATGTCCCTCCCCCTCCAATCCCATGTCCCTCCCCCTCCCATCCCACGTCCCTCCCCATCCCATGTCCCTCCCACTCACATCCCATGTCCCTCCCCATCCCATGTCCCTCCCCATCCCTTGTCCCTCCCCCTCCCATCCCATGTCCCTCCCCCTCCCCATCCCATGTCCCTCCCCCTCCCCATCCCATGTCCCTCCCGCTCCCCATCCCAAGTCCCTCCCGCTCCCCATCCCATGTCCCTCCCGTTCCCCATCCCATGTCCCTCCCGTTCCCCATCCAATGTCCCTCCCGCTCCCCATCCCATGTCCCTCCCGCTCCCCATCCCATGTCCCTCCCGCTCCCCATCCCATGTCCCTCCCGCTCCCCATCCCATGTCCCTCCTGCTCCCCATCCAATGTCCCTCCCGCTCCCCATCCCATGTCCCTCCCGCTCCCCATCCCATGTCCCTCCCACTCCCCATCCCATGTCCCTCCCTCTCCCATGTCCTTCCCCCTCCCACGTCCCTCCCACATCCCCCTCCTTCCAATGTCCCTCCCCATCCCATGTCCCTCCCGCTCCCCATCCCACTCCCCATCCTTACCCGTCATATGCAGCGATGTAGCGGCCAAGGAGCCGTCTCTCGGGGGCGGGTATCTCTCCGTACAGGAAGAAGTGTTTGTCTGACAAGAAGTCCGGGAGGTCAGGCAATCCTGAGTCTGCACTGTCATCACCATCGTCCCTGGCAACAGTTCCTGATGGCGTGTCATCATCTTCATCTGTGGAGCCCCAGTAGGGGTCAACATCATACTTCCTCCCCGGAGACTTGGCAACAGCAGCCTCGTGTCTCGCTACCTTCTCCTTGGCCCTGATCACGGAGTCAACAGTCAAGTGTAACACAGACACTTTGCCTCTACATCCACATATTCAGACACTGTGCCTCTACATCCACATATTCAGAGACCACTGTCTGAACAGACAGTAACTGTCAATCATATATCGCAAAATGTATTGTAATAAGCATTTCCAGTTCACTAAAATAGTCGCTACGAACAATGTCTACAGACAGATTTCCTTTAGATCCTGCTCTGAAATATTTACAGTCAAGAGGTTTCAACGCAATTTAATCTGAATATGCTTGTGAATCATGATACACATTGTATCATGACCTACGTATCATATCATATAATGGCCTATGTATCATATGTCGTATCATGTCCTGTGTATCATATCGTATCGTGGCCTATGTATCGTATCATGGCCTATGTATCATGTCGTATCATAGCCTATCTATAATATTGTATCATGACCTTTGTATCATATCATATCATGGCCTATGTATCATATCATATCATGGCCTATGTATCATATCATATCACGGCGAATGTATCATATCATGTCCTATGTATCATATCATGGCCAATGTATCATATCATATCATGGCCAATGTATCATATCATATCATGGCCAATGTATCATATCATATCTTGGCCTATGTATCATATCTTATCATGGCCTATGTTTCATATCATATCATGGCCTATGTTTCATATCATATCATGGCCTATGTATCATATTGCATCGTGGCCTATGTATCATATCGTATCATGGCCTATGTATCATAACATATCATGGCCTATGTATCATATCGTATCATGGCCTATGTATCATATCGTATCAGGCCTATGTATCATATCATATCATGGCCTATGTATCATATTGCATCGTGGCCAATGTATCATATCATATCATGGCCAATGTATCATATCATATCATGACCTATGTATCATATCGTATCATGGCCTATGTATCATATCGTATCATGGCCTATGTATCATATCATATCATGGCCTATGTATCATATCGTATCATGGCCTATGTATCATATCGTATCATGACCTATGTATCATATTGTATCGTGGCCTATGTATCATATCGTATCATGACCTATGTATCATATCGTATCATGGCCTATATATCATATCGTATCATGGCCTATGTATCATATCGTATCATGGCCTATGTATCACATCGTATCCTGGCCAATGTATCATATTGTATCATGGCCTATGTATCTGTCGTATCATGGCCTATGTATCATATCGTATCATGGCTAATGTATCACATCGTATCATGGCCTATGTATCATGACCAACGTATGATATCCTATCGTGGCCTATGTATCACATATCCTATCATGGCCTATCTATAATATTGTATCATGGCTGATGTATCATATCTTATCATGGCCTTTCTATATCATGACCTATGTATCCTATCGTATCGTGGCCAATGTTTCATATCATATCATGGCCAATATATCATATCTTGTCATGACCTTTCTATATCATGACCTATGTATGACATCGCATCCTGGCCTATGTATCACATCGCATCCTGGCCTATGTATCATATCGCATCCTGGCCTATGTATCACATCGTATCCTGGCCTATGTATCATATCATATCATGACCTATGTATCACATCGCATCCTGGCCTATGTATCACATCGTATCCTGGCCTATGTATGACATCGCATCCTGGCCTATGTATCACATCGCATCCTGGCCTATGTATCACATCGTATCCTGGCCTATGTATCATATCGTATCATGACCTATGTATCACATCGCATCCTGGCCTATGTATCACATCGCATCCTGGCCTATGTATGACATCGTATCCTGGCCTATGTATCACATCGCATCCTGGCCTATGTATCACATCGTATCATGACCTATGTATCACATCGCATCCTGGCCTATGTATCACATCGCATCCTGGCCTATGTATGACATCGTATCATGACCTATGTATCTGTCGTATCCTGGCCTATGTATCTGACGTATCCTGGCCTATGTATCTGTCGTATCATGGCCTATGTATCTGTCGTATCCTGGCCTATGTATCACATCGCATCCTGGCCTATGTATTATATCGTATCATGACCTATGTATGACATCACATCCTGGCCTATGTATCACATCGCATCCTGGCCTATGTATCACATCGCATCATGACCTATGTATCACATCGCATCCTGGCCTATGTATCATATCGTATCATGACCTATGTATGACATCGCATCCTGGCCTATGTATCACATCGCATCCTGGCCTATGTATCATATCGTATCATGACCTATGTATCACATCGCATCATGGCCAATGTATCATATCGCATCCTGGCCTATGTATCATATCGTATCCTGGCCTATGTATCACATCGTATCCTGGCCTATGTATCATATCGCATCCTGGCCTATGTATCATATCGTATCCTGGCCTATGTATCACATCGCATCCTGGCCTATGTATCACATCGTATCCTGGCCAATGTATCACATCGTATCATGACCTATGTATCATATCGCATCCTGGCCTATGTATCACATCGTATCATGACCTATGTATCATATCGCATCCTGGCCTATGTATCACATCGCATCCTGGCCTATGTATCACATCGCATCCTTGCCTATGTATCACATCGTATCCTGGCCTATGTATCATATCGCATCCTGGCCTATGTATCACATCGCATCCTGGCCTATGTATCACATCGTATCCTGGCCTATGTATCATATCGTATCCTGGCCTATGTATCATATCATATCATGACCTATGTATCATATCATATCATGACCTATGTATCATATCGCATCCTGGCCTATGTATCACATCGCATCCTGGCCTATGTATCACATCGTATCCTGGCCTATGTATCATATCGTATCCTGGCCTATGTATCACATCGTATCCTGGCCTATGTATCATATCATATCATGGCCTATGTATCATATCGTATCCTGGCTTATGTATCTGTCGTATCATGGCCTATGTATCTGTCGTATCCTGGCCTATGTATCACATCGCATCCTGGCCTATGTATCACATCGCATCCTGGCCTATGTATCACATCGCATCCTGGCCTATGTATCACATCGTATCCTGGCCTATGTATCTGTCGTATCATGGCCTATGTATCTGTCGTATCCTGGCCTATGTATCTGTCGTATCATGGCCTATGTATCTGTCGTATCATGGCCTATGTATCACATCGCATCCTGGCCTATGTATCACATCGCATCCTGGCCTATGTATCATATCGTATCCTGGCCAATGTATCACATCGTATCCTGGCCTATGTATCACATCGCATCCTGGCCAATGTATCACATCGTATCCTGGCCTATGTATCACATCGTATCCTGGCCTATGTATCATATCATATCATGACCTATGTATGACATCGCATCCTGGCCTATGTATCATATTGCATCGTGGCCTATGTATCATATTGTATCCTGGCCAATGTATCATATCATATCATGACCTATGTATCATATCGTATCCTGGCCTATGTATCACATCGCATCCTGGCCTATGTATCACATCGTATCCTGGCCAATGTATCACATCATATCATTGCCTTGCTGTATTGTACAATCAGACAGGTACGTACCTCCGTATTTCATCGTCTGTGTCCTCGCCTGAGTCGGTGTCTCCTCCATACATGTCGTCTGTAAAGATAACAACATTGTTGTAATCATCAAGTGCTTCCCAACGTCTTCATACTCTAGCAGCTCTCACTGAGCAGTGTAGCAGTTGTCAGTAGACATCTTGTTACACATACCCAAATATCAACATTGCAACAAACACAACAGACACATACCTACATCTGTACACAGACACAGACCTATGTCTGTACACAGAACACAGACACATACCTATGTCTGTACACAGAACACAGACCTACATCTGTACACAGACACATACCTACGTCTGTACACAGAACACAGACACATACCTACGTCTGTACACAGAACACAGACACATAGCTATGTCTGTACACAGACACATACCTACATCTGTACACAGAACACAGACACATACCTTTTTTTTTTTTTTTTGACATTTTTATTCCTTTCGAAGAGTTGTACATCAGGTTCAGAGGTTACACAGTAGGTTTAGTCAATTGTAGTGACAATACGTTACATAGATGTACATTTCTTGTGATATAAATATAGCATGCATAATTGAAACACGCGCGCGCGCGCGCACGCACGCACGCACGCACGCACGCACGCACGCACGCACGCACGCACGCACGCACGCACACACACACACACACACACACATGATATGCCTCAAGAAGAGGGTGAAAAGTTGTATCGATAGTCAGATATAACTAAAACAATTATGGTAGTATTGCTATTTGAGGCATAGCTGATCTATAGCCTTATTGTACAAGGCATGATTATTATATTAATTTGTGTAGGATTTTTCCCCATTGTCGTTCAAATTGTAATAGACCATTGTTTTTGGTGGCAATGAATTTTTCAATCATCGCTGTCTCTTTTAGTATTTTCCTAAAATTATCAAAAATTGGTTTCTCACCCTTAATACTTGATATATATATATATCTTTTACTGGATATTATAATATGATTAAGTAAAAGTTTATTTTTGTCGAATCCAAAAATAACTGAGTATTTGGTAAGTGAGATCCTAGTATTTGTGTCAAGGTTTAAAAAGGTTTCCAGTTTGCTCCAAAAGTGTTTAACATATTCACATTCCCAATATACATGTATAAGGTTTTTCGCCATTTAAGTCACAAAAGGAGCAAATATCATTATCAACTAGTTTTATTCTTAATAATTCCTTTTTGGTGTAAATTATTCTGTGGATAAACTTAAACTGAAAGTCAATCAATTTAGTATCTTTAGTACATTTTCTGAAATTTGAATAAACTTCTTTCCTTTGAATATCATTATCAAAAAGAGATTGCCATTTTCCATTTACTAAGGGTGGTTTTGTTATTGTAATTAGTCTATCATAAAAGTACCTAGATCCTTGAACGGATATAAATATATCCCTCAATTGTGGACTAAAATTTAAGTCATATATTGGTATTTTGATATAGTGATTGACAGTGTCTCTCCATTCTTTAGGTATACTAAGTTTAACCTTATTATAATCTAATATTGTACCCTGTATATCATAACGTACTTTTAATATTTCAAATGGCAAAAATCCATTCTCATTACATAAGTCCTTAATTGTCACTATACCCTTTTTAAACCAATTTTTAATTATGTAGTTTTCATGTTTACATTGGTGATTTAGCCATAGGGGCTGTGATAGAATTTCGGAGATCCTTTCTGAATTTGTTGTAAATTTTCTGCCGTAATTTCCCCAAACATTTAAAACATCTCTCCAAAAAGGGTTTTTCACACATAAATATTTATCAGCATTGACTCCTAAATTTATCATATCAGTGAAAGAAAAAACTGAGGGATTATCACATGTACTCTTTTTTAAATACTTTCTTAAAGTAGATAATTTTAGTGATTCTATAAATATTTTAATGTCCACCATTCTAAGCCCACCATCAGCATAATTATTTTTCAGATTTTGCCTTTTAATTTTATCTGGTTTATTATTCCATAAAAAAACTAAACAAAATTTTATTTAAATTTGTAATAAAATCTTCTGGGGGGTTTGGCAGTGCCATAAAAATATGGACAAGAGTTGCGAGAGCCAATGACTTGATAACAGTAATTTTACCTATAAGAGTCAAGTTTCTTCTTCTCCAGTTTGCCAATAACCTATTTATTGTTTCAAGTCTTTTTCGGGTATTGATAACCAATAGATCTTGCAAATGGGGGTTGAGAATAATTCCCAACACTTCAAAATTGCCTACATGCCAGTCTAACTTTAAGTCTTCACAAATATTTGTTGAGCTCCCTGCTTTCAACCCAATCCATATGGCTTTTGTTTTATCAATATTTATTTTAAGTCCAGACATTTTAAAGAAACAATCAAGTATATTTATTGCTGCATACAGGCAGTCAGCCTCTCCGTTTAAGAATAATTGTGTGTCGTCTGCATACTGACCTAATTTGTACTCTTTCTCATTCAATACAATTCCTATAATGTTTTTATTGTCTCTTATCATACAGCCTAAGATTTCCACAGCAAAAAGAAAAAGATATGGTGATATTGGGTCTCCTTGTCTGCAACCTCTTTCATTTATAAAGAAAGAAGACATATGACCGTTTTGTATTACACAAGAGGATACATTATTAGTTAGTAGGTGTATCCATTTTATCATATAAGGCCCAAAACCATACTTTTCTAATGCCCTGGAAATAAACTGTCTTGATATTGTGTCAAACGCTTTCTCAAAATCAATCAGCAGCAACATTCCTGGTCTATTTAGTCTTTTACATTCAAACATAATGTCATACAAAAGTCTAGTGTTTTCGCTAATACATCTTCCAGGAATAAAGCCAGTTTGATTATCATGAATTAGGTGATCTAAAGTTGTTTTCATTCTATTTGCAATACATGTACTAATTATTTTATAAAGTGCATTCAGCAATGATATTGGACGCCAGTTTTTTAGAAATCTTCTGTCTTTGTTTCCCTTGGGTAGACACGTAATGACTCCCCTTTTCATTGTATATGTCATTTCCTTATTTTCAAAAGTTTCGTTTATGTATCTAAAAACCCATATTTTTAAGTCTTTCCAAAAAAACTTAAAGAATTCTATTGGAAAGCCATCTACTCCTGGGCTTTTGTTATTTTTCATTTGTTTTACTGCCTTTGATATTTCATCTAAAGTGATTTTTTCTTCTAAATTAACCCTTAAGTCTTCATTTAGACTAGGTGTTTTTACATTTTTGAGTGTCTCAGCATTTTCACTATCATTTTCTATTGGTAATGAGTAAAGCTTCTCATAAAATTTTCTTTGTTCATTTATTATTAAGTCCCCGTCAGTAATTTCTTCCCCTTTATTATCAATCAAAGTGTTTATGAGTTTACTTGTATAATTTCTAGATTCCAAAGTACAAAAGTAGCTTGTTGGTTTTTCACCTTCATCATACCATTTTATCCTATTTCTAATATGTATTCCTCTTGTTACTTCTTCATTAATTTTTTCTAATTCTATTTTATATTTGGATAGTTCAGCCAATTTATTTTCACTAATCTGTTGAAAGTTATTCCTAATGTCTTCCTCTACTTCTTCTATTTTATCTTCCAGTTCCTTAGTCTGGTTTTGCCTGTTTTTTTTAACATATGTTGCCAATGATATGGTTTTACCTCTAATTTTCATTAATAAAGTTTCCAGAAATAAACAGTCACCAATGGTTAATTCTAAGTTTTTATCCTCATCACCAATCTTACCTCCTGGCTCTTTACAAGAATATTCTGTTATAGTTTCTTCCATAATTTCCTTCACCATTTTAACATAATCTACATTACACAATAATGAGGTATTAAGCTTCCAATAACCTCGTCCTTTTTCCTGACTTAAACTGTTTGAGAATTCGAGAGTTATTACTGAATGGTCAGATTTATAGCCTGGTAGTATTGAACTCTTTAAAGTCATATCATAAATATCTTGAGAGATCATGAAAAAATCAAGCCTTGCCTGTTGTCTTGGATTTCTTTTCCACCAAGTGTATTTTCTTAAGTCCTGATTGATATCCCTCCAGACATCTATAAGGTTATATTGTTCTACTTTTTCCAATATTGTCTCTCTAGCTTTTGGGTTATTAATGTTTTTATAATTTTCTAAATCAAAAGCTGGATTCAGAACAAGGTTCCAGTCACCGCAAATTACTAGCGATTCATTTTCAAAATTATCAATATCCGTAAATAGTTTTAGATAAAAGCCTGGATCATCTTTATTTGGGCCATATAAGTTAACCATGGTCAACTTAATGCCTTCAATAGTGATATCTGTAAGTATATAGTTACCATTACTATCTGTTTTAGTTCTATGAATTTTTATTTCTAAGTTATTATTGAAAAGTATAGCTACCCCTCTGGCGTTGGACCTAAATGGTGCAATAATACATTGTAGCCCCCATTCATTTCCCATTAAATTTTCATCTTTTTCAGAAATATGAATGTCCTGTAGACAAATGATTGAGAAATTTTTCTTTCGCCAGATATTCATGACTTCCTTTCGCTTATTTTTTTCAGCTAAGCCTCTACAATTTACAGATACAATTTTAATTTTATTTATTTTAGCCATTATCAAAGGGAAAGATTTGACAACTTTTAAACCATGTAAACATGATGAATAGTTTACACCTACTGAGCATATACAGGAGATTTTTAGTTGGAGTACAACCCGAAGAAAGGTTTATTTGATTTTTATAAATCATAACACAAAAATAAAAAAGATAAACCAAAAGAAAAACTTGTGTATAAAAAAACAAAAAAACAAAAACAAACAAAAAAACAAAAAACAAAACAAAAAGGTAGCCTTGGAAAAAACATGGACAAAGACACATACCTACATCTGTACACAGAACACAGACACATACCTACATCTGTACATAGAACGCAGACACATACCTACATCTGTACACAGAACACAGACACATACCTATGTCTGTACACAGAACACAGACACATACCTACCTCTGTACACAGAACACAGACACATACCTACCTCTGTACAGACACATACCTACATCTGTACACAGAACACAGACCTACGTCTCTACACAGAACACAGACACATACCTACATCTGTACACAGAACACAGACACATACCTATGTCTGTACTTAGAACACAGACACATACCTACCTCTGTACACAGACACATACCTACATCTGTACATAGAACGCAGACACATACCTACATCTGTACACAGAACACAGACACATACCTATGTCTGTACACAGAACACAGACACATACCTACCTCTGTACACAGAACACAGACACATACCTACCTCTGTACAGACACATACCTACATCTGTACACAGAACACAGACCTACGTCTCTACACAGAACACAGACACATACCTACATCTGTACACAGAACACAGACCTACGTCTCTACACAGAACACAGACACATACCTACATCTGTACACAGAACACAGACACATACCTACATCTGTACACAGAACACAGACACATACCTATGTCTGTACACAGAACACAGACACAGACCTACATCTGTACACAGAACACAGACACATACCTACATCTGTACACAGAACACAGACACATACCTAGGTCTGTACACAGACACATACCTATGTCTGTACACAGAACACAGACACATACCTACATCTGTACACAGAACACAGACACATACCTACGTCTGTACACAGACACATACCTACGTCTGTACACAGAACACAGACACATACCTACATCTGTACACAGAACACAGACACAGACCTACCTCTGTACACAAAACACAGACACATACCTACGTCTGTACACAGAACACAGACACATACCTACATCTGTACACAGAACACAGACACATACCTATGTCTGTACTTAGAACACAGACACATACCTACCTCTGTACACAGACACATACCTACATCTGTACATAGAACGCAGACACATACCTACATCTGTACACAGAACACAGACACATACCTATGTCTGTACACAGAACACAGACACATACCTACCTCTGTACACAGAACACAGACACATACCTACCTCTGTACAGACACATACCTACATCTGTACACAGAACACAGACCTACGTCTCTACACAGAACACAGACACATACCTACATCTGTACACAGAACACAGACACATACCTACATCTGTACACAGAACACAGACACATACCTATGTCTGTACACAGAACACAGACACAGACCTACATCTGTACACAGAACACAGACACATACCTATATCTGTACACAGAACACAGACACATACCTATGTCTGTACACAGAACATAGACACATACCTACATCTGTACACAGAACACAGACACATACCTACATCTGTACACAGAAAACAGACACATACCTACATCTGTACACAGAACACAGACACATACCTACATCTGTACACAGAACACAGACACATACCTATGTCTGTACACAGAACACAGACACAGACCTACCTCTGTACACAGAACACAGACACATACCTACGTCTGTACACAGAACACAGACACATACCTACATCTGTACACAGAACACAGACACATACCTATGTCTGTACTTAGAACACAGACACATACCTACCTCTGTACACAGACACATACCTACATCTGTACATAGAACGCAGACACATACCTACATCTGTACACAGAACACAGACACATACCTATGTCTGTACACAGAACACAGACACATACCTACCTCTGTACACAGAACACAGACACATACCTACCTCTGTACAGACACATACCTACATCTGTACACAGAACACAGACCTACGTCTCTACACAGAACACAGACACATACCTACATCTGTACACAGAACACAGACACATACCTACATCTGTACACAGAACACAGACACATTCCTATGTCTGTACACAGAACACAGACACATACCTATGTCTGTACACAGACACATACCTACATCTGTACACAGAACACAGACACATACCTACGTCTGTACACAGAACACAGACACATACCTATGTCTGTACACAGAACACAGACACATACCTACATCTGTACACAGAACACAGACACATACCTACGTCTGTACACAGAACACAGACACATACCTATGTCTGTACACAGACACATACCTACATCTGTACACAGAACACAGACACATACCTACGTCTGTACACAGAACACAGACACATACCTACATCTGTACACGGACACATACTACATTTGTACATAGCACAGACACATACCTACACTGTACACAGAACACAGACACATACCTACATCTGTACACAGAACACAGACACATACCTACGTCCATCTTGGTTGACTTCTTCGAGGGAGGGGACTTAGGAGACTTAGGCGTCACTGGCTTCTTGCTGGAGCTGCCTGATCAACAGAAGAACACTCTGTTGACTTAAGACATCTTGACGAGCCTGTTCATTCATTGTTATCCTCCACAGCGACACCCTCCTCCCCTCAACAACCCCAGACTCTCACCTTGTCGGGCCGGGTTGTGTGGCGGTAGAGCAGTGGCCTCATCCTCCCCTCACCCTCCCCTCAACAATCCCAGACTCTCACCTTGTCGGGCTGGTTTGTGTGGCGGTAGAGCACTGGTCTCATCCCCTCAACAACCCCTGACTCTCACCTTGTCGGGCCGGGTTGTGTGGCGGTAGAGCACTGGCCTCACCCTCCTCTCAACAATCCCAGACTCTCAGCTTGTCAGGCTGGTTTGTTTGGCGGTAGAGCACTGGCCTCACCCTCCCCTCAACAACCCCTCAACAACCCCAGACTCTCACCTTGTCAGGCTGGTTTGTGTGGCGGTAGAGCACTGGTCTCATCCCTTCAACAACCCCTGACTCTCACCTTGTCAGGCTGGTTTGTGTGGCGGTAGAGCACTGGCCTCATCCTCCCCTCAACGACCCCTGACTCTCACCTTGTCGGGCTGGTTTGTGTGGCGGTAGAGCAGTGGCCTCATCCTCCCCTCACCCTCCCCTCAACAACCCCAGACTCTCACCTTGTCGGGCTGGTTTGGGTGGCGGTAGAGCACTGGCCTCACCCTCCCCTCAACAACCCCGGACTCTCACCTTGTCGGGCTGGTTTGTGTGGCGGTAGAGCACTGGCCTCACCCTCCCCTCAACAACCCCTGACTCTCACCTTGTCGGGCTGGTTTGTGTGGCGGTAGAGCAGTGGCCTCACCCTCCCCTCACCCTCCCCTCAACAACCCCTGACTCTCACCTTGTCAGGCTGGTTTGTGTGGCGGTAGAGCAGTGGCCTCATCCTCCCCTCACCCTCCCCTCAACAACCCCAGACTCTCACCTTGTCGGGCTGGTTTGGGTGGCGGTAGAGCACTGGCCTCACCCTCCCCTCAACAACCCCTGACTCTCACCTTGTCGGGCTGGTTTGTGTGGGGGTAGAGCACTGGCCTCACCCTCCCCTCAACAACCCCTGACTCTCACCTTGTCAGGTTGGTTTGTGTGGCGGTAGAGCACTGGCCTCACCCTCCCCTCAACAACCCCAGACTCTCACCTTGTCAGGTTGGTTTGTGTGGCGGTAGAGCACTGGCCTCACCCTCCCCTCAACAACCCCTGACTCTCACCTTGTCAGGTTGGTTTGTGTGGCGGTAGAGCACTGGCCTCACCCTCCCCTCAACAACCCCAGACTCTCACCTTGTCGGGCTGGTTTGTGTGGCGGTAGAGCACTGGCCTCACCCTCCCCTCAACAACCCCGGACTCTCACCTTGTCGGGCTGGTTTGTGTGGCGGTAGAGCACTGGCCTCACCCTCCCCTCAACAACCCCGGACTCTCACCTTGTCAGGCTGGTTTGTGTGGCGGTAGAGCACTGGCCTCACCCTCCCCTCAACAACCCCTGACTCTCACCATGTCGGGCTGGTTTGTGTGGCGGTAGAGCACTGGCCTCATCCTCCCCTCAACGACCCCTGACTCTCACCTTGTCAGGCCGGGTTGTGTGGCGGTAGAGCACTGGCCTCACCCTCCCCTCAACAACCCCTGACTCTCACCTTGTCAGGCTGGTTTGTGTGGCGGTAGAGCACTGGCCTCACCCTCCCCTCAACAACCCCGGACTCTCACCTTGTCAGGCTGGTTTGTGTGGCGGTAGAGCACTGGCCTCACCCTCCCCTCAACAACCCCTGACTCTCACCTTGTCAGGCTGGTTTGTGTGGCGGTAGAGCACTGGCCTCACCCTCCCCTCAACAACCCCGGACTCTCACCTTGTCAGGCTGGTTTGTGTGGCGGTAGAGCACTGGCCTCACCCTCCCCTCAACAACCCCTGACTCTCACCTTGTCAGGCTGGTTTGTGTGGCGGTAGAGCACTGGCCTCACCCTCCCCTCAACAACCCCTGACTCTCACCTTGTCAGGCTGGTTTGTGTGGCGGTAGAGCACTGGCCTCACCCTCCCCTCAACAACCCCGGACTCTCACCTTGTCGGGCTGGTTTGTGTGGCGGTAGAGCAGTGGCCTCATCCTCATCAGAACTTTCGTCTGGGGTGTCGGCATCTCCAACTCTGTATCTGGGAAAACAACGCAACACTCTGACATATGTACATATGTATACATGGGGTATTCCCCAACACATGGTGTGTGTATTCCCCAACACATGGTGTATTCCTTAACACATGACCCATGAAGATTGCGGGGTAGAATAGGTCTTCAGCAACCCATGCTTGCCGTAAAAGGTGACTATGCTTGTCGTAAAGGGTGACTAACGGGATCGGGTGGTCAGGCTCACTGACTTGGTTGATGCATGTCATCGATCCAAATTGTGTAGATTGATGCTCATGATATTAATCACTGGATTGTCTGGTCCAGACTTGATTATCTTCAGACCGCCGTCATATAGCTGGAATATTGCTGAGTGAGGCATAAAACAACCAACCAACCAACCAACCCTGACACATGGTGTATTCCCTGACACATGGTATATTCCCTGACACATGGTGTATTCCTAACACATGGTGTATTCCCTGACACATGGTGTATTCCCTGACATATGGTGTATTCCCTGACATATGGTGTATTCCTACCACATGGTGTATTCTTAACACATGGTGTATTCCCTGACACATGGTGTATTCCCTGACACATGGTGTATTCCCTGACATATGGTAAATTCCCTGACACATGGTGCATTCCCTGACACATGGTGTATTCCCTGACACATGGTGTATTCCCTGACACATGGTGTATTCCCTGACACATGGTATATTACCTGACATATGGTGTATTCCTAACACATGGTGTATTCCCTGACACATGGTGTATTCCCTGACATATGGTGCATTCCCTGACACATGGTGCATTCCCTGACACATGGTGTATTCCCTGACACAAGTTTATTCCCTGACACATGGTGTATTCCCTGACATATGGTGCATTCCCTGACACATGGTGTATTCCCTGACACATGGTGTATTCCCTGACACAAGTTTATTCCCTGACACATGGTGTATTCCCTGACATATGGTGCATTCCCTGACACATGGTGTATTCCCTGACACATGGTGTATTCCTAACACATGGTGTATTCCCTGACACATGGTGTATTCCCTGACACATGGTGCATTCCCTGACACATGGTGTATTCCCTGACACATGGTGTATTCCTAACACATGGTGTATTCCCTGACACATGGTGCATTCCCTGACACATGGTGCATTCCCTGACACATGGTGTATTCCCTGACACATGGTGTATTCCCTCACACATGGTGTATTCCTAACACATGGTGTATTCCCTGACATATGGTGCATTCCCTGACACATGGTGCATTCCCTGACACATGGTGTATTCCTTGACACATAGTGTATTCCTAACACATGGTGCATTCCCTGACACATGGTGCATTCCCTGACACATGGTGCATTCCCTGACACATGGTGCATTCCCTGACACATGGTGTATTCCTAACACATGGTGTATTCCTGACATATGGTGTATTCCCCAACACAAGTTTATTCCCGACACATGGTGTATTCCCAGACACATGGTGTATTTACAGACACATGGTGTATTCCCAGACACATGGTGTATTCCCTGACACAGGTTTATTCCCCGACACAGGTTTATTCCCAGACACATGGTTTATTCCCGACACATGGTGTATTCCCAGACACATGGTGTATTCCCTGACACATGGTGTATTCCCTGATATATGGTGTATTCCTCGACACATGGTGTATTCCCGACACATGGTGTATTCCTCGACACATGGTGTATTCCTTGACACATGGTGTATTCCCCGACACATGGTGTATTCCCGACACATGGTGTATTCCTCGACACATGGTGTATTCCCGACAAATGGTGTATTCCTCGACACATGGTGTATTCCTTGACACATGGTGTATTCCCCGACACATGGTGTATTCCCGACAAATGGTGTATTCCTCGACTCATGGTGTATTCCTTGACACATGGTGTATTTCCCGACACATGGTGTATTCCCAACACATGGTGTATTCCTCGACACATGGTGTATTCCTTGACACATGGTGTATTCCCTGACACATGGTGTATTCCCTGACACATAGTGTATTCCCTGACATATGGTGTATTCCCCGACACATGGTGTATTCCCGACACATGGTGTATTCCTCGACACATGGTGTATTCCTTGACACATGGTGTATTCCTCAACACATGGTGTATTCCCTGACATATGGTGTATTCCTCAACACATGGTGTATTCCCGACACATGGTGTATTCCCGACAAATGGTGTATTCCTCGACACATGGTCTATTCCTTGACACATGGTGTATTCCCCGACACATGGTGTATTCCCGACACATGGTGTACTGTATACTTACTTCCTCCAGGGCAAGAGCTTCTTCTGCTTGTAGCTGTCCACGATCCACTGCTTGTTGACAATCCGGCCACGCCCCTCCACCTGCTGGTACTTGGGGGTGTTGTCAAACGCACAGCTGGGAGAGACAAGGAGAGACATGAAGAGACAGAACTGTACAGCTGGGAGAGACATGGAGAGACAGAAATGTACAGCTGGGAGAGACATGTGGAGACATTAAGAGACGGAACTGTACAGCTGGGAGCGACATGAAGAGACAGAACTGTACAGCTGGGAGAGACATGGAGAGACAGAACTGTACAGCTGGGAGAGACATGGAAAGACAGAACTGTACAGCTGGGAGAGACATGAAGAGACAGAACTGTACAGCTGGGAGAGACATGGAGAGACAGAACTGTACAGCTGGGAGAGACATGGAGAGACAACAGTACAGCGGGGAGAGACATGGAGAGACAAATATCCATAGATGGGAGAGACATGGAGAGATAGAACTGTACAGCTGGAAGAGACATGTAGAGACGGGAGAGATGGGAGAAACATTGAGAGACAACTATACAGCTGGGAGAGACATTGAGAGACAACTATACAGCTGGGAGAGACATGGAGAGAAAACTGTACAGCTGGGAGAGACAACAGTACAGCTGGGAGAGACATGGAGAGACAACAGTACAGCTGGGAGAGACATGGAGAGACAGATCTGTACAGCTGGGAGAGACATGGAGAGACAACTGTACAGCTGGGCGAGATATGGAGAGACAACTGTACAGCTGGACAAGACATGGACAGAACTGTACAGCTGGGCAAGACATGGAAAGACAGAACTGTACAGCTGGGCGAGACATGGAGAGACAGAACTGTACAGCTGGGAGAGACATGGAGAGACAACTGTACAGCTGGGAGAGACATGGAGAGACAACTGTACAGCTAGGAAAGACATGGAGGATACAGAACTGTACAGCTGGGAGCGACATGGAGAGACAACTACAGCTGGGCAAGACATGGAGAGAACTGTACAGCTGGGAGAGATATGGAGAGACAGAGCTGTACAGCTGGGAGATATATGGAGAGGCAGAACTACATAGATGGGAGCGACATGTAAAGACAGAACTGTACAGCTGGGAGAGACATGTAGAGACAAATATCCATAGATGGGAGAGACATTGAGAGACAACTATACAGTTCGGAGAAACAGGGAGAGACAGAACTGTACAGCTGGGAGAGACAATGAGAGACAGAACTACAAATATGGGAGAGACATGGAGAGACAGAACTGTACCGCTGGGAGAGACATGGAGAGAATTCTACAGCTGGGAGAGACATGGAGAGACAACTGTACAGCTGGGCAAGACATGGAGAGACAGAACTGTACAGCTGGGAGAGATATGGAGAGACAGATCTGTATAGCTGGGAGATATATGGAGAGACAGAGCTGTACAGCTGGGAGAGACATGAAGAGAGAGAACTGTACAGCTGGGAGAGATATGGAGAGACAGAACTGTACAGCTGGGAGAGACAGGGAGCGACAGAACTACATAGATGGGAGAGACAGGGAGAGATAAAACTACATAGATGGAAGAGACATATAGAGACAGAACTGTACAGCTGGGAGAGACATGGAGAGATAGAACTACATAGATGGGAGAGACATGGAGAGAACTGTACAGCTGGGAGAGACATAAAGAGAACTGTACAGCTGGGAGAGACATGGAGAGACAACTGTACCGCTGGGCAAGACATGGAGAGACAGAGCTGTACAGCTGGGGAAAGACATGGAGAGACAGAACTGTACAGCTGGGAGAGATATGGAGAGACAGAACTGTACAGCTGGGAGAGACATGGGGAGACGGAACTGTACAGCTGGGAGAGATATGGAGAGACTGCTGAACAGCTGGGAGAGACATGGAGAGACAGAACTGTACAGCTGGGAGAGACAGGGAGAGACAGAACTGTACAGCTGGGAGAGATATGGAGAGACAGAACTACATAGATGGGAGAGACATGGAGAGACAGAACTACATAGATGGGAGAGACATGGAGAGACAGAACTACATACATGGGAGAGACAGTACTACATAGATGGGAGAGACATGGAGATCAGTACTACATAGATGGGAGAGATATGGAGAGACAGAACTACATACATGGGAGAGACATGGAGAGACAGAACTACATAGATGGGAGAGACATGGAGAGACAGAACTACATAGATGGGAGAGACATGGAGAGACAGTACTACATAGATGGGAGAGACATGGAGAGACAGAACTACATAGATGGGAGAGACAGTACTACATAGATGGGAGAGACATGGAGATCAGTACTACATAGATGGGAGAGATATGGAGAGACAGAACTACATACATGGGAGAGACATGGAGAGACAGAACTACATAGATGGGAGAGTCATGGAGAGACAGAACTACATAGATGGGAGAGACATGGAGAGACAGAACTACATAGATGGGAGAGACATGGAGAGACAGAACTACATAGATGGGAGAAACATGGAGTGACAGTACTACATAGATGGGAGAGACAGTACTACATAGATGGGAGAGACATGGAGAGACAGTACTATATAGATGGGAGAGACATGGAGAGACAGAACTACATAGATGGGAGAGACATGGAGAGACAGAACTACATAGATGGGAGAGACATGGAGTGACAGTACTACATAGATGGGAGAGACAGTACTACATAGATGGGAGAGACATGGAGAGACAGAACTACATAGATGGGAGAGATATGGAGAGACAGAACTACATACATGGGAGAGACAGTACTACATAGATGGGAGAGACATGGAGAGACAGTACTACATAGATGGGAGAGACATGGAGAGACAGAACTACATAGATGGGAGAGACATGGAGAGACAGAACTACATAGATGGGAGAGACATGGAGAGACAGAACTACATAGATGGGAGAGACATGGAGAGACAGAACTACATAGATGGGAGAGACATGGAGAGACAGAACTATACAGCTGGGAGAGACATGGAGAGACAGAACTGTACAGCTGGGAGAGACAGTACTACATAGATGGGAGAGACAGTACTACATAGATGGGAGAGACATGGAGAGACAGAACTACATAGATGGGAGAGACTCACATGAGATGTGTACATCCCCGCCCCCAATCTGGTCGGTACTTGGCCCCCATCTCCAAGGCCTTCTCTCTCAGTTCCCCACGGTAGGGGTTCTGGTAGCCGCTCATCACAAACACAACCTTCTCCATCACCTTGTGGAATGCCTTGGCCGGCGATGCCTTGGGGGGCTCCGCTGGAAGAATACAGACAAGATAACTGATACAATGCCACACACACATACACACATGCACCTACATACACACACATGCCCACTATCACCTACATACACACACATGCACACACACAGCTACACACACACACACATACACACATACACACACATACACACTATCACCTACATACACACTATCACCTACATACACACCCATACACACATGCACCTACATACACACCCATACATACACACACACACATACACACACATACACACTATCACCTACATACACACACATACACATATACATACACATTCCACACCACACCCTTCACCCCACAGTCAACAACATGCACCTGCTTATGAAGGCACACTGTTAACAACAATCACCTGCTTATGAAGGCACAGTCAACAACAAGCACCTGCTCATGAAGGCACACTGTCAACAACAAGCGTCTGCTTATGAAGGCACACTGTAAACAACAAGCGTCTGCTTAAGAAGGCACACTGTCAACAACAAGCACCTGTGTATGAAGGCAGTCAACAACAAGCACCTGTGTATGAAGGCAGTCAACAACAAGCACCTGTTTATGAAGGGACACTGTCAACAACAAGCACCTGTTTATGAAGGGACACTGTCAACAACAAGCACCTGCTTATGAAGGCACACTGTCAACAACAAGCACCTGCTTATGAAGGCACACTGTCAACAACAAGCACCTGTTTATGAAGGCACACTGTCAACAACAAGCACCTGCTTATGAAGGCACACTGTCAACAACAAGCTACCTGCTTATGTAGGCACACTGTCAACAACAAGCACCTGTTTATGGAGGCACATTGTCAACAACAAGCACCTGTGTATGAAGGCAGTCAACAACAAGCACCTGCTTATGAAGGCACACTGTCAACAAGCACCTGCTTATGTAGGCACACTGTCAACAACAAGCACCTGTTTATGGAGGCACATTGTCAACAACAAGCACCTGTTTATGGAGGCACGCTGTCAACAACAAGCACCTGCTTACGAAGGCATACTGTTAACAACAAGCACCTGTTTATGGAGGCACACTGTCAACAACAAGCACCTACTTATGAAGGCACAGTCAACAACAAGCACATGCTTATGAAGGCACACTGTCAACAACAAGCACCTGCTTATGAAGGCACACTGTCAACAACAAGCACCTGTTTATGGAGGCACACTGTCGACAACAAGCACCTGCTTATGAAGGCACAGTCCACAACAAGCTACCTGCTTATGAAGGCACTCTGTCGACAACAACCACCTGCCAAGATAACTGTACCCAGTAACTATTCAAACAGGATAAACCTCCCCCATTTTAAAAACAACATGTGCACAATATTTAACTTCAGTTGTAAATTGTTGACAGTATTGCCAAACACAATAAGGTCATCAGCAAACTGAAGCAGAAAAATATAAAATAACATTGGAATGAAATGGAACACCTAAACGACAATTTTGTTCAGTTTCACTAAACAATTCGTTGTTGTAAAACTGAAACAGAAAAAAGACTAAACATGCACCCTTGCCTCACACCCATGAAACAATCACATGTAGCAGGTACTGTTGTTTGAACAGACACAAGTCTTTACATTACTGCACACACACACACACACACACACACACACACACACACACACACACACACACACACAATCACACACACAATCACACACACACACACTGAGAGGAGGAACATGTCACATCTACATTTAGTTCTCTTGAGAGGCCCAGAATGTCACATCTACAATTAGTTCTCTTGAGGGGCCCAGAATGTCACATCTACAATTAGTTCTCTTGAGGGGCCCAGCATGTCACATATACAATTAGTTCTCTTGAGAGGCCCAGAATGTCACATCTACAATTAGTTCTCTTGAGGGGCCCAGAATGTCACATCTACAATTAGTTCTCTTGAGGGGCCCAGAATGTCACATCTACAATTAGTTCTCTTGAGGGGCCCAGAGCGTCACATATACAATTAGTTCTCTTGAGGGGCCCAGAATGTCACATCTACAATTAGTTCTCTTGAGAGGCCCAGCATGTCACATCTACAATTAGTTCTCTTGAGGGGCCCAGAGCGTCACATATACAATTAGTTCTCTTGAGGGGCCCAGAATGTCACATCTACAATTAGTTCTCTTGAGAGGTGGGGCATGTCACATCTACAATTAGTTCTCTTGAGGGGCCCAGAATGTCACATCTACAATTAGTTCTCTTGAGAGGCCCAGCATGTCACATCTACAATTAGTTCTCTTGAGAGGCCCAGAATGTCACATCTACAATTAGTTCTCTTGAGAGAATCAGCATGTCACATCTACAATTAGTTCTCTTGAGAGGCCCAGAATGTCACATCTACAATTAGTTCTCTTGAGGGGCTCAGCATGTCACATCTACAATTAGTTCTCTTGAGGGGCCCAGAGCGTCACATATACAATTAGTTCTCTTGAGGGGTGGGGCATGTCACATCTACAATTAGTTCTCTTGAGAGGCCCAGCATGTCACATCTACAATTAGTTCTCTTGAGGGGCCCAGAGCGTCACATATACAATTAGTTCTCTTGAGGGGCCCAGAATGTCACATCTACAATTAGTTCTCTTGAGAGGTGGGGCATGTCACATCTACAATTAGTTCTCTTGAGAGGCCCAGAATGTCACATCTACAATTAGTTCTCTTGAGAGAATCAGCATGTCACATCTACAATTAGTTCTCTTGAGAGAATCAGCATGTCACATCTACAATTAGTTCTCTTGAGAGAATCAGCATGTCACATCTACAATTAGTTCTCTTGAGAGGACCAGAATGTCACATCTACAATTAGTTCTCTTGAGAGAATCAGCATGTCACATCTACAATTAGTTCTCTTGAGAGGCCCAGAATGTCACATCTACAATTAGTTCTCTTGAGAGAATCAGCATGTCACATCTACAATTAGTTCTCTTGAGGGGCCCAGAATGTCACATCTACAATTAGTTCTCTTGAGAGAATCAGCATGTCACATCTACAATTAGTTCTCTTGAGGGGCCCAGAATGTCACATATACAATTAGTTCTCTTGAGGGGTGGGGCATGTCACATCTACAATTAGTTCTCTTGAGAGGCCCAGCATGTCACATCTACAATTAGTTCTCTTCAGGGGCCCAGAGCGTCACATATACAATTAGTTCTCTTGAGGGGCCCAGAATGTCACATCTACAATTAGTTCTCTTGAGAGGCCCAGAATGTCACATCTACAATTAGTTCTCTTGAGGGGCTCAGCATGTCACATCTACAATTAGTTCTCTTGAGGGGCCCAGAGCGTCACATATACAATTAGTTCTCTTGAGGGGTGGGGCATGTCACATCTACAATTAGTTCTCTTGAGAGGCCCAGCATGTCACATCTACAATTAGTTCTCTTGAGGGGCCCAGAGCGTCACATATACAATTAGTTCTCTTGAGGGGCCCAGAATGTCACATCTACAATTAGTTCTCTTGAGAGGTGGGGCATGTCACATCTACAATTAGTTCTCTTGAGAGGCCCAGAATGTCACATCTACAATTAGTTCTCTTGAGAGAATCAGCATGTCACATCTACAATTAGTTCTCTTGAGAGAATCAGCATGTCACATCTACAATTAGTTCTCTTGAGAGAATCAGCATGTCACATCTACAATTAGTTCTCTTGAGAGGACCAGAATGTCACATCTACAATTAGTTCTCTTGAGAGAATCAGCATGTCACATCTACAATTAGTTCTCTTGAGAGGCCCAGAATGTCACATCTACAATTAGTTCTCTTGAGAGAATCAGCATGTCACATCTACAATTAGTTCTCTTGAGGGGCCCAGAATGTCACATCTACAATTAGTTCTCTTGAGAGAATCAGCATGTCACATCTACAATTAGTTCTCTTGAGGGGCCCAGAATGTCACATATACAATTAGTTCTCTTGAGGGGTGGGGCATGTCACATCTACAATTAGTTCTCTTGAGAGGCCCAGCATGTCACATCTACAATTAGTTCTCTTCAGGGGCCCAGAGCGTCACATATACAATTAGTTCTCTTGAGGGGCCCAGAATGTCACATCTACAATTAGTTCTCTTGAGAGGCCCAGAATGTCACATCTACAATTAGTTCTCTTGAGGGGCCCAGAATGTCACATCTACAATTAGTTCTCTTGAGGGGCCCAGAATGTCACATCTACAATTAGTTCTCTTGAGGGGCCCAGAGCGTCACATATACAATTAGTTCTCTTGAGGGGCCCAGAATGTCACATCTACAATTAGTTCTCTTGAGAGGCCCAGCATGTCACATCTACAATTAGTTCTCTTGAGGGGCCCAGAGCGTCACATATACAATTAGTTCTCTTGAGGGGCCCAGAATGTCACATCTACAATTAGTTCTCTTGAGAGGTGGGGCATGTCACATCTACAATTAGTTCTCTTGAGGGGCCAAGCATGTCACATCTACAATTAGTTCTCTTGAGAGGCCCAGCATGTCACATCTACAATTAGTTCTCTTGAGAGGCCCAGAATGTCACATCTACAATTAGTTCTCTTGAGAGAATCAGCATGTCACATCTACAATTAGTTCTCTTGAGAGGCCCAGAATGTCACATCTACAATTAGTTCTCTTGAGGGGCCCAGCATGTCACATCTACAATTAGTTCTCTTGAGGGGCCCAGAGCGTCACATATACAATTAGTTCTCTTGAGGGGTGGGGCATGTCACATCTACAATTAGTTCTCTTGAGAGGCCCAGCATGTCACATCTACAATTAGTTCTCTTGAGGGGCCCAGAGCGTCACATATACAATTAGTTCTCTTGAGGGGCCCAGAATGTCACATCTACAATTAGTTCTCTTGAGAGGTGGGGCATGTCACATCTACAATTAGTTCTCTTGAGAGGCCCAGAATGTCACATCTACAATTAGTTCTCTTGAGAGAATCAGCATGTCACATATACAATTAGTTCTCTTGAGGGGCCCAGAATGTCACATCTACAATTAGTTCTCTTGAGGGGCCCAGAATGTCACATCTACAATTAGTTCTCTTGAGAGAATCAGCATGTCACATCTACAATTAGTTCTCTTGAGGGGCCCAGAATGTCACATATACAATTAGTTCTCTTGAGGGGTGGGGCATGTCACATCTACAATTAGTTCTCTTGAGAGGCCCAGCATGTCACATCTACAATTAGTTCTCTTGAGGGGCCCAGAGCGTCACATATACAATTAGTTCTCTTGAGGGGCCCAGAATGTCACATCTACAATTAGTTCTCTTGAGAGGTGGGGCATATCACATCTACAATTAGTTCTCTTGAGAGAATCAGCATGTCACATCTACAATTAGTTCTCTTGAGGGGCCCAGAATGTCACATCTACAATTAGTTCTCTTGAGGGGCCCAGAATGTCACATCTACAATTAGTTCTCTTGAGAGGTGGGGCATGTCACATCTACAATTAGTTCTCTTGAGAGGCCCAGAATGTCACATCTACAATTAGTTCTCTTTGAGAGGACCAGAATGTCACATCTACAATTAGTTCTCTTGAGGGGCCCAGAATGTCACATCTACAATTAGTTCTCTTGAGAGAATCAGCATGTCACATCTACAATTAGTTCTCTTGAGAGGCCCAGAATGTCACATCTACAATTAGTTCTCTTGAGGGGCCCAGAATGTCACATCTACAATTAGTTCTCTTGAGAGAATCAGCATGTCACATCTACAATTAGTTCTCTTGAGGGGCCCAGAGCGTCACAAATACAATTAGTTCTCTTTGAGAGGACCAGAATGTCACATCTACAATTAGTTCTCTTGAGGGGCCCAGAATGTCACATCTACAATTAGTTCTCTTGAGAGAATCAGCATGTCACATCTACAATTAGTTCTCTTTGAGAGGACCAGCATGTCACATCTACAATTAGTTCTCTTGAGAGAATCAGAATGTCACATCTACAATTAGTTCTCTTGAGAGGTGGGGCATGTCACATCTACAATTAGTTCTCTTGAGAGAATCAGAATGTCACATCTACAATTAGTTCTCTTTGAGAGGACCAGCATGTCACATCTACAATTAGTTCTCTTGAGAGAATCAGCATGTCACATCTACAATTAGTTCTCTTGAGGGGCCCAGAATGTCACATCTACAATTAGTTCTCTTGAGAGGCCCAGAATGTCACATCTACAATTAGTTCTCTTGAGAGAATCAGCATGTCACATCTACAATTAGTTCTCTTGAGGGGCCCAGAATGTCACATATACAATTAGTTCTCTTGAGGGGTGGGGCATGTCACATCTACAATTAGTTCTCTTGAGAGGCCCAGCATGTCACATCTACAATTAGTTCTCTTGAGGGGCCCAGAATGTCACATCTACAATTAGTTCTCTTGAGGGGCCCAGAATGTCACATCTACAATTAGTTCTCTTGAGAGAATCAGTATGTCACATCTACAATTAGTTCTCTTGAGAGGCCCAGAATGTCACATCTACAATTAGTTCTCTTGAGGGGCCCAGAATGTCACATCTACAATTAGTTCTCTTGAGAGAATCAGCATGTCACATCTACAATTAGTTCTCTTGAGGGGCCCAGAATGTCACATCTACAATTAGTTCTCTTGAGAGAATCAGCATGTCACATCTACAATTAGTTCTCTTGAGGGGCCCAGAATGTCACATCTACAATTAGTTCTCTTGAGAGAATCAGCATATCACATCTACAATTAGTTCTCTTGAGAGGCCCAGAATGTCACATCTACAATTAGTTCTCTTGAGGGGCCCAGAATGTCACATCTACAATTAGTTCTCTTGAGAGAATCAGCATGTCACATCTACAATTAGTTCTCTTGAGGGGCCCAGAATGTCACATCTACAATTAGTTCTCTTGAGGGGCCCAGAATGTCACATCTACAATTAGTTCTCTTGAGGGGCCCAGAATGTCACATCTACAATTAGTTCTCTTGAGAGAATCAGCATGTCACATCTACAATTAGTTCTCTTGAGGGGCCCAGAATGTCACATCTACAATTAGTTCTCTTGAGAGAATCAGCATGTCACATCTACAATTAGTTCTCTTTGAGAGGCCCAGAATGTCACATCTACAATTAGTTCTCTTGAGAGGTGGGGCATATCACATCTACAATTAGTTCTCTTGAGAGAATCAGCATGTCACATCTACAATTAGTTCTCTTGAGGGGCCCAGAATGTCACATCTACAATTAGTTCTCTTGAGAGGTGGGGCATATCACATCTACAATTAGTTCTCTTGAGAGGTGGGGCATGTCACATCTACAATTAGTTCTCTTGAGGGGCCCAGAATGTCACATCTACAATTAGTTCTCTTGAGGGGCCCAGCATGTCACATCTACAATTAGTTCTCTTGAGAGAATCAGCATGTCACATCTACAATTAGTTCTCTTGAGGGGCCCAGAATGTCACATCTACAATTAGTTCTCTTGAGGGGCCCAGAATGTCACATCTACAATTAGTTCTCTTGAGAGAATCAGCATGTCACATCTACAATTAGTTCTCTTGAGGGGCCCAGAATGTCAAATCTACAATTAGTTCTCTTGAGGGGCCCAGAATGTCACATCTACAATTAGTTCTCTTGAGAGAATCAGCATGTCACATCTACAATTAGTTCTCTTGAGGGGCCCAGAATGTCACATCTACAATTAGTTCTCTTGAGGGGCCCAGAATGTCACATCTACAATTAGTTCTCTTGAGAGAATCAGCATGTCACATCTACAATTAGTTCTCTTGAGAGGCCCAGAATGTCACATCTACAATTAGTTCTCTTGAGGGGCCCAGAATGTCACATCTACAATTAGTTCTCTTGAGAGAATCAGCATGTCACATCTACAATTAGTTCTCTTGAGGGGCCCAGAATGTCACATCTACAATCAGTTCTCTTTGAGAGGCCCAGCATGTCACATCTACAATTAGTTCTCTTGAGAGGCCCAGAATGTCACATCTACAATTAGTTCTCTTGAGAGGCCCAGCATGTCACATCTACAATTAGTTCTCTTTGAGAGGACCAGAATGTCACATCTACAATTAGTTCTCTTGAGAGAATCAGCATGTCACATCTACAATTAGTTCTCTTGAGGGGCCCAGAATGTCACATCTACAATTAGTTCTCTTGAGAGAATCAGCATGTCACATCTACAATTAGTTCTCTTGAGGGGCCCAGAATGTCACATCTACAATTAGTTCTCTTGAGAGAATCAGCATGTCACATCTACAATTAGTTCTCTTGAGAGGCCCAGAATGTCACATCTACAATTAGTTCTCTTGAGGGGCCCAGAATGTCACATCTACAATTAGTTCTCTTGAGGGGCCCAGAATGTCACATCTACAATTAGTTCTCTTGAGAGAATCAGCATGTCACATCTACAATTAGTTCTCTTGAGAGGCCCAGCATGTCACATCTACAATTAGTTCTCTTGAGGGGCCCAGAATGTCACATCTACAATTAGTTCTCTTGAGAGAATCAGCATGTCACATCTACAATTAGTTCTCTTGAGAGGCCCAGAATGTCACATCTACAATTAGTTCTCTTGAGAGGCCCAGAATGTCACATCTACAATTAGTTCTCTTGAGAGAATCAGCATGTCACATCTACAATTAGTTCTCTTTGAGAGGCCCAGAATGTCACATATACAATTAGTTCTCTTGAGGGGCCCAGAATGTCACATCTACAATTAGTTCTCTTGAGAGGCCCAGAATGTCACATCTACAATTAGTTCTCTTGAGAGAATCAGCATGTCACATCTACAATTAGTTCTCTTTGAGAGGACCAGAATGTCACATCTACAATTAGTTCTCTTTGAGAGGACCAGAATGTCACATCTACAATTAGTTCTCTTGAGGGGCCCAGAATGTCACATCTACAATTAGTTCTCTTTGAGAGGCCCAGCATGTCACATCTACAATTAGTTCTCTTGAGGGGCCCAGAATGTCACATCTACAATTAGTTCTCTTGAGAGGTGGGGCATGTCACATCTACAATTAGTTCTCTTGAGAGAATCAGCATGTCACATCTACAATTAGTTCTCTTGAGGGGCCCAGAATGTCACATCTACAATTAGTTCTCTTGAGGGGCCCAGAATGTCACATCTACAATTAGTTCTCTTGAGAGGTGGGGCATGTCACATCTACAATTAGTTCTCTTGAGAGAATCAGCATGTCACATCTACAATTAGTTCTCTTGAGGGGCCCAGAATGTCACATCTACAATTAGTTCTCTTGAGGGGCCCAGAATGTCACATCTACAATTAGTTCTCTTGAGAGGCCCAGAATGTCACATCTACAATTAGTTCTCTTGAGAGAATCAGCATGTCACATCTACAATCAGTTCTCTTTGAGAGGACCAGAATGTCACATCTACAATTAGTTCTCTTGAGGGGCCCAGAATGTCACATCTACAATTAGTTCTCTTGAGGGGCCCAGAATGTCACATCTACAATTAGTTCTCTTTGAGAGGACCAGAATGTCACATCTACAATTAGTTCTTTTGAGGGGCCCAGCATGTCACATCTACAATTAGTTCTCTTGAGGGGCCCAGAATGTCACATCTACAATTAGTTCTCTTTGAGAGGCCCAGCATGTCACATCTACAATTAGTTCTCTTTGAGAGGACCAGAATGTCACATCTACAATTAGTTCTCTTGAGGGGCCCAGAATGTCACATCTACAATTAGTTCTCTTGAGGGGCCCAGAATGTCACATCTACAATTAGTTCTCTTTGAGAGGACCAGAATGTCACATCTACAATTAGTTCTTTTGAGGGGCCCAGCATGTCACATCTACAATTAGTTCTCTTGAGGGGCCCAGAATGTCACATCTACAATTAGTTCTCTTGAGGGGCCCAGAATGTCACATCTACAATTAGTTCTCTTGAGGGGCCCAGAATGTCACATCTACAATTAGTTCTCTTGAGGGGTGGGGCATGTCACATCTACAATTAGTTCTCTTGAGGGGCCCAGAATGTCACATCTACAATCAGTTCTCTTGAGAGGCCCAGAATGTCACATCTACAATTAGTTCTCTTGAAGGGCCCAGAATGTCACATCTACAATTAGTTCTCTTGAGAGGCCCAGAATGTCACATCTACAATTAGTTCCCTTGAGGGGCCCAGAATGTCACATCTACAATTAGTTTTCTTGAGGGGCGGGGTGGGGCAAGTCACACCTACAATTAGTTCTCTTGAGGGGCAGGGTGGGGCAAGTCACACCTACATTTAGTTCTCTTGAGGGGCGGGGCATGTCACACCTACATTTAGTTCTCTTGAGGGGCGTGGTGGGGCAAGTCACACCTACATTTAGTTCTCTTGAGGGGCGGGGCATGTCACACCTACATTTAGTTCTCTTGAGGGGCGGGGCAGCCTCATCTCGAGAGGAGGAGGAGATGGTTGAGGTAAGACTGCTGGACTGCTTCCTGAGCGGCGTCTTCACCGGCATGACCGGCACTTCCTCGTCACTGCTCAAATCATGCTTCCGCTTTGCCTAAGAATAAACATTGTTACGTACAAATAAACTTGGCTTGAACATTAACACTGCTGCTGATAAAAAAGTTTGAAGTTGATTCTGCTGGTGTTAAGCTGGTGGAGAGGGAGGAGGGCGTTACCGGACTAGATTTAGCAGGTGGGGGTGTCTGGATCTTCTCTTCTCTCTTCGCATCACTACTCGACGTCCGCAACTCATCAGCCATCTTGGAAGCTGCTCTTGCCGCTGCAGCACCTACAGAGAGTGAGTGAGTGAGTGAATGTTAGGACACACATATCTACCAGGTATTCACTACAAATCTACCAGGTATTCACTACATATCTACCAGGTATTCACTACATATCTACCAGGTATTCACTACAAATCAACCAGGTATTCACTACATATCTACCAGGTATTCACTACATATCTACCAGGTATTCACTACATATCAACCAGGTATTCACTACATATCTACCAGGTATTCACTACATATCTACCAGGTATTCACTACATATCAACCAGGTATTCACTACATATCTACCAGGTATTCACTACGTATCTACCAGGTATTCCCTACATATCTACCAGGTATTCCCTACGTATCTACCAGGTATTCACTACATATCTACCAGGTATCTACTACGTATCCCATATGGCCAACCTTTAAGGGGAGGTTGTTCCACTGTTTCATTCCTCTTGGCAAACAGCGCCCCCACTTTCATGTCACCGCCCTCGGCTGTCTTCAGTTTGAAGGCACCCAGTGTCTTCTGTGTGGGAGTCTTCTGAGATAACAGGGTCAGAATTACAGATTACTAATCAGACTTTCTATCTACTCTGTCTGTCTGTCCGGATACAAGGCACCCAGTGTCTTCTGTGTGGGAGTCTTCTGAGATAACAGGGTCAGAATTACAGATTACTGATCAGACTTTCTATCTACTCTGTCTGTCTGTCCGGATACAAGGCACCCAGTGTCTTCTGTGTTGGAGTCTTCTGAGATAACAGGGTCAGAATTACAGATTACTGATCAGACTTTCTATCTACTCTGTCTGTCTGTCCGGATACAAGGCACCCAGTGTCTTCTGTGTTGGAGTCTTCTGAGATAACAGGGTCAGAATTACAGATTACTGATCAGACTTTCTATCTACTCTGTCTGTCTGTCCGGATACAAGGCACCCAGTGTCTTCTGTGTGGGAGTCTTCTGAGATAACAGGGTCAGAATTACAGATTACTAATCAGACTTTCTATCTACTCTGTCTGTCTGTCCGGATACAAGGCACCCAGTGTCTTCTGTGTGGGAGTCTTCTGAGATAACAGGGTCAGAATTACAGATTACTGATCAGACTTTCTATCTACTCTGTCTGTCTGTCCGGATACAAGGCACCCAGTGTCTTCTGTGTTGGAGTCTTCTGAGATAACAGGGTCAGAATTACAGATTACTGATCAGACTTTCTATCTACTCTGTCTGTCTGTCCGGATACAAGGCACCCAGTGTCTTCTGTGTGGGAGTCTTCTGAGATAACAGGGTCAGAATTACAGATTACTGATCAGACTTTCTATCTACTCTGTCTGTCTGTCCGGATACAAGAGTAGTTACTGAGCTACAAAAACAATATCATCAAAATGGGATTCGGAACTTTGTATTTCTATGTCAAGTCCACACCACTATGAACAGAGTCAAAGTCAAACATGTTGCCATGGGAATATGGAAAAACTATCAATTGTAATCACCCAAAAGTAGCAAAAGGCACACTTTGACAAAAGTATACTGGAGTGGAATAAACACAAGTATACTGGAGTGGAATAAACACAAATATACTGGAGTGGAATAAACACAAGTATACTGGAGTGGAATAAACACAAGTACACTGGAGTGGAATAAACACAAGTATACTAGAGTGGAATAAACACAAGCATACTAGAGTGGAATAAACACAAGTGTACTGGAGTGGAATAAACACAAGCATACTAGAGCGGAATAAACACAAGTATACTGGGGTGGAATAAACACAAGTATACTGGAGTGGAATAAACACAAGTATACTGGAGTGGAATAAGCACAAGTATACTGGAGTGGAATAAGCAAAAGTATATTGGAGTGGAATAAACACAAGTATACTGGAGTGGAATAAACACAAGCATGCCAGAGTGGAATAAACACAAGCATACTGGAGTGGAATAAACAAAGTTGTACAAACCTCTGCTTCCTTCCCTTCGGCTGGAGCATGGAGCTTGATGAAGGACAATCCATAGGATGAAGTCTGAAGATAAAGTTGGGATCACAGTACACACTAGAGGGGATAACCCTGACAACATCCTACCTTACAGAAGGGATGAGTACACACTAGAGGGGATAACCCAGACAACATCTTACCTTACAGAAGGTCTGAGTACACACTAGAGGGGATAACCCAGACAACATCTTACCTTACAGAAGGGCTGAGTACACACTAGAGGGGATAACCCAGACAACATCCTACCTTACAGAAGGGCTGAGTACACACTAGAGGGGATAACCCAGACAACATCTTACCTTACAGAAGGGCTGAGTACACACTAGAGGGGATAACCCAGACAACATCTTACCTTACAGAAGCGCTGAGTACACACTAGAGGGGATAACCCAGACAACATCCTACCTTACAGAAGGGCTGAGTACACACTAGAGGGGATAACCCAGACAACATCCTACCTTACAGAAGGGCTGAGTACACACTAGAGGGGATAACCCTGATAACATCCTACCTTACAGAAGGGCTGAGTACACACTAGAGGGGATAACCCAGACAACATCTTACCTTACAGAAGGGCTGAGTACACACTAGAGGGGATAACCCTGATAACATCTTACCTTACAGAAGGGCTGAGTACACACTAGAGGGGATAACCCAGACAGCATCTTACCTTACAGAAGGGCTGAGTACACACTAGAGGGGATAACCCAGACAACATCTTACCTTACAGAAGGGCTGAGTACACACTAGAGGGGATAACCCAGACAACATCCTACCTTACAGAAGAGCTGAGTACACACTAGAGGGGATAACCCAGACAACATCCTACCTTACAGAAGGGCTGAGTACACACTAGAGGGGATAACCCTGATAACATCCTACCTTACAGAAGGGCTGAGTACACACTAGAGGGGATAACCCAGACAACATCTTACCTTACAGAAGGGCTGAGTACACACTAGAGGGGATAACCCAGACAACATCTTACCTTACAGAAGGGCTGAGTACACACTAGAGGGGATAACCCAGACAACATCCTACCTTACAGAAGGGCTGAGTACACACTAGAGGGGATAACCCAGACAACATCCTACCTTACAGAAGGGCTGAGTACACACTAGAGGGGATAACCCTGATAACATCCTACCTTACAGAAGGGCTGAGTACACACTAGAGGGGATAACCCAGACAACATCTTACCTTACAGAAGGGCTGAGTACACACTAGAGGGGATAACCCTGATAACATCTTACCTTACAGAAGGGCTGAGTACACACTAGAGGGGATAACCCAGACAACATCTTACCTTACAGAAGGGCTGAGTACACACTAGAGGGGATAACCCAGACAACATCCTACCTTACAGAAGGGCTGAGTACACACTAGAGGGGATAACCCAGACAACATCCTACATTACAGAAGGGCTGAGTACACACTAGAGGGGATAACCCAGACAACATCCTACCTTACAGAAGGGCTGAGTACACACTTGAGGGGATAACCCAGACAACATCCTACCTTACAGAAGGGCTGAGTACACACTAGAGGGGATAACCCAGATAACATCTTACCTTACAGAAGGGCTGAGTACACACTAGAGGGGATAACCCAGACAACATCTTACCTTACAGAAGGGCTGAGTACACACTTGAGGGGATAACCCAGACAACATCCTACCTTACAGAAGGGCTGAGTACACACTAGAGGGGATAACCCAGACAACATCCTACCTTACAGAAGGGCTGAGTACACACTAGAGAGGGTAACCCTGATAACATCCTACCTTACAGAAGGGCTGAGTACACACTAGAGGGGATAACCCAGACAACATCTTACCTTACAGAAGGGCTGAGTACACACTAGAGGGGATAACCCTGACAACATCTTACCTTACAGAAGGGCTGAGTACACACTAGAGGGGATAACCCAGACAACATCTTACCTTACAGAAGGGCTGAGTACACACTAGAGGGGATAACCCAGACAACATCTTACCTTACAGAAGGGCTGAGTACACACTAGAGGGGATAACCCTGATAACATCCTACCTTACAGAAGGGATGAGTACACACTAGAGGGGATAACCCAGACAACATCTTACCTTACAGAAGGTCTGAGTACACACTAGAGGGGATAACCCAGACAACATCTTACCTTACAGAAGGGCTGAGTACACACTAGAGGGGATAACCCAGACAACATCCTACCTTACAGAAGGGCTGAGTACACACTAGAGGGGATAACCCAGACAACATCTTACCTTACAGAAGGGCTGAGTACACACTAGAGGGGATAACCCAGACAACATCTTACCTTACAGAAGGGCTGAGTACACACTAGAGGGGATAACCCAGACAACATCCTACCTTACAGAAGGGCTGAGTACACACTAGAGGGGATAACCCAGACAACATCCTACCTTACAGAAGGGCTGAGTACACACTAGAGGGGATAACCCTGATAACATCCTACCTTACAGAAGGGCTGAGTACACACTAGAGGGGATAACCCAGACAACATCTTACCTTACAGAAGGGCTGAGTACACACTAGAGGGGATAACCCTGATAACATCTTACCTTACAGAAGGGCTGAGTACACACTAGAGGGGATAACCCAGACAACATCTTACCTTACAGAAGGGCTGAGTACACACTAGAGGGGATAACCCAGACAACATCTTACCTTACAGAAGGGCTGAGTACACACTAGAGGGGATAACCCAGACAACATCCTACCTTACAGAAGAGCTGAGTACACACTAGAGGGGATAACCCAGACAACATCCTACCTTACAGAAGGGCTGAGTACACACTAGAGGGGATAACCCTGATAACATCCTACCTTACAGAAGGGCTGAGTACACACTAGAGGGGATAACGCAGACAACATCTTACCTTACAGAAGGGCTGAGTACACACTAGAGGGGATAACCCAGACAACATCTTACCTTACAGAAGGGCTGAGTACACACTAGAGGGGATAACCCAGACAACATCCTACCTTACAGAAGGGCTGAGTACACACTAGAGGGGATAACCCAGACAACATCCTACCTTACAGAAGGGCTGAGTACACACTAGAGGGGATAACCCTGATAACATCCTACCTTACAGAAGGGCTGAGTACACACTAGAGGGGATAACCCAGACAACATCTTACCTTACAGAAGGGCTGAGTACACACTAGAGGGGATAACCCTGATAACATCTTACCTTACAGAAGGGCTGAGTACACACTAGAGGGGATAACCCAGACAACATCTTACCTTACAGAAGGGCTGAGTACACACTAGAGGGGATAACCCAGACAACATCCTACCTTACAGAAGGGCTGAGTACACACTAGAGGGGATAACCCAGACAACATCCTACATTACAGAAGGGCTGAGTACACACTAGAGGGGATAACCCAGACAACATCCTACCTTACAGAAGGGATGAGTACACACTAGAGGGGATAACCCAGACAACATCTTACCTTACAGAAGGGCTGAGTACACACTAGAGGGGATAACCCAGACAACATCTTACCTTACAGAAGGGCTGAGTACACACTAGAGGGGATAACCCAGACAACATCTTACCTTACAGAAGGGCTGAGTACACACTAGAGGGGATAACCCAGACAACATCTTACCTTACAGAAGGGCTGAGTACACACTAGAGGGGATAACCCTGATAACATCCTACCTTACAGAAGGGATGAGTACACACTAGAGGGGATAACCCAGACAACATCTTACCTTACAGAAGGGCTGAGTACACACTAGAGGGGATAACCCTGATAACATCCTACCTTACAGAAGGGATGAGTACACACTAGAGGGGATAACCCAGACAACATCTTACCTTACAGAAGGGCTGAGTACACACTAGAGGGGATAACCCTGATAACATCCTACCTTACAGAAGGGATGAGTACACACTAGAGGGGATAACCCTGATAACATCCTACCTTACAGAAGGGATGAGTACACACTAGAGGGGATAACCCTGATAACATCCTACCTTACAGAAGGGCTGAGTACACACTAGAGGGGATAACCCAGACAACATCTTACCTTACAGAAGGGCTGAGTACACACTAGAGGGGATAACCCAGACAACATCTTACCTTACAGAAGGGCTGAGTACACACTAGAGGGGATAACCCCGATAACATCCTACCTTACAGAAGGGATGAGTACACACTAGAGGGGATAACCCTGATAACATCCTACCTTACAGAAGGGCTGAGTACACACTAGAGGGGATAACCCTGATAACATCTTACCTTACAGAAGGTCTGAGTACACACTAGAGGGGATAACCCTGATAACATCCTACCTTACAGAAGGGCTGAGTACACACTAGAGGGGATAACCCTGATAACATCCTACCTTACAGAAGGGCTGAGTACACACTAGAGGGGATAACCCTGATAACATCCTACCTTACAGAAGGGCTGAGTACACACTAGAGGGGATAACCCTGATAACATCCTACCTTACAGAAGGGCTGAGTACACACTAGAGGGGATAACCCTGATAACATCTTACCTTACAGAAGGTCTGAGTACACACTAGAGGGGATAACCCTGATAACATCCTACCTTACAGAAGGGCTGAGTACACACTAGAGGGGATAACCCTGATAACATCCTACCTTACAGAAGGGCTGAGTACACACTAGAGGGGATAACCCAGACAACATCCTACCTTACAGAAGAGCTGAGTACACACTAGAGGGGATAACCCTGATAAGATCTTACCTTACAGAAGGTCTGAGTACACACTAGAGGGGATAACCCTGATAACATCTTACCTTACAGAAGGGCTGAGTACACACTAGAGGGGATAACCCTGATAACATCCTACCTTACAGAAGGGCTGAGTACACACTAGAGGGGATAACCCAGACAACATCTTACCTTACAGAAGGGCTGAGTACACACTACAGAGGATAACCCTGATAACATCCTACCTTACAGAAGGGCTGAGTACACACTACAGAGGATAACCCAGACAACATCCTACCTTACAGAAGGGCTGAGTACACACTAGAGGGGATAACCCTGATAACATCTTACCTTACAGAAGGGCTGAGTACACACTTGAGGGGATAACCCAGACAACATCCTACCTTACAGAAGGGCTGAGTACACACTAGAGGGGATAACCCAGATAACATCTTACCTTACAGAAGGGCTGAGTACACACTAGACGGGATAACCCAGACAACATCTTACCTTACAGAAGGGCTGAGTACACACTTGAGGGGATAACCCAGACAACATCCTACCTTACAGAAGGGCTGAGTACACACTAGAGGGGATAACCCAGACAACATCTTACCTTACAGAAGGGCTGAGTACACACTAGAGAGGGTAACCCTGATAACATCCTACCTTACAGAAGGGCTGAGTACACACTAGAGGGGATAACCCAGACAACATCTTACATTACAGAAGGGCTGAGTACACACTAGAGGGGATAACCCTGACAACATCTTACCTTACAGAAGGGATGAGTACACACTAGAGGGGATAACCCAGACAACATCTTACCTTACAGAAGGTCTGAGTACACACTAGAGGGGATAACCCAGACAACATCTTACCTTACAGAAGGGCTGAGTACACACTAGAGGGGAAAACCCAGACAACATCTTACCTTACAGAAGGGCTGAGTACACACTAGAGGGGATAACCCAGACAACATCTTACCTTACAGAAGGGCTGAGTACACACTAGAGGGGATAACCCAGACAACATCTTACCTTACAGAAGGGCTGAGTACACACTAGAGGGGATAACCCAGACAACATCTTACCTTACAGAAGGGCTGAGTACACACTAGAGGGGATAACCCTGATAACATCCTACCTTACAGAAGGGATGAGTACACACTAGAGGGGATAACCCAGACAACATCTTACCTTACAGAAGGGCTGAGTACACACTAGAGGGGATAACCCTGATAACATCCTACCTTACAGAAGGGATGAGTACACACTAGAGGGGATAACCCTGATAACATCCTACCTTACAGAAGGGATGAGTACACACTAGAGGGGATAACCCTGATAACATCCTACCTTACAGAAGGGCTGAGTACACACTAGAGGGGATAACCCAGACAACATCTTACCTTACAGAAGGTCTGAGTACACACTAGAGGGGATAACCCAGACAACATCTTACCTTACAGAAGGGCTGAGTACACACTAGAGGGGATAACCCTGATAACATCCTACCTTACAGAAGGGATGAGTACACACTAGAGGGGATAACCCTGATAACATCCTACCTTACAGAAGGGCTGAGTACACACTAGAGGAGGGTAACCCAGACAACATCCTACCTGAGTAGCTGAGGGCTGAGTAAACACTAATGGGGGACAACCCTGATAACATCTTACCTTACAGAAGGGCTGAGTACACACTAGAGGGGATAACCCTGATAACATCCTACCTTACAGAAGGGCTGAGTACACACTAGAGGGGATAACCCTGATAACATCCTACCTTACAGAAGGGCTGAGTACACACTAGAGGGGATAACCCTGATAACATCCTACCTTACAGAAGGGATGAGTACACACTAGAGGGGATAACCCTGATAACATCCTACCTTACAGAAGGGCTGAGTACACACTAGAGGGGATAACCCTGATAACATCTTACCTTACAGAAGGTCTGAGTACACACTAGAGGGGATAACCCTGATAACATCCTACCTTACAGAAGGGCTGAGTACACACTAGAGGGGATAACCCTGATAACATCCTACCTTACAGAAGGGCTGAGTACACACTAGAGGGGATAACCCAGACAACATCTTACCTTACAGAAGGGCTGAGTACACACTACAGAGGATAACCCTGATAACATCCTACCTTACAGAAGGGCTGAGTACACACTACAGAGGATAACCCTGATAACATCCTACCTTACAGAAGGGCTGAGTACACACTAGAGGGGATAACCCTGATAACATCTTACCTTACAGAAGGGCTGAGTACACACTAGAGGGGATAACCCAGACAACATCCTACCTTACAGAAGGGCTGAGTACACACTAGAGGGGGTAACCCTGACAACATCTTACCTTACAGAAGGGCTGAGTACACACTAGAGGGGATAACCCTGATAACATCCTACCTTACAGAAGGGCTGAGTACACACTAGAGGGGATAACCCTGATAACATCTTACCTGAGTAGCAGAGGGCTGTGTACACACTAATGGGGGATAACCCTGATAACATCCTACCTTACAGAAGGGCTGAGTACACACTAGAGGGGGCAACCCTGATAACATCCTACCTTACAGAAGGGCTGAGTACACACTAGAGGGGATAACCCTGATAACATCCTACCTTACAGAAGGGCTGAGTACACACTAGAGGAGGGTAACCCAGACAACATCCTACCTGAGTAGCTGAGGGCTGAGTAAACACTAATGGGGGACAACCCTGATAACATCTTACCTTAGAGAAGGGATGAGTACACACTAGAGGGGATAACCCTAAAAACATCTTACCTTAGAGAAGGGATGAGTACATACTAGAGGGGATAACCCTGACAACATCTTACCTTACAGAAGGGCTGAGTACACACTAGAGGGGGTAACCCAGACAACATCCTACCTTACAGAAGGGCTGAGTACACACTAGAGGGGATAACCCAGACAACATCCTACCTTACAGAAGGTCTGAGTACACACTAGAGGGGATAACCCTGATAACATCTTACCTTACAGAAGGTCTGAGTACACACTAGAGGGGATAACCCAGATAACATCCTACCTTACAGAAGGGCTGAGTACACACTAGAGGGGATAACCCTGATAACATCCTACCTTACAGAAGGGCTGAGTACACACTAGAGGGGATAACCCTTATAACATCTTACCTTACAGAAGGTCTGAGTACACACTAGAGGGGATAACCCTGATAACATCCTACCTTACAGAAGGGATGAGTACACACTAGAGGGGATAACCCTGATAACATCTTACTTTAGAGAAGGGATGAGTACACACTAGAGGGGATAACCCTGACAACATCTTACCTTACAGAAGGGCTGAGTACACACTATCTTCACTCGATCCCACTTCTTGTCTGTCACTGCCCTGGAGAGTTTGTCAAGTCCGAACATACGGACGCTGTTCCTGTTTGTACCATTGCGGCTCTCCAAGGGGGTCATGAATGACGACGCCACCAGGATCACCTGCAAACATTAAGTAGATATACCACCTTGAACTGACTTGTGAAGGTCCGAGGTAGAATTGCTCTCGGCAACCAATGCACGTCATCAGAGATGACTGCCTGGATAGTGTGGTCAGAGTGTTGATGTATTTCATCATTTCCCAACTGTGTAGATTGATGCTCATCATGTGAGTCACTGAATTGTCTGGTCCAGATTCGATTATTTACAGACCGCCATCATATAGCTGGAATATTGCTGGGCGCTGCGTTAAACAACAAACAATCAAACAAAACACAAAACTTGGAAGTCTGTGTACAGGGTGATCAAGGATATACTACATAGTCTGTGTACAGGGTGATAAGGAATATACTACATAGTCTGTGTACAGGGTGATCAAGGATATACTACTTAGTCTGTGTACAGGGTGATAAGGAATATACTACATAGTCTGTGTACAGGGTGATCAAGGATATACTACTTAGTCTGTGTACAGGGTGATCAAGGATATACTACATAGTCTGTGTACAGGGTGATAAGGAATATACTACATAGTCTGTGTACAGGGTGATCAAGGATATACTACTTAGTCTGTGTACAGGGTGATAAGGAATATACTACATAGTCTGTGTACAGGGTGATCAAGGATATACTACTTAGTCTGTGTACAGGGTGATCAAGGATATACTACATAGTCTGTGTACAGGGTGATAAGGAATATACTACATAGTCTGTGTACAGGGTGATCAAGGATATACTACTTAGTCTGTGTACAGGGTGATCAAGGATATACTACATAGTCTGTGTACAAGGTTATCAAGGATATACTACTTAGTCTGTGTAGAGGGTGATCAAGGATATACTACTTAGTCTGTGTACAGGGTGATCAAGGATATACTACATAGTCTGTGTACAGGGTGATCAAGGATATACTACATCGTCTGTGTACAGGGTGATAGAGGATATACTACTTAGTCTGTGTACAAGGTTATCAAGGATATACTACATAGTCTGTGTACAGGGTGATAGAGGATATACTACTTAGTCTGTGTACAAGGTTATCAAGGATATACTACTTAGTCTGTGTACAGGGTGATAGAGGATATACTACTTAGTCTGTGTACAAGGTTATCAAGGATATACTACTTAGTCTGTGTACAGGGTGATCAAGGATATACTACATAGTCTGTGTACAAGGTTATCAAGGATATACTACATAGTCTGTGTACAGGGTGATCAAGGATATACTACATCGTCTGTGTACAGTGTGATAGAGGATATACTACATCATCATCATCGGACTTAGTAAACCCTAAGTATTTTTTACATTTGTATACTTATCCTGCATTACTCCTGAATGTATTCACTGCTTACCTTACGACAATTGGAAGGACAGCACAATAGTAATGTCCAGGATGAAGAAATAAAGTTGTTGTTCTGAAGTCACTTTTACTGACCTTCGTCACTGTCCTGTGACCTTGAGGTCACTTTCTTTACATCACTGCCTGTTGCCCGAGCTCTTAGAAAAACATACTTTTGAGATTTCTAAAGCCAAAGTGGGAAGGAAAATCGTGTGACAGTGGGCCTGAACGTAGTAATGCAGTAATGTAAAAAAAAATTAGATTTTACTAAATTATTTACTTATCCTGCATTACTCCTTAATGCATCTGTATCGGACGGTTTGGAGGTGGGTAAACCACCAGAATACAGAAACCTCAATAACTCACACCCTGAAATACGACACCAGTTGGTCGATAAACCGTGAAGCGGAAAAGTTAAGCAAAACGCCATAAGGGTAGGATTGTTCAAATATCAAAACGATTGAACATAGGAATTAAAGAGAAATTACCTCTACATATTTAGTAATGAAGAAAATAACAGCTGATCAGCTAATTCTTTACTTACTACATCATAGAGCCGTCGTTGACAATCAAGATTGTCTAATTTCTTCCACTGGCGGCGACTGAGTGACTGCACCTGAAAGTAGGCTGGCTCTGTAAAGGGCGAGTTCACTACCGGTAATTGGTAACCTGCTGGGTAACAACCAGAGGTCCAAAACTTTGCATGCTTTTGACGTCCTCGTGAGCCACAACGACTAGCAAAAACTGAGTCGAACCTCCAGAAATATCCTTCCATGACTGTTCTAAAAGAACTATTGTAGTGTAGGGCCATGTTAAAGGCTAACACCCTGAGATCGTGAGGGTAGTTCGTGTGGAAAATTCAAACTGCTCGCACCAAGCCCAGGAGAAATTCACCTTCGTGTACGGCTCCAACAATAGTCGATCGATCGGTAGTTGAATTTAGCAATAAAATCCCAGCATAACCTGAGATGTACCACTCCGTGCGTCCTGTGCTCAAAGCAGATCCGAGTGGTGCCCATCGCCTGTAGTTTGCTGACCCCTGCCGCCGTGGCTAATGCCAAGAGAAACCATTGTTTCCTTGGTGAGGTCATAAAATGAGGAAACATAGAGGGGCTTGAAGGGGGTCCTCACAAACCTGGAAGTACCACGTTCAAGTCCCAAGCAGGTGGGCGGAACTTGACCTTCTGGTCCTCAAGCCTGTAGTTCCGGGACCTGAAGCACCTTGTGACAGCCAACACTGAGTTCAGTGCAACCAATCACGTAGTAATGGTGCTACCCTCCAAGTGTCTTTGGGTACGCAAATGTAGGAGGCATTCCACTAGGGATTGTTGTGACAGTGCAAAAAGTCTCAAATGATCCCCACTTGTCATCGTATAGTCCTCTGAGAGAGGGACCATGAACTAAAGCTATAGCTTTGCTGCCTGCGCCAAAATAACCCTTCGCACTTAAACGCCTTTTAAAGACGAACCATGCATGCAGACGTTGGGTGAGGCAATTTGTTGTGAGGGTGGATGAGTAGGTTGGACCACTATGGGAGGGGTAGTGGATCATCTTCTGCCAGATTTTTCTCGACAAACGACCTTCTCGCGGCGGACCATAGTCCTAAGGTTGTCTGGTTTTGCAAGTGAGCCCCCCACCCCTGAAGGGAGGCGTCCACGAACAGGTGTATATTCGGGGATAACCCGAAATAAAGAGACTCCTCCTAGGACATTCAACTCCACCAATTGAGGTAAGGCCTTAGTTTAGCCGGTAGAGTGATGGCCTTGAGTGGATCCCCTTCGCTGTTCAGCAATTGTGACATTTCTCTCGTCTCACGACAAGATTCCTGCAAAATATGATTGTGAGTAACCTGCCTTTAAATTGTAAAACTCGTTGGAGAGAGATTTACACAAAAATTACATTTAGAATTTGGCGAGCACATCTACGTGCATGGTGAGGAACGTGGATAAAGATCTTTGGGCTATTTTTCCCACAACAATATGTACAAAGCGCAAACATAAGTTATGCAATTAAACCATTGTTGATGAAATGGTACTTGAAGAATGCCGTAGAATTGAAGAATAATCTATCAGCAAAAATACAAATTGAAAGTGCATACAATATTTGTCTATATACAACTCAGTGTACACCATGGCTATTTACAGTGAGAGTCTGGCAAGCACATCTGTCTGCAAGCCAACAAGCGTGGGTCATCTGGTAAGATTTGTTCCAACACAATAGTACAATGCTCAAGCATAAGTTATGCAATTAAACCATTGTTGATGAGACAGTACTGGAAGAAACGAGTTAAAAGTGTATACAATAATTGATATACAAGCAACTCACTGTTATGCCAAAGCTAGTAGTATTTAAGAACACAAAAATATGTTATACATACGTAGCTGACTACCTTGGCAAACAAATGTAACACAATTCAAAATGGTGGCAAGCAACAAATAAGTGGCAGGCCAAAAAGACATTCTTTATATGCCCAATTAATACACCTAACACTACACAGCATGGTGCAAGTAATATGAGAAGAATACATCACCCATCACAGATCAATTTTAGAATTGTAGATGAAAACTGAAGGTCTTAATTAATCCAAAAGGAGAGCTCTACTGGGACACGTCCTTGCTGTAGTGCGACAAGCAGTGATGTGAAGAAGATGACCTTAGGTGTCACCAAGGTCACACGACAGCAGCGAGGGTCAGTAAAAGGGACTTCAGAACAACAACTTTATTTCTTCACCCAGGACATCGCTGTTGCACTGTCCTTCTAGCTGTCGTAAGGTAAGCAGTGAATGCATTAAGTAAGAATGCAAGATAAGTAAAGAATACAAAGGATACACACCTGGTAGTCTGTGTCAGCTGCAGCAGTTGACTTCCCCACCAACACCTCCACAAAGCCCGAGCCCTCGTTGCCGATGTCGATGCTGCTGATCTGGGATGCTCGGTCCAACTAAGAAAAAGGAAGGTTTGGATTACCCACTGACAACCACTGGGTGTAGGGACATAGATTCAGGGATGTAGGGAAATAGATTCAGGGGAGTAGGGACATAGATTCAGGGATGTAGGGACATAGATTCAGGGGAGTAGGGACATAGATTCAGGGATGTAGGGACATAGATTCAGGGGTGTAGGGACATAGATTCAGGGGTGTAGGGACATAGATTCAGGGGTGTGGGGACATAGATTCAGGGGTGTAAGGACATAGATTCAGGGGTGTAGGGACATAGATTCAGGGATGTAGGGACATAGATACAGGGGTGTAGGGACATAGATTCAGGGGAGTAGGGACATAGATTCAGGGATGTAGGGACATAGATTCAGGGGTGCGGGGACATAGATTCAGGGGTGCGGGGACATAGATTCAGGGGTGCGGGGACATAGATTCAGGGGTGCAGGGACATAGATTCAGAGGTGCAGGGACATAGATTCAGGGGTGCGGGGACATAGATTCAGGGGTGCGGGGACATAGATTCAGGGGTGCAGGGACATAGATTCAGAGGTGCAGGGACATAGATTCAGGGGTGTAGGGACATAGATTCAGGGGTGTAGGGACAGATTCAGGGGTGTAGGGACAGATTCAGGTTCAGGGGTGTAGGGACATAGATTCAGGGATGTAGGGACATAGATTCAGGGGTGTAGGGACATAGATTCAGGGGAGTAGGGACAAAGATTCAGGGGAGTAGGGACATAGATTCAGGGGTGTAGGGACACAGGTTCAGGGGTGCAGGGACATAGATTCAGGGGTGTAGGGACACAGATTCAAGGATGTAGGGACATAGATTCAGGGATGTAGGGACATAGATTCAGGGATGTAGGGACATAGATTCAGGGATGTAGGGACATAGATTCAGGGATGTAGGGTCATAGATTTAGGGATATAGGGACATAGATTCAGGGGAGTAGGGACAAAGATTCAGGGGTGTAGGGACATAGATTCAGGGATGTAGGGACATAGATTCAGGGGTGTAGGGACATAGATTCAGGGGAGTAGGGACAAAGATTCAGGGGTGTAGGGACATAGATTCAGGGATGTAGGGACACAGGTTCAGGGGTGTAGGGACATAGATTCAGGGGTGTATGGACAGATTCAGGGGAGTAGGGACATAGATTCAGGGGTGTAGGGACACAGATTCAGGGGTGCAGGGACACAGATTCAGGGGTGCAGGGACATAGATTCAGGGGTGTAGGGACATAGATTCAGGGGTGTAGGTGCAGGGACATAGATTCAGTGGTGTAGGGACACAGATTCAGGGGTGTAGGGACAGATTTAGGGGTGAAGGGACAGATTCAGGGGTGTAGGGACAGATTCAGGGGTGTAGGGATACAGGTTCAGGGGTGTAGGGACATAGATTCAGGGATGTAGGGACACAGGTTCAGGGGTGTAGGGACATAGATTCAGGGGTGTATGGACAGATTCAGGGGTGTATGGACAGATTCAGGGGTGAAGGGACATAGATTCAGGGGTGTAGGGACACAGATTCAGGGATGTAGGGACATAGATTCAGGGGTGTAGGGACATAGATTCAGGGGTGTAGGGACATAGATTCAGGGGTGTGGGGACATAGATTCAGGGGTGTAGGGACACAGATTCAGGGGTGTAGGGACATAGATTCAGGGATGTAGGGACATAGATTCAGGGGTGTAGGGACATAGATTCAGGGGTGTAGGGACATAGATTCAGGGGTGTAGGGACATAGATTCAGGGGTGTAGGGACACAGATTCAGGGGTGTAGGGACATAGATTCAGGGATGTAGGGACATAGATTCAGGGGTGTAGGGACAGATTCAGGGGTGTGGGGACATAGATTCAGGGGTGTAGGGACATAGATTCAGGGGTGTAGGGACATAGATTCAGGGGTGTAGGGACACAGATTCAGGGGTGTAGGGACATAGATTCAGGGATGTAGGGACATAGATTCAGGGGTGTAGGGACATAGATTCAGGGGTGCGGGGACATAGATTCAGGGGTGCGGGGACATAGATTCAGGGGTGCGGGGACATAGATTCAGGGGTGCAGGGACATAGATTCAGAGGTGCAGGGACATAGATTCAGGGGTGCGGGGACATAGATTCAGGGGTGCGGGGACATAGATTCAGGGGTGCAGGGACATAGATTCAGAGGTGCAGGGACATAGATTCAGGGGTGTAGGGACATAGATTCAGGGGTGTAGGGACAGATTCAGGGGTGTATGGACATATTCAGGGGTGTAGGGACAGATTCAGGTTCAGGGGTGTAGGGACATAGATTCAGGGATGTAGGGACATAGATTCAGGGGTGTAGGGACATAGATTCAGGGGAGTAGGGACAAAGATTCAGGGGAGTAGGGACATAGATTCAGGGGTGTAGGGACACAGGTTCAGGGGTGCAGGGACATAGATTCAGGGGTGTAGGGACACAGATTCAAGGATGTAGGGACATAGATTCAGGGATGTAGGGACATAGATTCAGGGATGTAGGGACATAGATTCAGGGATGTAGGGACATAGATTCAGGGATGTAGGGTCATAGATTTAGGGATATAGGGACATAGATTCAGGGGAGTAGGGACAAAGATTCAGGGGTGTAGGGACATAGATTCAGGGATGTAGGGACATAGATTCAGGGGTGTAGGGACATAGATTCAGGGGAGTAGGGACAAAGATTCAGGGGTGTAGGGACATAGATTCAGGGATGTAGGGACACAGGTTCAGGGGTGTAGGGACATAGATACAGGGGTGTATGGACAGATTCAGGGGAGTAGGGACATAGATTCAGGGGTGTAGGGACACAGATTCAGGGGTGCAGGGACACAGATTCAGGGGTGCAGGGACATAGATTCAGGGGTGTAGGGACATAGATTCAGGGGTGTAGGTGCAGGGACATAGATTCAGGGGTGTAGGGACACAGATTCAGGGGTGTAGGGACAGATTTAGGGGTGAAGGGACAGATTCAGGGGTGTAGGGACAGATTCAGGGGTGTAGGGATACAGGTTCAGGGGTGTAGGGACATAGATTCAGGGATGTAGGGACACAGGTTCAGGGGTGTAGGGACATAGATTCAGGGGTGTATGGACAGATTCAGGGGTGTATGGACAGATTCAGGGGTGAAGGGACATAGATTCAGGGGTGTAGGGACACAGATTCAGGGATGTAGGGACATAGATTCAGGGGTGTAGGGACATAGATTCAGGGGTGTAGGGACATAGATTCAGGGGTGTGGGGACATAGATTCAGGGGTGTAGGGACACAGATTCAGGGGTGTAGGGACATAGATTCAGGGATGTAGGGACATAGATTCAGGGGTGTAGGGACATAGATTCAGGGGTGTAGGGACATAGATTCAGGGGTGTAGGGACATAGATTCAGGGGTGTAGGGACACAGATTCAGGGGTGTAGGGACATAGATTCAGGGATGTAGGGACATAGATTCAGGGGTGTAGGGACAGATTCAGGGGTGTGGGGACATAGATTCAGGGGTGTAGGAACATAGATTCAGGGGTGTAGGGACATAGATTCAGGGGTGTAGGGACACAGATTCAGGGGTGTAGGGACATAGATTCAGGGATGTAGGGACATAGATTCAGGGGTGTAGGGACATAGATTCAGGGGTGTAGGGACACAGATTCAGGGGTGTAGGGACATAGATTCAGGGATGTAGGGACATAGAATCAGGGGTGTAGGGACAGATTCAGGGGTGTGGGGACAGATTCAGGGATGTAGGGACATAGATTCAGGGATGTAGGGACATAGATTCAGGGGTGTGGGGACATAGAATCAGGGGTGTAGGGACAGATTCAGGGGTGTGGGGACAGATTGAGGGATGTAGGGACATAGATTCAGGGGTGTAGGGACATAGATTCAGGGATATAGGGACATAGATTCAGGGGTGTAGGGACATAGATTCAGGGATGTAGGGACATAGATTCAGGGGTGTTTGGACATAGATTCAGGGGTGTAGGGACATAGATTCAGGGGTGTAGGGACATAGATTCAGGGGTGTAGGGACATAGATTCAGGGGTGTAGGTGTAGGGACATAGATTCAGGGGTGTAGGGACATAGATTAAGGGGTGTAGGTGTATGGACATAGATTCAGGGGTGTAGGGACATAGATTCAGGGGTGCGGGGACATAGATTCAGGGGTGTAGGTGCAGGGACATAGATTCAGGGGTGTAGGTGTAGGGACATAGATTCAGGGGTGCAGGGACATAGATTCAGGGGTGTAGGTGCAGGGACATAGATTCAGGGGTGTAGGGACATAGATTCAGGGGTGTAGGTGTAGGGACATAGATTCAGGGGTGTAGGGACATAGATTCAGGGGTGTATGGACATAGATTCAGGGGTGTAGGGACATAGATTCAGGGGTGTAGGTGCAGGGACATAGATTCAGGGGTGTAGGTGTAGGGACATAGATTCAGGGGTGTAGGGACATAGATTCAGGGGTGTAGGGACATAGATTCAGGAGTGAAGGGACATAGATTCAGGGGTGTAGGTGTAGGGACATAGATTCAGGGGTGTAGGGACATAGATTCAGGGGTGTAGGGACATAGATTCAGGGGTGTAGGTGTAGGGACATAGATTCAGGGGTGTAGGGACATAGATTCAGGGGTGTAGGGACATAGATTCAGGGGTGTAGGTGCAGGGACATAGATTCAGGGGTGTAGGTGTAGGGACATAGATTCAGGGGTGTAGGGACATAGATTCAGGGGTGTAGGGACATAGATTCAGGGGTGTAGGGACATAGATTCAGGGGTGTAGGTGTAGGGACATAGATTCAGGGGTGTAGGGACATAGATTCAGGGGTGTAGGTGTATGGACAGATTCAGGGGTGTAGGGACATAGATTCAGGGGTGTAGGGACATAGATTCAGGGGTGTAGGTGTAGGGACATAGATTCAGGGGTGTAGGTGTAGGGACATAGATTCAGGGGTGTAGGTGTAGGGACATAGATTCAGGGGTGTAGGGACATAGATTCAGGGGTGTAGGGACATAGATTCAGGGGTGTAGGTGTAGGGACATAGATTCAGGGGTGTAGGGACATAGATTCAGGGGTGTAGGGACATAGATTCAGGGGTGTAGGTGCAGGGACATAGATTCAGGGGTGTAGGTGTAGGGACATAGATTCAGGGGTGTAGGGACATAGATTCAGGGGTGTAGGGACATAGATTCAGGGGTGTAGGGACATAGATTCAGGGGTGTAGGTGTAGGGACATAGATTCAGGGGTGTAGGGACATAGATTCAGGGGTGTAGGGACATAGATTCAGGGGAGTAGGGACATAGATTCAGGGGTGTAGGTGTATGGACATAGATTCAGGGATGTAGGGACATAGATTCAGGGGTGTAGGTGTAGGGACATAGATTCAGGGGTACAGGGACATAGATTCAGGGGTGTAGGGACATAGATTCAGGGGTGTAGGGACATAAATTCAGGGGTGTAGGGACATAGATTCAGGGGTGTAGGTGTAGGGACATAGATTCAGGGGTGTAGGGACATAGATTCAGGGGTGCAGGGACATAGATTCAGGGGTGTAGGGACATAGATTCAGGGGTGCAGGGACACAGATTCAGGGGTGTAGGGACATAGATTCAGGGGTGTAGGGACATAGATTCAGGGGTGTAGGGACATAGATTCAGGGGTGTAGGGACATAGATTCAGGGGTGTAGGTGTAGGGACATAGATTCAGGGGTGTAGGTGTAGGGACATAGATTCAGGGGTGTAGGTGTAGGGACATAGATTCAGGGGTGTAGGGACATAGATTCAGGGGTGTAGGGACATAGATTCAGGGGTGTAGGTGCAGGGACATAGATTCAGGGGTGTAGGTGTAGGGACATAGATTCAGGGGTGTAGGGACATAGATTCAGGGGTGTAGGGACATAGATTCAGGGGTGTAGGTGCAGGGACATAGATTCAGGGGTGTAGGTGTAGGGACAGATTCAGGGGTGTAGGGACATAGATTCAGGGGTGCAGGGACATAGATTCAGGGGTGTAGGTGTAGGGACATAGATTCAGGGGTGTAGGGACATAGATTCAGGGGTGTAGGGACATAGATTCAGGGGTGTAGGTGTAGGGACATAGATTCAGGGGTGTAGGGACATAGATTCAGGGGTGTAGGGACATAGATTCAGGGGAGTAGGGACATAGATTCAGGGGTGTAGGTGTATGGACATAGATTCAGGGATGTAGGGACATAGATTCAGGGGTGTAGGTGTAGGGACATAGATTCAGGGGTGCAGGGACATAGATTCAGGGGTGTAGGGACATAGATTCAGGGGTGTAGGGACATAGATTCAGGGGTGTAGGTGTAGGGACATAGATTCAGGGGTGTAGGGACATAGATTCAGGGGTGTAGGTGTAGGGACATAGATTCAGGGGTGTAGGGACATAGATTCAGGGGTGCAGGGACACAGATTCAGGGGTGTAGGGACATAGATTCAGGGGTGTAGGGACATAGATTCAGGGGTGTAGGGACATAGATTCAGGGGTGTAGGTGTAGGGACATAGATTCAGGGGTGTAGGTGTAGGGACATAGATTCAGGGGTGTAGGTGTAGGGACATAGATTCAGGGGTGTAGGGACATAGATTCAGGGGTGTAGGTGTATGGACATAGATTCAGGGATGTAGGGACATAGATTCAGGGGTGTAGGTGTAGGGACATAGATTCAGGGGTGCAGGGACATAGATTCAGGGGTGTAGGGACATAGATTCAGGGGTGTAGGGACATAGATTCAGGGGTGTAGGGACATAGATTCAGGGGTGTAGGGACATAGATTCAGGGGTGTAGGTGTAGGGACATAGATTCAGGGATGTAGGGACATAGATTCAGGGGTGCAGGGACATAGATTCAGGGGTGTAGGGACATAGATTCAGGGGTGCAGGGACACAGATTCAGGGGTGTAGGGACATAGATTCAGGGGTGTAGGGACATAGATTCAGGGGTGTAGGGACATAGATTCAGGGGTGTAGGGACATAGATTCAGGGGTGTAGGTGTAGGGACATAGATTCAGGGGTGTAGGTGTAGGGACATAGATTCAGGGGTGTAGGGACATAGATTCAGGGGTGTAGGGACATAGAATCAGGGGTGTATGGACAGATTCAGGGGTGTAGGGACATAGATTCAGGGGTGTAGGTGTAGGGACATAGATTCAGGGGTGTAGGGACATAGATTCAGGGGTGTAGGGACATAGATTCAGGGGTGTATGGACAGATTCAGGGGTGTAGGGACATAGATTCAGGGGTGTAGGGACATAGATTCAGGGGTGTAGGTGTAGGGACATAGATTCAGGGGTGTAAGGACATAGATTCAGGGATGTAGGTGTAGGGACATAGATTCAGGGGAGTAGGTGTAGGGACATAGATTCAGGGGTGCAGGGACATAGATTCAGGGGTGTAGGTGCAGGGACATAGATTCAGGGGTGTAGGGACATAGATTCAGGGGTGTAGGGACATAGATTCAGGGGTGTAGGGACATAGATTCAGGGGTGTAGGTGTAGGGACATAGATTCAGGGGTGCAGGGACATAGATTCAGGGGTGTAGGTGCAGGGACATAGATTCAGGGGTGTAGGGACATAGATTCAGGGGTGTAGGGACATAGATTCAGGGGTGTAGGGACATAGATTCAGGGGTGTAGGGACATAGATTCAGGGGTGAAGGTGTAGGGACATAGATTCAGGGGTGTAGGGACATAGATTCAGGGGTGTAGGTGTAGGGACATAGATTCAGGGGTGTAGGGACATAGATTCAGGGGTGTAGGGACATAGATTCAGGGGTGTAGGGACATAGATTCAGGGGTGTAGGTGTAGGGACATAGATTCAGGGGTGTAGGGACATAGATTCAGGGGTGTAGGGACATAGATTCAGGGGAGTAGGGACATAGATTCAGGGGTGTAGGTGTATGGACATAGATTCAGGGATGTAGGGACATAGATTCAGGGGTGTAGGTGTAGGGACATAGATTCAGGGGTGCAGGGACATAGATTCAGGGGTGTAGGGACATAGATTCAGGGGTGTAGGGACATAGATTCAGGGGTGTAGGGACATAGATTCAGGGGTGTAGGTGTAGGGACATAGATTCAGGGGTGTAGGGACATAGATTCAGGGGTGTAGGGACATAGATTCAGGGGTGTAGGTGTAGGGACATAGATTCAGGGGTGTAGGGACATAGATTCAGGGGTGTAGGGACATAGATTCAGGGGTGTAGGGACATAGATTCAGGGGTGTAGGTGTAGGGACATAGATTCAGGGGTGTAGGGACATAGATTCAGGGGTGTAGGGACATAGATTCAGGGGTGTAGATGTAGGGACATAGATTCAGGGGTGTAGGTGCAGGGACATAGAATCAGGGGTGTATGGACAGATTCAGGGGTGTAGGGACATAGATTCAGGGGTGTAGGGACATAGAATCAGGGGTGTATGGACAGATTCAGGGGTGTAGGGACATAGATTCAGGGGTGTAGGGATACAGGTTCAGGGGTGTATGGACATAGATTCAGGGGTGTAGGTGTAGGGACACAGATTCAGGGGTGTAGGGACATAGATTCAGGGGTGTAGGTGTAGGGACATAGAATCAGGGGTGTAGGGACATAGATTCAGGGGTGTAGGGATACAGGTTCAGGGGTGTAGGGACATAGAATCAGGGGTGTATGGACAGATTCAGGGGTGTAGGGACAGATTCAGGGGTGTAGGGATACAGGTTCAGGGGTGTAGGGACAGATTCAGGGGTGTAGGTGTAGGGACATAGTTTCAGGGGTGCAGGGACATAGATTCAGGGGTGTAGGGACATAGATTCAGGGGTGCAGGGACAGAGATTCAGGGGTGTAGGGACATAGATTCAGGGGTGTAGGGACATAGATTCAGGGGTGTAGGGACATAGATTCAGGGGTGTAGGGACATAGATTCAGGGGTGTAGGTGTAGGGACATAGATTCAGGGGTGTAGGTGTAGGGACATAGATTCAGGGGTGTAGGGACATAGATTCAGGGGTGTAGGGACAGAATCAGGGGTGTATGGACAGATTCAGGGGTGTAGGGACATAGATTCAGGGGTGTAGGTGTAGGGACATAGATTCAGGGGTGTAGGGACATAGATTCAGGGGTGTAGGGACATAGATTCAGGGGTTTATGGACAGATTCAGGGGTGTAGGGACATAGATTCAGGGGTGTGGGGACATAGATTCAGGGGTGTAGGCATATAGATACAGGGTATATAGATACAGGGCGTATAGATACAGGGGTACAGACAGGGTATATAGATACAGGGGTACAGACAGGGTATATAGATACAGGGTATATAGATATAGGGGTACAGACAGGGTATATAGATACAGGGTATATAGATACAGGGGTACAGACAGGGTATATAGATACAGGTGTACAGACAGGGTATATAGATACAGGTGTACAGACAGGGTATAAAGATACAGGGTATATAGATACAGGGGTGCAGACAGGGTATATAGATACAGGGGTACAGACAGGGTATATAGATACAGGGGTAGACAGGGTATATAGATACAGGGTATATAGATACAGGGGTACAGACAGGGTATATAGATACAGGGGTACAGACAGGGTATATAGATACAGGGGTACAGACAGGGTATATAGATACACGGGTACAGACAGGGTATAGAGATACAGGTGTACAGACAGGGTATATAGATACACGGGTACAGACAGGGTATATAGATACAGGGGTACAGACAGGGTATATAGATACACGGGTACAGACAGGGTATATAGATACAGGGGTGCAGACAGGGTATATAGATACAGGGGTACAGACAGGGTATATAGATACAGGGGTACAGACAGGGTATATAGATACAGGGTATATAGATACAGGGGTACAGACAGGGTATATAGATACAGGGGTACAGACAGGGTATATAGATACAGGGGTACAGACAGGGTATATAGATACACGGGTACAGACAGGGTATAGAGATACAGGTGTACAGACAGGGTATATAGATACACGGGTACAGACAGGGTATATAGATACAGGGGTACAGACAGGGTATATAGATACACGGGTACAGACAGGGTATATAGATACAGGGGTACAGACAGGGTATATAGATATAGGGGTACAGACAGGGTATATAGATACACGGGTACAGACAGATCATATAGATACAGGGGTACAGACAGGGTATACCTGCAACACCACCACAGCGGACTTCGCCCCCGGGGCGGCACACTTCCACTTGAACGTCCCCTCTGGTTTCAGCAGGTTCTCAGCTGGGTGGTTCTTTGGGGGAGACAAGGGTACACATGAGACCAGCGAGGACAACAGGTCAGTACTGATTAACTTTTGTATGTTTGTTGTTTAACGCTGCACTCAGCAATATTCCAGCTACCGGTATATGATGGTGGTCTGTATAAATAATTGAGTCTGGACCAGACAATCATGTGATTGACATCATGAGCATCAATCCACGCAATTGGGATACGATGACATGCATCAACCAAGACAGCAAGTCTGACCACCCGATCCCAATAGTTGCCTCTTACGACAAGCAGTCACCTTTTCGGCAAGCATGGGTCTGTATTGTGCCACCACGGTCTTTGTGTCTGTATTACAATATTACTTAGCACAAACAAACCAGAAGTCGTGAAAGCACTCAAAGCTTTCACTACATGAGATGTATCTCGAGATGGTTTCCATGGCTGCAGAGTGCAGAGTGAATACAACATGGCAAAACTCGGGGAACAATGTGTCCACTGAACGTTTCTTTATTTGCTGAACATAATCCACAGTTTCCAGTGAGACAGTGGGTCAGTGAGGGCCAACTGCCCCATGTTGTTCAGTATAGTTCAGTGTTATTATGGACTATTATTAGCCGAGTTTACTAGACCAAACCGACTTTAAGTAGCCTCGGACTTAGGACTAGTGGATAGTCACAGCCAACTGCAGGCACCAACACTCCATGTGGATTGTGAAGCTCGTAGTTTGCAACTCATAGTTCGTAGTATGTAGCGTTTAAACAATTTTTAACATGTTAAAAATGTTTTTAAAAATCTTACTTAACACAGGTCATTTATGAAGAGCATTGCCCAACATTTCAGATGGCTGACAACTAATCTCTAAACAATATCAATAACCAAACTAGAATGTGTTTTTACTCATGAAAGCATTTGTGTCCCTCCTCCCTTTTTCTGATACATTAGTTCAAGTTGTTACCATGGTTACTATGATGTTTTTGAAAATACAAAATAGAATAAAAGCAAAACATACCAGTACAGATTCTGATTACTGCATCAATGAAGCAGCATGACAGTTGATGTCATGTTGACTCTTTATGGGAGACTAAGTTGAAATTGTCTCCATGGAAATATAAAAATTTACAATTTTGAAAAATATTAAAATACCAAAAGGCATCAGTTAAGCTGATGAGCAACACACATACCAAGTTCCATTGAAACATATTGAACGGTTTTCAAGTTACAGCTCGGAATAGGATGGGAACACTGAAGCCAACCCATCCCACTGGAGGTCCAATTCATAGGAACATTAACTCATAGGACCATGTAACTAATAATAATAATAACCAACCTTGCAAGGGAAGGCACAAAATGTCCGATTGGGAATAGTTTGACCGAAGCACTGGCAAATATTCTATTTAGATACACATACAAAAAATTATCTGGTGTTGCATATGGGCAAAGTTACAAAGTCAGAAGTTACACAGGAACGTTTAATATGTTATTCGTAACATTTGGCTATTATTGCATGCTTTTGTTCTTTATTTCAAAATTATTTCTTTTTACCAAATGATGGCCCATACATGAATACACTGAAGTTGACAGATGTTTTATCTTTATTCAAACACATAAGAGTCAGAAGAGGGGCGGTGGGGTAGCCTGGTGGTTGAAGCGTTTGCTCATCACACCGAAGAGCCTGGTTCAACGAGTTATAGTAAAAACGTCACCTCAGCAAAACAGCACCGATTGGCGAAAACAACACCTTCTCTCAAGCGAAAACGGTTATTGCCTGGCGAAAACTGCACCCTATTTTTTTTTACCTTGGTAAAATAAATGAAATTAAACTAACATGGTCGCTTGCAAACACCAATAATAGGGAAATGTTAAAACAAGTTTACATTAGAAATTAGCCCCCTGAGTCAGCTACTATCACAATATTGTAAACTGTGATGAAGATGAAAACTGTGAAGAACGGTATATGTATGTAGTTATCTGTGAACAACTGGAAAACAGGAAATAACATGTAAATACATCAATAATATGTAACAAATAACATAAGTCAGATATACTACTACATAAATCATTCTAATCGTTATTAAAAATAGAGGTGCCGTTTTCATCCGTCACAAAGTTGCCGTTTTCGCCAGAGAAATCGGTGACGTTTTGCTGAGGTGACGTTTTAGCCTGGTTCCGTTTCAACATGGGTACATCGTGTGAAGTCAATTTCTGGTGTTACCCCGCTATGATATTGTTGAATATCGTTAAAAGCGGCGTAAAACCATACTCATTCACTCACTACTGGCACGTCTGATCAAGTGGGATACACCAGACTCGCCTAAAATCTGACTCGCCTAAAAAGATTTTGACCCAAAAATTTGAGCGAACTACAGTCGGTTTTTGTATTTTAGAATCAGTATGTAACTATCAGAAATACATAGTAATGCATTTTATACACATAATGTACCTAAATGTTAGTGTTTTAGTCTTGGTCCCAATAGCGTAACCGACTCGAATGAGTGAACGATGTCATGGTGTTGTTTTGATACAATCGGTGTCACTCTCGATGACATCCCATCACTGATTGATTAGTTTCGGCGATAAAAAATAAATAAACTCAACAGTTCAGCACAGGATTACTGTACTATGATAACAAATAGTTGTCACTTTATCATTATATCTGCGTTGACCAATCAAAGGCGAGAATTCTTCAAAACTCTGGGAAAAAATACAAATGCCAGTTTAGTGAACATGTGGTGGTGCAACTGCAACGTACGTTGTGTTATCTTCAGGATATGAATTATGGATTTATTATTTGATGGATATAACGAACCCATTAGGTATGTAAAGACTTAAGTGATCGTTTAATGTATGTTTTTAGGATGTAAATATGACAGAAGACAAATTTTATGGATGATACGTTGTTGTTTTTAGTATTATTTCCATACTTGTGTATGAATATACTAGTAATTGTGATCATTAGGCCTAACCTAAGTTATATTTGCCAAACGCATACCAAAATATTAAATATATTTTAGGTGAGTCAGGTCAGATTGTTTTAGGCGAGTCGGTTTCAACTCGATCAAGTTCTGCAGCAGACGGCAGCCCACCACTTAACAACTTTCCACTACGATATGATCGACCACAATCACTTAATTACCTATGGCATGTTACCATCATTTGCCTTCAGTTACACATAAAATTGTTTAATGACTTTTATTTTTATCGTTAGTTTGGGTTAGTTTTAGCAAATCTTGTGTTTTACTCCTCAGACTCAAAGTCAGACAAACAGACAAAAACTTCGCATATTTGTCCGTGTTTAGGCCTAGCTTACAACAAAACAATTGCAAACAATTTCTACCTTGTCTTCAGAACTGGAAGAGACGACATGTTGGATTTTAATTTCCGGCATGATGTCAGAGCTCAGGCCTGCTCTCTGCTGTTCCCGAAAATCGCTAACTCAACAAATCCAGAAATCATCACACACAACTCTCAAATCTCGCGGAAAAATAAACAAGATGGCCGCTACGTAACCGGGCAAACGACCGGTTCCCTTGCTCATTGGCTAAAAGTAAAGAGCGAGTTTCCCGAGCACCCACATAATATATTTTAATGCAATAGTTCTTATTATCATCATATCATCTGTCAATCATAATCAAAGCATCGTTGTCCTCATAATTCCCATTAAAAAAAACATATATATGAATTAGCGGTACGAAGTATCGATAGAACTACACGGATTGCCTCCCTTTGCTAAGAATTAATCCAAGTAAACTGGTTCCACTGTTGGTTTAGCGACGCAAGCCCAGCGCTTCTTTGTTACACTCTCGTTGACATCGCTGCCGTCATTGTCGGAGCGGTCATTACAAGAATCCTGAAATTTGCCCTCTAACCCCGAATGTAGTAACGTTTAAACTATTTGTTATGTCTTTGGGAATGCCATCATATCGAATTTTGAAAAGGTTAAACTGACCATATTTCCCAGATGAATGTAACTTTTCGTATGTTTCGAGAGCAGACGAACGGAAAATCACCCAACTTCCCCCTTACGTTTTTACTGTACCTATTACATGAAAGTTGGACCCGTGAAGATCCGGGGTAGAATATATAGGTCTTCACCAACCCATGCTTGCCGTAGAAGGCATGCTTGTAAGAGGCGACAAACGGGATCGAGTATCACAATTGCGTAGATCGATGCTCATGATGTCAGTCACTGGATTGTCTGGTCCAGACTCGATTATTTATACAGACCACCGTCATATAGCTGGAATATTGCTGAGTGCGGCGTTCAACAACAAACAAATTAAACAACCAAAAACATGATAGTTGAAACAGAGACCATATATAAAAGATCTATTATATGGTCTCTGGTTGAAATAGAAATTCAAATTGACAAACAAAGAAAATAATTAAGTTGGGGTAAGAGGAATCGGTGTCACGACAGTCATCACTTGTTTGAAAACATAACTATCCGTCGGTTGTGAGTTGAACACCGTGTTAGTGTAGCCACCTTTCACAGTGGGAGCTCCGCGAACACGCTTTCGCTGCGAGGAGCATGTGTCTACCAGTTTCGGTAGACAGAAACCCAGTCTATAAATCCAAGCTCCTACCCAGCGCGTGACACCTTCTTTATTGCGGTAGCATAGAGAGCACTGCGAACTGGCCATTGTTGTGAGGAGCTTGAGAATAATCATGGCGGACAATTGTGTGTTGTGGGTCGGTGGTTTGGGCGATAAAGTCACGGAAGAATTGTTATATGAACTTTTTCTTCAGGTAATTTAAGTATAATGTACATAAAAGTGCATGCCCTATGTTTATGCTATATCTTCCTCAGAAAATATTGTCCTCTCTCAGAATAAACTGTCTGATGGAAGTTGGGGTTTTCCGGATTAGGATTTTTTGGCACAGTCTGTGATGTGAAGATGTGATAAACAGATGGATGCTATTTAGGCTTAGAGTAGTCGCCCTTGCCATCAATCTTTTAAACCAGGAGCAGCTAATATAGCGCCATTACACGCGGAAAGCGCACGTTAAATCTCAAAGTTAGTTAATATAGCGCTCAGACTGCCGGCTTCACACGTCTCGTGCCTCGTCAATCCTTGGGGGTAGTTGTATCGGGAGTTAATAGGGTGGGTTAGCCCCAACTTTATGCTTAGCCTTTCGGTCCCCTTTCTGATGAAGCCCTTTACCATCATTGGATTGATGTACGGCTTTATGATCAAGCACCCCTTTATGATCAAGCACCCCTTTACAATCAAGCACCCCTTTATGATCAAGGACCCCTTTACAATCAAGCACCCCATTATGATCAAGCACCCCTTTATGATCAAGTACCCCTTTACAATCAAGCACCCCTTTACAATCAAGCACCCCTTTATGATCAAGCACCCCTTTACAATCAAGCACCCCTTTATGATCAAGCACCCCTTTATGATCAAGCACTCCTCTATGATCAAGCACCCCTTTATGATCAAGCACCCCATTATGATCAAGCACCCCATTACGATCAAGCACCCCTTTACGATCTAGCACCCCTTTACAATCAAGCACCCCATTATGATCAAGCACCCCTTTATGATCAAGCACCCCTTTACAATCAAGCACCCCATTATGATCAAGCACCCCTTTATGATCAAGTACCCCCTTACAATCAAGCACCCCTTTACAATCAAGCACCCCTTTATGATCAAGCACCCCTTTACAATCAAGCACCCCTTTATGATCAAGCACCCCTTTATGATCAAGCACTCCTCTATGATCAAGCACCCCTTTACAATTAAGCACCCCATTATGATCAAGCACCCCAATATGATCAAGCACCCCTTTATGATCAAGCACCCCATTATGATCAAGCACCCCATTATGATCAAGCACCCCTTTACGATCTAGCACCCCTTTACAATCAAGCACCCCATTATGATCAAGCACCCCATTATGATCAAGCACCCCTTTATGATCAAGCACCCCTTTATGATCAAGCACCCCTTTACAATCAAGCACCCCTTTACGATCAAGCACCCCTTTATGATCAAGCACCCCATTATGATCAAGCACCCCTTTACGATCAAGCACCCCTTTACGATCAAGCACCCCATTATGATCAAGCACTGCTTTATGATCAAGCACCCCTTTATGATCAAGCACCCCATTATGATCATTGTTTTGTTGATGTTGTCTGTGTTTCAGACGTACTGGTTCTATACGTCATGATACAAGCTTGTTTGTGTCTGAGTACACACTACACATGGTGTGTTTGTTTCAGGCTGGCCCCTTGGACCGTGTCACCATCCCAAAGGACAAGGACGGACGCAACAAGAAGTTTGCCTTCATCAACTTCCGGCACGAGGAATCCGTGGCGTACACCATGCAGCTGTATGAAGGTATCCGACTGTTTGGCCAGTACCTGCGTCTACAGACACGGTCAGGGTCCTCCTCCCTCCCCAGCAGCTCCTCCCCCCACAACAGCCCCTCCCCCTACAGCAGTCCCCAGTACGCCCCAGAGCAGCGGGACGCCTACCCCCGCGACACCGCACACCAACATGGCGGTCGGTCCAACTACCACCGTGCTTCTTCTGGACCAAACACAGAACAGCATGAACCGTTCCGTAGTCCACGGGATCGGGAACACGGGTCAAGGCCGAATGAGCCTCCGTCTCGGTACCAGCGATCCCACACATGGCACGGCGGCGCAGATAAGAATCAAGATGAGCATGGTGATCGACATTCCCGTCACTCGCCACAGTACCGCCCAGAGTCGCCCCAAGTGTACCAGGGTGGGAGCCCCCAGTATCACAACGACAACCTTGAAAGCATCGATGTGCGCAGACAGCGCATACTCCAACAGCAGAATCTCAGCCTGGCCGTTCATAGACAAGATGGCCGTCAGCACCGAGACTACGACCGCATGCAGCCATACCAGCGACCCCACAGCACCAGAAGACGATATTAGTTCTCAGCTGGGACTTGCAATGATTTGTAGGGACTGTATCTGTTGCCATGGTTTGTGGAGACAGTATCTGTTGCCATGGTTTGTGGAGACAGTATCTGTTGCCATGGTTTGTGGAGACACTATCTGTTGCCATGGTTTTTGGAGACAGTATCTGTTGCCATGGTTTGTGGAGACACTATCTGTTGCCATGGTTTGTGGAGACAATATCCATTGCCATGGTCTATAGAGACAGAAGTTTACAGAAGTGTTTCAGACAGTTGTGGTTCTGACTCTCGACTTGATGGACTAGTGACTACCACGTCACTGTGCGTGTTGTTATATGAGTGTGTGTACAGTGAAACAGTACCAGTTGCCATGGAGACAGTATCGTGAGCTAATTTCAAGTATTGGCAAGGTTGAATAACTCTACCAAAATATTATCATCGACCTCTCATTTTGTACTTTGAAGTGTCTGCCTAAAGAATGAGGTGCACATACAGAGCTAAGAATGTTAGCACACCTTACAGGGACGAGGGCATCGCTGACTGGAGGGGATATTCTGGGAGACATGGATTCCATGCAGTTTCCATGACAACCCTTAATAGGTGTCAGGGACAGTTGAAGCTTTGACACACATAGGAGTTATGTCCATCGAGACTCAGCCTTCGGCAAGTAATACACACAAGGGCCATAATCTCTTTGTGATAAAATGTCGTTCTAAAGAAATCAATGATGAAGACGTATTTTCAGTCAAAAGGATAACTTTAGCAGCTGCGTATGAATGCACAAAACTCACACTCACTGATCTTCCCGAGGCTAGAGAGTTCACTGACTTTAAAGTCCAGTTTCCACACTTGCCGAACTAGGCTGGAATTCCTGGGCTCGATCGTAGCGCCACCAGTGGCTATTACGAGTTATTTCCTTTCTATGCCTCTCCTATTGACCAATCAGATTCAACCTCTCGTATCACTTGCATTTGTTTCAAACAAAACGGTGGCGCCCAGTCAAGACGATCTGATCGATAATCAAGATCTATATAAAACGAGCCTTACATTACAAAGTGCATCAAATCACGTGAGCACCTTGATTAAAAACATGAAAAGGTTTAGAAAATATCTGTTGACAACGAGTTAGCAGTGCACATGCTTTGCAAATCCTGCAGTCGACCGTAATCTGCATGACACCTCTACGAAGCGGATTTCGATTTCGGTGCGCGATTTTGATTGGACTAGTGTAGACTCCATAATACCAGCCTAGTTCGGCAAGGGTGGAAACTGGACTTTTATAGTCAGTTAACTCTCTTGTGTCGGGAAGATGACACTCACTTTACTGTCTCCATTCCAACTGATCACATATCAATGTTAGAGTAAACTGCCCCACTGTACAAGCCATGTTCATCAACAGAATCGGGGACCACGACCTCCTTGATTGGGAACATTGGTCCGTGAAGTGGTGATGAGGCAGACATTGTGTTGATGTATGGAGCTGGGTGAAGCTGCTGTCTGTTGCAGTTGGGGATTGGTCCACAGTATCAAACCAATCAGATGCCTCACACAGACACACTGACCAATCAGATGCCTCACACAGACACATTGACCAATCAGAAGCCAGTAAAATGAAAGGACTGCTGGTCGTGATTGAAACCTGCATGAATCTGTTGTTTTTCTATTTGTACAAATTCCTTGGCTAATGAAATTGAAAGTGCGTATTGGTGATCAGTGGTGTCTCTCTAACTCTCTAAATTATTGTGATCCAAGACAGCTGACATGATTATAATATATGAAGTACGTTTCAGTATAGATCCTTCTCCGTTGTCGAGCAAGGCAACGTTTCAGTATAGATCCTTCTCTGTTGTCAAGCCAGACAACGTTTCAGTATAGATCCTTGTACCGGATGTCAAGCAAGGTGACGTTTCAGTATAGATCCTTGTGCCGGATGTCAAGCAAGGTGACGTTTCAGTATAGATCCTTGTACCGTTGTCAAGCAATGTGACGTTTCAGTATAGATCCTTGTACCGTTGTCAAGCAAGGTGACGTTTCAGTATAGATCCTTGTACCGTTGTCAAGCAAGGTGACGTTTCAGTATAGATCCTTGTACGGTTGTCAAGCAAGGTGACGTTTCAGTATAGATCCTTGTACCGTTGTCAAGCAAGGTGACGTTTCAGTATAGATCCTTGTACGGTTGTCAAGCAAGGTGACGTTTCAGTATAGATCCTTGTACCGTTGTCAATCAAGGTGACGTTTCAGTATAGATCCTTGTACCGTTGTCAAGCAAGGTGACGTTTCAGTATAGATCCTTGTACCGTTGTCAAGCAAGGTGACGTTTCAGTATAGATCCTTGTACCGTTGTCAAGCAAGGTGACGTTTCAGTATAGATCCTTGTACCGTTGTCAAGCAAGGTGACGTTTCAGTATAGATCCTTGTACCGTTGTCAAGCAAGGTGACGTTTCAGTATAGATCCTTGTACCGTTGTCAAGCAAGGTGACGTTTCAGTATAGATCCTTGTACCATTGTCAAGCGAGGTGACATTTCAGTATAGATCCTTGTACCGTTTTCAAGCCAGCTGAGTAATGAACATGGTACAGAGAAGATGGAGGATTAACAGGAACAACAAGTGCCTACATGAGGGAGATTAACGTGAGTAGGTTAAACAATGACAACAGAAGGATAACACTGTAACAATGACAACAGAAGGATAACACTGTAACAATGACAACAGAAGGATAACACTGTAACAATGACAACAGAAGGATAACACTGTAACACCAGGGGGGCACGGTTGGCCCAGTCGTCTAAGGCGCCGCGATTCACTGTGCAGAGTTGCGTCCCTTGGGCACGCCAGAAATCTATGATTGTGGGTTCGAATCCCGGTTCGCCCCAATTATGTTTCTAGGTTTGTCAGCACCATATCCGTGCTCGTGGGTTTCACCGAAGTGGTAAACGTCTGAGACCTGCATTACTTCGGGCTTTCCTCCCACATTAGGCTGACACGCCGTGATATAACTGGAATACTGTTAAAAGTGGCGTTAAACCCAACTCATTGACTGTAACACCATGATGGACAGAACACCTGAGGAGGATCCAGTAAGACAGGATTAAGTAAACAATCCATCAGTTGTGTGTACTTTATACGTGATTCTGTGTTGCCATCGTCTGGCCATGTTGTGTGGATGTGTTGTATTCACGTCATCCACACTGTTGTTTTTAATGAAAAATTGCAATAAAATAATGTCTACTTGTTTCATCTTCTTGTTCTTTTGCTGGATATCATGACTTGTCATTGTTGCCGATGTCTGCGTCACTGTTGCCGATGTCTGTGTCACTGTTGCCGATGTCTGCGTCACTGTTGCCGATGTCTGCGTGATGTCTGCGTCACTGTTGCCGATGTCTGTGTCACTGTTGCCGATGTCTGTGTCACTGTTTCCGATGTCTGCGTGATGTCTGTGTCACTGTTGCCTATATCTGCATCACTGTTGCCGATGTCTGTGTCACTGTTGCCGATGTCTGTGTCACTGTTTCCGATGTCTGCGTGATGTCTGTGTCACTGTTGCCTATATCTGCATCACTGTTGCCGATGTCTGCGTCACTGTTGCCAATGTCCACAAATCATACACGCAAAGATATTCAAACGAATTGTTTCGAAATTGTGAAAGAAAATTCCCGCAATAACAAGAAGCCGCGGTTTACATATCAGCATTAAATACAGAAAGTGAAAATAGAAATTTATGTGATGAATAACAGGGGTTTATACAACCTGAATAAGTGACGTACATACATTCTGGCATATCTTGTTGCAAATCGTATAAGAAATGTATGTTAAAATATTCATATTTGAAAAAATTCAAAATCGTAAAGCTTAGTTCGTTTTTGAAAGACTCTGAAATCTGGGGCAGAGGAGTGAGACCTGGTGAAGAGACGACACTGCAGGAGTTATTCCCTTTGGATAGCAATCTGAACAATCACGAAGAAGAACATGATCTCAGTGAGTTTGAAGTTTCATCAAAAGTATGGATGAGAACTTTCACGTGAATGACCCAGTCGTCTAAGGCGCCGCGATTCGCTGTGCAGAGTTGTGTCCCTTGGGCACGCCAGAAACCTATGATTGTGGGTTCGAATCCCGGTTCGCCCCGATTACGTTTCTAGGTTTTTCAGCACCATACCCGTGCTCGTGGGTTTCACCGAAGTGGTAAACGTCTGAGACCTGCATCACTTCGGGCTTTCCTCCCACATTAAGCTGACACGCCGCGATATAACTGTGACTTTGAAGTGTTCTGTAAATACAACACATTAACTGTACCTGTTGATAAGACAAAAGTTGTTGTTTAGATGACTCCAAAAAAATTCCAAATTTGTCTTCACTATGAATGAATCAGTTGTTGGAAATACTAACGAGTGCGAGTAACTAGGACTAATACTATCCAAAAATAACAAGTTTGTCACAAGTAGGAGTGAGTGAGTGAGTGAGTATGGTTTTACGCCGCCTTTAGCAATATTCCAGCAATATCACAGCGGGGGACACCAGAAATGAGCTTCACACATTTTACCCATGTCGGGAATCGAACCCGGGTCTTCGGCGTGACGAGCGAACTCTTACGACTAGGGTACCCGACCGCCCTCACAAGTAAGAAAAAAACTACAAAAGCCATGATTTTGGTACTGAAATAAAGTCGTTTACTCAATATATTATTTTAGCGTCACATTAGATTATTTGAATGTATGGGTGAACAAATATTACATACTTTACGGCTCGGAAGTATGGAGCGGGGGCAACAGTGCATTACTCGAAAATCTGCAATCACGTGTCTTTAAAATGTCGTTGAGCGTTCAAACATGTTTACCACTTCATGTGTTCAAACATGCCCACCACTTCCTGTGTTCAAACATGCCCACCACTTCCTGTGTTCAAACATGCCCACCACTTCCTGGGTTCAAACATGCCCACCACTTCCTGTGTTATAACATGCCCACCACTTCCTGTGTTCAAACATGCCCACCACTTCCTGTGTTCAAACATGCCCACCACTTCCTATGTTCAAACATGCCCACCACATCCTGTGTTCAAACATGCCCACCACTTCCTGTGTTCAAACATGCCCACCACTTCCTGTGTTCAAACATGCCCACCACTACCTGTGTTATAACGTGCCCACCACTTCCTGTGTTCAAACATGCCCACCACTTCCTGTGTTCAAACATGCCCACCACTTCCTGTGTTATAACATGCCCATCACTTCCTGTGTTATAACATGCCCATCACTTCCTGTGTTATAACATGCCCACCACTTCCTGTGTTCAAACATGCCCACCACTTCCTGTGTTATAACATGCTCACCACTTCCTGTGTTCAAACATGTCCACCACTTCCTGTGTTATAACATGCCCACCACTTCCTGTGTTCAAACATGCCCACCACTTCCTGTGTTCAAACATGTCCGCCACTTCCTGTGTTATAACATGCCCATCACTTCCTGTGTTCAAACATGCCCACCACTTCCTGTGTTATAACATGCCCACCACTTCCTGTGTTCAAACATGCCCACCACTTCCTGTGTTATAACATGCCCACCACTTCCTGTGTTATAACATGCCCACCACTTCCTGTGTTATAACATGCCCACCACTTCCTGTGTTATAACATGCCCACCACTTCCTGTGTTCAAACATGTCCACCACTTCCTGTGTTATAACATGCCCACCACTTCCTGTGTTCAAACATGCCCACCACTTCCTGTGTTATAACATGCCCACCACTTCCTGTGTTATAACATGCCCACAACTTCCTGTGTTATAACATGCCCACCACTTCCTGTGTTCAAACATGTCCACCACTTCCTGTGTTATAACATGCCCACCACTTCCTGTGTTCAAACATGCCCACCACTTCCTGTGTTCAAACATGCCCGCCACTTCCTGTGTTATAACATGCCCATCACTTCCTGTGTTCAAACATGCCCACCACCTCCTGTGTTATAACATGCCCACCACTTCCTGTGTTATAACATGCCCACCACTTCCTGTGTTCAAACATGCCCACCACTTCCTGTGTTATAACATGCCCACCACTTCCTGTGTTATTACATGCCCACAACTTCCTGTGTTATAACATGCCCACCACTTCCTGTGTTATAACATGCCCACCACTTCCTGTGTTCAAACATGTCCACCACTTCCTGTGTTATAACATGCCCACCACTTCCTGTGTTATATGGGGAGGCTGGAACGTCCCATTATCTGCATACATTAGATTAGCTGTTCTTTGTTAGTGGTCAAAATTAGGGCAATCAAACTCTGCGAAGTTGTCACATACTGTGTATAAATATTACTTACTTATGTGATATCTGGTATCTGTGAACATAAACGGGTTACTAAGGCAAAATCAATACTAGAAGATCTGGAATTTGGTGATGTTTGGCTGTCACAGTGTAGACTCGATATAAGTGGCCTGAGATCCTGTATATTCAAGGGACTTAAACTAAGTAAAGACCAGTATACAGGTCTGGAACAACACAATCACAAACTCGTCAATATCGTATTATTATAAAAGGCTGTACATAATTTGAGCAATACCTTAAGGTTATGGCTGTGAAATATCAAATAGAGGGGTACACTCAGCAATATTCCAGGTATATGATGGCGGTCTGTAAATAATCGAGTCAGGACCAGACAATCCAGTGATTGTCAAACGTGGGGAGAAAAAGAGTTATCATTTCTTTTACAAGCAGTTCTCGTGTTCATATGTCAATACGGAAACCTGCGAGGGATGCACGTCTTCTCCCGGAATGACACAAGTTCGTCACGAATGAGTCAATAATGTCCGGGCGTGTGCCGGAAACAGACGAAAACCTGAAGAACACATGACTTGGTCATAAAAGGTGCGATTTGAAGTTCAATTACTTCACATAAAATATATAAAGGAATGTGTTACGTACACCGTTAATTGTTTGAGGATGTTGACTATACGTCCCGCGTACAACATTGCCAAGTCCCGCGTACAACACGCCAAGTCCCGCGTACAACACGCCAAGTCCCGCGTACAACACGCCTAGGTTCCCGCGTACAACACGCCAAGTCCTGCGCACAACACCGCCTAGTCCCGCGTACAACACGCCAAGTCCTGCGTACAACACGCCAAGTCCCGCGTACAACACGCCAAGTCCCGCGTACAACACGCCAAGTCCCGCGTACAACACGCCAAGGTTCCCGCGTACAACACGCCAAGTCCTGCGCACAACACCGCCTAGTCCCGCGTACAACACGCCAAGTCCTGCGTACAACACGCCAAGTCCCGCGTACAACACGCCAAGTCCCGCGTACAACACGCCAAGGTTCCCGCGTACAACACGCCAAGTCCCGCGTACAACACGCCAAGTCCCGCGTACAACACTGCCAAGTCCTGCGCACAACACGCCAAGTCCCGCGTACAACACGCCAAGGTTCCCGCGTACAACACTGCCAAGTCCTGCGCACAACACCGCCTAGTCCCGCGTACATTGCCGTACAACACCGCCAAGTCCCGCGTACAACACTGCCAAGTCCCGCGTACAACACGCCAAGTCCCGCGTACAACACGCCGAGTCCCGAAACCCTCGAAATAGAAGCCCAACAACAATTAAGGGGGTTGTTCCCGTCAAAGTACTTGGATATTAATCATTTCTGTACTTAATGGCAGCCTACAAGAATGACGTGGAAGATGTCGGCACATTAAATTAATTGTTGGGACTAAGCCCCGGTTCGATGTCATCCATAATTTGTGTCCCCCTCGGTGATATTGGGTGAACACTACTAAAAGTACGCACGCACGCACCCACCCACCCACACACTCACTCACTCACTCGTGAAGGTCCGGGGTAGGTGGTCACCAACCCATGCTTGTCGTAAGAGGCGACTAACGGGATCACGTGCTTGATGCATGTCATCGACCCCAATTGCGTGGATCGATGCTCATGATGTCAATCACTGGATTGTTTGGTCCAGACTGGATTATTTAGACCACCGTCATATAGCTGGAATATAGCGAATATAGCGGGGATGGGGGCAGTTTAGATAATCGCGTCTGAGCCAGACAAACCAATGACTGACATAATGAGCATCGATCTACAGCAGTTGGGATACCATGACTTGCATCGTCTTTGTCTGTCCAAGAGGTCTTAACGGGAACCAAACATCAATGGATTTATCGTGGTTCCATCATTATTTGACAAATTAAACTGTAAGTTTAAATTAGCCTTGCAGATTTGTATTTCATTTCTATAAAATAAGGTTTGAGAATTTGTTCTTAATAAACATGAAAAGTCATGCAGGGTTTAATTTCTGTCAGTTGCAATCTTGAAAATCTGAAGATATCTGAAACTGATGCATGTATCAGGATATTTCTCCACATAGTCTATTTAACCCTTAAATAAAAGTACGGTTCAATAAAACTATTAAGTGGTATGCAGACTGGAATTATTATTCGAGTTACTTCCCTTATTCCGCGAAACCTGCTCAGTATCCAATCAAAATCGCGAGAGACAAAGCGGCAGCATCAAATGAAAGAAAAGTCCGCGAAATGGCGAAGTTGTAAACAATTTCCAAGACTCATTTATTGCGGTCGCACTGGGTTATATTCCAGCGTGTAGTTTTACAAGTTATGTTCATGAGTTGAATTTTAAGTCTCAACTGACTTTTTGGGAAGTTAAAAAGTTTCTGCAAGCTTGAGGAGTGGCCGGGTGCCGGTGTGGTCGCTCGTTCCGCCTCGTTGGGTCCGTGTGAATGGTGACGCGAGTCCGTCGATCACACCAACATGAACAGCAGATATCCGCTCCGAAATATTCCTGTCCGGGGACAGGATTACGTCAACCCAGCCCTTGCACACGGTAAGTAGGACACGGGGAATATTAAATGTGTACAGCACCCAGCAAATGGGAGACATCGAAATGTGGCGTGACAAAGTTGAAGCCATACGCTCATGATGAGTCGGGAGTACGTTGTATTTTTAAACATTTATTTATTTATAATTATTTTATTTCTTTTCTTTTTTCTTTTTTTTTTGTGGTGGGGGTGAGGGGGGCGGGGAGATATATTTTCTTCAGTTTCAACTTTATCCAAAACAAATAAATATTATTAAATATTTTTAAAAAAAGAGAAGACATTCGCTTTAACTGACCTCACTGACTGACATTGTTTCTGCATCAGCATGACCAACACAATATTCAAGTGTATTTTTTAGCCAATGTTTCAACAACAGAGCTCCAGACGATGACTTTTTGAGCAATTGAATTTTTACTCGACTGTTTCTATTTTACTTTGGGTTAGATCTATTACATTTATTCATCACTCTATTGGGGTTTTCCCAAAATGAGTAGATTCTAAGCATTTTGAGATTTTTAAAAATTGAAATAATGTTTTCGATGTTTATAACTGTTGTAAATATATACATGATACAGGCATGTCTAGGAAAGTAAATAAGCTCATAATTAATTCTGTTGTCCGCATGCTCAAAAAGCTTCATTGGGTATTTACACATGCTGTTTTCAAACAATTGCATGTGATTCTGTACGCAAGTTAATTGAAAGTAATTTGGTTTTGAATAGTTTTGGGGGGTATTTTACACAAATACGCAACTTATCTGTAGCTCTGCAACTTTTTATTATTTTCTTTTTAGTTGTGTGTATCATTGTGTGATGGAATTTATCGCTTCATGTTCCACAGAGATCTAGAATTGTGTAACAGTGGGTGCTTTCTATGCCAGTATACTTGTTATCGGAGGATATATCCTGGATATCAGCTCGGCTTATACCTATGAGTGAGTGAGTTGTGTTTTAACGCCGCTTTTAACAGTATTCCAGTTATATCACGGCGTGTCAGCTTAATGTGGGAGGAAAGCCCGAAGTGATGCAGGTCTCAGACGTTTACCACTTCGGTGAAACCCATGAGCACGGATATGGTGCTGACAAACCTAGAAACACGAACCTGGATTCAAACCCACAATGATAGGTTTCTGGCGTGCCAAACGGACACAACTCTGGGCCACCCATGCCCCCGGAAATAAGTTTAAAAAATAACAACTTAATGAATAATAACGGTGTAAGAATCCACATTGAAACATTGCTGTATGACATCAACCAGAAGTTGTTATACACACAGTTGTACGTTCTTCTTTTTACCTGATACTGGTGACAGTCCATGTGTCACCAGAGGCATTGGCGGACCTGAGGGACTGGAATACTGTTAAAAGCTGCATTTAAATCCAACTCACTCACTCACTCACTCACTCACTCACGGACTTGTTGTCAGTCCCGGATGTTGACCATGTTTCAGTGATGGACTTGTTGAACACCTGGCTACCTCCAACGCCTGTGACGTCGCCAGACGAGATGGTCATACAACAGCGCAGTCGTCGCCGCAGTCCAACCAAACAGCCGTCCAAGTCCCCTGCTACTGTGTTCTGTACGGACTTCCAGTCATTCGGTAGGTAGACGTGATCTCACGGTGTGATGTCCTCGTGTGTCTCATGGTGAGCCTGTTGTTGTAGACCTGGTCGCGACGTCCTTGTACATCTCATGGTGTGTGTGTGTTGTTGTAGACCTGGTCGCGACGTCCTCGTGCGTCTCGTGTGTGTGTTGTTGTAGACCTGGTCGCGACGTCCTCGTGCATCTCATGGTGTGTCTGTTGTTGTAGACCTGGTTGCGACGTCCTCATACATCTCATGGTGTGTGTGTTGTTGTAGACCTGGTCGCGACGTCCTCCTTCATCTCATGGTGTGTGTGTTGTTGTAGACCTGGTCACGACGTCCTCCTTCATCTCATGGTGTGCGTGTTGTTGTAGACCTGGTCGCGACGTCCTCGTGCGTCTCATGGTGTGTGTGTTGTTGTAGACCTGGTTGCGACGTCCTCGTACATCTCATGGTGTGTGTGTTGTTGTAGACCTGGTCGCGACGTCCTCCTTCATCTCATGGTGTGCGTGTTGTTGTAGACCTGGTCGCGACGTCCTCGTGCGTCTCATGGTGTGCGTGTTGTTGTAGACCTGGTTGCGACGTCCTCGTACATCTCATGGTGTGTGTGTTGTAGACCTGGTCGCGACGTCCTCCTTCATCTCAAGGTGTGTGTGTGTTGTTGTAGACCTGGTCGCGACGTTCTCGTACATCTTATGGTGTGTGTGTTGTTGTAGACCTGGTCGAGACGTCCTCGTACATCTCATGGTGTGTGTGTTGTAGTAGACCTGGTCGCGACGTCCTCGTGCGTCTCATGGTGTGTGTGTTGTTGTAGACCTGGTCGCGACGTCCTCCTTCATCTCATGGTGTGTGTGTTGTTGTAGACCTAGTCGCGACACCCTCCTTCATCTCATAGTGTGAGTGTTGTTGTAGACCTGGTCGCGACGTCCTCCTTCATCTCATGGTGTGTGTGTTGTTGTAGACCTGGTCGCGACGTCCTCCTTCATCTCATGGTGTGTGTGTTGTTGTAGACCTAGTCGCGACACCCTCCTTCATCTCATAGTGTGAGTGTTGTTGTAGACCTGGTCGCGACGTCCTCCTTCATCTTATTGTAGACCTGGGGCACAATGCAATACAATGCAGTACACTCATTAAGACCGTCCAGTGATCAGTGAGCAACGCTCCATGTCGGCAGTGTAAGATGGGGCACAATGCAATACACTCATTAAGACAGTCCAGTGATCAGTACTGTGAGCAACGCTTCATGTCGTCAGTGTAAGATGGGGCACAATGCAATACACTCATTAAGACCGTCCAGTGATCAGTGAGCAACGCTCCATACCGGCAGTGTAAGATGGGGCACAATGCAATACACTCATTAAGACTGTCCAGTGATCAGTGAGCAACGCTCCATGTCAGCAGTGTAAGATGGGGCACAATGCAATACACTCATTAAGACGTCCAGTGATCAGTGAGCAACACTCCATACCGGCAGTGTAAGATGGGGCACAATGCAATACACTCATTAAGACCGTCCAGTGATCAGTGAGCAACGCTCCATACCGGCAGTGTAAGATGGGGCACAATGCAATACACTCATTAAGACAGTCCAGTGATCAGTGAGCAACGCTCCATGTCGGCAGTGTAAGATGGGGCACAATGCAATACACTCATTAAGACTGTCCAGTGATCAGTATTGTGAGCAACGCTCCATGTCGGCAGTGTAAGATGGGGCACAATGCAATACACTCATTAAGACAGTCCAGTGATCAGTATTGTGAGCAACTCTCCATGTCGGCAGTGTAAGATGGGGCACAATGCAATACACTCATTAAGACCGTCCAGTGATCAGTATTGTGAGCAACGCTCCATGTCGTCAGTGTAAGATGGGGCACAATGCAATACACTCATTAAGACCGTCCAGTGATCAGTGAGTAACGCTCCATGTCGGCAGTGTAAGATGGGGCACAATGCAATACACTCATTAAGACTGTCCAGTGATCAGTGAGCAACTCTCCATGTCGTCAGTGTAAGATGGGGCACAATGCAATACACTCATTAAGACGTCCAGTGATCAGTATTGTGAGCAACGCTCCATGTCGGCAGTGTAAGATGGGGCACAATGCAATACACTCATTAAGACAGTCCAGTGATCAGTGAGCAACGCTCCATGTCGTCAGTGTAAGATGGGGCACAATGCAATACACTCATTAAGACAGTCCAGTGATCAGTGAGCAACTCTCCATGTCGTCAGTGTAAGATGGGGCACAATGCAATACACTCATTAAGACAGTCCAGTGATCAGTGAGCAACTCTCCATGTCGGCAGTGTAAGATGGGGCACAATGCAATACACTCATTAAGACAGTCCAGTGATCAGTATTGTGAGCAACTCTCCATGTCGTCAGTGTAAGATGGGGCACAATGCAATACACTCATTAAGACGTCCAGTGATCAGTATTGTGAGCAACACTCCATGTCGGCAGTGTAAGATGGGGCACAATGCAATACACTCATTAAGACAGTCCAGTGATCAGTGAGCAACGCTCCATGTCGTCAGTGTAAGATGGGGCACAATGCAATACACTCATTAAGACAGTCCAGTGATCAGTGAGCAACTCTCCATGTCGTCAGTGTAAGATGGGGCACAATGCAATACACTCATTAAGACAGTCCAGTGATCAGTATTGTGAGCAACGCTCCATGTCGGCAGTGTAAGATGGGGCACAATGCAATACACTCATTAAGACAGTCCAGTGATCAGTATTGTGAGCAACGCTCCATGTCGGCAGTGTAAGATGGGGCACAATGCAATACACTCATTAAGACAGTCCAGTGATCAGTGAGCAACTCTCCATGTCGTCAGTGTAAGATGGGGCACAATGCAATACACTCATTAAGACGTCCAGTGATCAGTATTGTGAGCAACGCTCCATGTCGTCAGTGTAAGATGGGGCACAATGCAATACACTCATTAAGACAGTCCAGTGATCAGTATTGTGAGCAACGCTCCATGTCGGCAGTGTAAGATGGGGCACAATGCAATACACTCATTAAGACGTCCAGTGATCAGTGAGCAACGCTCCATGTCGGCAGCGTAAGATGGGGCACAATGCAATACACTCATTAAGACCGTCCAGTGATCAGTGAGCAACGCTCCATACCGGCAGTGTAAGATGGGGCACAATGCAATACACTCATTAAGACAGTCCAGTGATCAGTGAGCAACACTCCATGTCGTCAGTGTAAGATGGGGCACAATGCAATACACTCATTAAGACAGTCCAGTGATCAGTATTGTGAGCAACGCTCCATGTCGGCAGTGTAAGATGGGGCACAATGCAATACACTCATTAAGACAGTCCAGTGATCAGTATTGTGAGCAACGCTCCATGTCGGCAGTGTAAGATGGGGCACAATGCAATACACTCATTAAGACGTCCAGTGATCAGTGAGCAACGCTCCATGTCGGCAGCGTAAGATGGGGCACAATGCAATACACTCATTAAGACCGTCCAGTGATCAGTGAGCAACGCTCCATACCGGCAGTGTAAGATGGGGCACAATGCAATACACTCATTAAGACCGTCCAGTGATCAGTGAGCAACACTCCATGTCGTCAGTGTAAGATGGGGCACAATGCAATACACTCATTAAGACAGTCCAGTGATCAGTATTGTGAGCAACGCTCCATGTCGGCAGTGTAAGATGGGGCACAATGCAATACACTCATTAAGACCGTCCAGTGATCAGTATTGTGAGCAACGCTCCATGTCGGCAGTGTAAGATGGGGCACAATGCAATACACTCATTAAGACGTCCAGTGATCAGTGAGCAACGCTCCATGTCGGCAGCGTAAGATGGGGCACAATGCAATACACTCATTAAGACCGTCCAGTGATCAGTGAGCAACGCTCCATACCGGCAGTGTAAGATGGGGCACAATGCAATACACTCATTAAGACTGTCCAGTGATCAGTGAGCAACACTCCATGTCGTCAGTGTAAGATGGGGCACAATGCAATACACTCATTAAGACAGTCCAGTGATCAGTATTGTGAGCAACGCTCCATGTCGGCAGTGTAAGATGGGGCACAATGCAATACACTCATTAAGACGTCCAGTGATCAGTGAGCAACGCTCCATACCGGCAGTGTAAGATGGGGCACAATGCAATACACTCATTAAGACAGTCCAGTGATCAGTGAGCAACGCTCCATGTCATCAGTGTAAGATGGGGCACAATGCAATACACTCATTAAGACAGTCCAGTGATCAGTGAGCAACGCTCCATGTCGGCAGCGTAAGATGGGGCACAATGCAATACACTCATTAAGACCGTCCAGTGATCAGTGAGCAACGCTCCATACCGGCAGTGTAAGATGGGGCACAATGCAATACACTCATTAAGACCGTCCAGTGATCAGTATTGTGAGCAACGCTCCATACCGGCAGCGTAAGATGGGGCACAATGCAATACACTCATTAAGACAGTCCAGTGATCAGTATTGTGAGCAACGCTCCATGTCGGCAGTGTAAGATGGGGCACAATGCAATACACTCATTAAGACGTCCAGTGATCAGTGAGCAACGCTCCATGTCGGCAGTGTAAGATGGGGCACAATGCAATACACTCATTAAGACGTCCAGTGATCAGTGAGCAACGCTCCATGTCAGCAGTGTAAGATGGGGCACAATGCAATACACTCATTAAGACGTCCAGTGATCAGTGAGCAACGCTCCATACCGGCAGTGTAAGATGGGGCACAATGCAATACACTCATTAAGACAGTCCAGTGATCAGTGAGCAACGCTCCATGTCGGCAGTGTAAGATGGGGCACAATGCAATACACTCATAAAGACCGTCCAGTGATCAGTATTGTGAGCAACGCTCCATGTCGGCAGTGTAAGATGGGGCACAATGCAATACACTCATTAAGACGTCCAGTGATCAGTGAGCAACGCTCCATACCGGCAGTGTAAGATGGGGCACAATGCAATACACTCATTAAGACCGTCCAGTGATCAGTATTGTGAGCAACGCTCCATGTGGTCAGTGTAAGATGGGGCACAATGCAATACACTCATTAAGACGTCCAGTGATCAGTGAGCAACGCTCCATGTCGGCAGCGTAAGATGGGGCACAATGCAATACACTCATTAAGACAGTCCAGTGATCAGTACTGTGAGCAACGCTCCATGTCGGCAGTGTAAGATGGGGCACAATGCAATACACTCATTTAGACAGTCCAGTGATCAGTACTGTGAGCAACACTCCATGTCGTCAGTGTAAGATGGGGCACAATGCAATACACTCATTAAGACAGTCCAGTGATCAGTATTGTGAGCAACGCTCCATGTCGGCAGTGTAAGATGGGGCACAATGCAATACACTCATTAAGACAGTCCAGTGATCAGTACTGTGAGCAACACTCCATGTCGTCAGTGTAAGATGGGGCACAATGCAATACACTCATTAAGACAGTCCAGTGATCAGTACTGTGAGCAACGCTCCATGTCGGCAGTGTAAGATGGGGCACAATGCTATACACTCATTAAGACAGTCCAGTGATCAGTGAGCAACGCTCCATGTCGGCAGTGTAAGATGGGGCACAATGCAATACACTCATTAAGACAGTCCAGTGATCAGTACTGTGAGCAACACTCCATGTCGTCAGTGTAAGATGGGGCACAATGCAATACACTCATTAAGACAGTCCAGTGATCAGTATTGTGAGCAACGCTCCATGTCGGCAGTGTAAGATGGGGCACAATGCAATACACTCATTAAGACGTCCAGTGATCAGTGAGCAACGCTCCATGTCGGCAGTGTAAGATGGGGCACAATGCAATACACTCATTAAGACAGTCCAGTGATCAGTATTGTGAGCAACTCTCCATGTCGGCAGTGTAAGATGGGGCACAATGCAATACACTCATTAAGACAGTCCAGTGATCAGTGAGCAACGCTCCATGTCGGCAGCGTAAGATGGGGCACAATGCAATACACTCATTAAGACAGTCCAGTGATCAGTACTGTGAGCAACGCTCCATGTTGGCAGTGTAAGATGGGGCACAATGCAATACACTCATTAAGACAGTCCAGTGATCAGTACTGTGAGCAACACTCCATGTCGTCAGTGTAAGATGGGGCACAATGCAATACACTCATTAAGACAGTCCAGTGATCAGTACTGTGAGCAACGCTCCATGTCGGCAGTGTAAGATGGGGCACAATGCTATACACTCATTAAGACAGTCCAGTGATCAGTGAGCAACGCTCCATGTCGGCAGTGTAAGATGGGGCACAATGCAATACACTCATTAAGACAGTCCAGTGATCAGTACTGTGAGCAACACTCCATGTCGTCAGTGTAAGATGGGGCACAATGCAATACACTCATTAAGACAGTCCAGTGATCAGTATTGTGAGCAACGCTCCATGTCGGCAGTGTAAGATGGGGCACAATGCAATACACTCATTAAGACGTCCAGTGATCAGTGAGCAACGCTCCATGTCGGCAGTGTAAGATGGGGCACAATGCAATACACTCATTAAGACAGTCCAGTGATCAGTATTGTGAGCAACTCTCCATGTCGGCAGTGTAAGATGGGGCACAATGCAATACACTCATTAAGACAGTCCAGTGATCAGTGAGCAACGCTCCATGTCGGCAGCGTAAGATGGGGCACAATGCAATACACTCATTAAGACAGTCCAGTGATCAGTACTGTGAGCAACGCTCCATGTCGGCAGTGTAAGATGGGGCACAATGCAATACACTCATTAAGATAGTCCAGTGATCAGTACTGTGAGCAACACTCCATGTCGTCAGTGTAAGATGGGGCACAATGCAATACACTCATTAAGACAGTCCAGTGATCAGTATTGTGAGCAACGCTCCATGTCGGCAGTGTAAGATGGGGCACAATGCAATACACTCATTAAGACGTCCAGTGATCAGTATTGTGAGCAACGCTCCATGTCGGCAGTGTAAGATGGGGCACAATGCAATACACTCATTAAGACAGTCCAGTGATCAGTATTGTGAGCAACTCTCCATGTCGGCAGTGTAAGATGGGGCACAATGCAATACACTCATTAAGACCGTCCAGTGATCAGTATTGTGAGCAACGCTCCATGTCGTCAGTGTAAGATGGGGCACAATGCAATACACTCATTAAGACCGTCCAGTGATCAGTATTGTGAGCAACGCTCCATGTCGGCAGTGTAAGATGGGGCACAATGCAATACACTCATTAAGACGTCCAGTGATCAGTGAGCAACGCTCCATGTCGGCAGCGTAAGATGGGGCACAATGCAATACACTCATTAAGACCGTCCAGTGATCAGTATTGTGAGCAACGCTCCATGTCGGCAGTGTAAGATGGGGCACAATGCAATACACTCATTAAGACGTCCAGTGATCAGTGAGCAACGCTCCATGTCGGCAGTGTAAGATGGGGCACAATGCAATACACTCATTAAGACAGTCCAGTGATCAGTATTGTGAGCAACGCTCCATGTCGGCAGTGTAAGATGGGGCACAATGCAATACACTCATTAAGACCGTCCAGTGATCAGTGAGCAACGCTCCATGTCGGCAGTGTAAGATGGGGCACAATGCAATACACTCATTAAGACGTCCAGTGATCAGTGAGCAACGCTCCATGTCGGCAGTGTAAGATGGGGCACAATGCAATACACTCATTAAGACAGTCCAGTGATCAGTACTGTGAGCAACGCTCCATGTCGGCAGTGTAAGATGGGGCACAATGCAATACACTCATTAAGACTGTCCAGTGATCAGTATTGTGAGCAACGCTCCATACCGGCAGTGTAAGATGGGGCACAATGCAATACACTCATTAAGACATCCAGTGATCAGTGAGCAACGCTCCATGTCGGCAGCGTAAGATGGGGCACAATGCAATACACTCATTAAGACGTCCAGTGATCAGTGAGCAACTCTCCATGTCGTCAGTGTAAGATGGGGCACAATGCAATACACTCGTTAAGACGTCCAGTGATCAGTATTGTGAGCAACGCTCCATGTCGTCAGTGTAAGATGGGGCACAATGCAATACACTCATTAAGACAGTCCAGTGATCAGTGAGCAACGCTCCATGTCGGCAGTGTAAGATGGGGCACAATACAATACACTCATTAAGACAGTCCAGTGATCAGTGAGCAACGCTCCATGTCGTCAGTGTAAGATGGGGCACAATGCAATACGCTCATTAAGACCGTCCAGTGATCAGTGAGTAACGCTCCATGTCGGCAGTGTAAGATGGGGCACAATGCAATACACTCATTAAGACGTCCAGTGATCAGTGAGCAACGCTCCATGTCGGCAGTGTAAGATGGGGCACAATGCAATACACTCATTAAGACAGTCCAGTGATCAGTATTGTGAGCAACACTCCATACCGGCAGTGTAAGATGGGGCACAATGCAATACACTCATTAAGACTGTCCAGTGATCAGTATTGTGAGCAACGCTCCATGTCATCAGTGTAAGATGGGGCACAATGCAATACACTCATTAAGACAGTCCAGTGATCAGTGAGCAACACTCCATGTCGGCAGTGTAAGATGGGGCACAATGCAATACACTCATTAAGACCGTCCAGTGATCAGTGAGCAACGCTCCATGTCGTCAGTGTAAGATGGGGCACAATGCAATACACTCATTAAGACTGTCCAGTGATCAGTGAGCAACGCTCCATACCGGCAGTGTAAGATGGGGCACAATGCAATACACTCATTAAGACCGTCCAGTGATCAGTATTGTGAGCAACTCTCCATGTCGTCAGTGTAAGATGGGGCACAATGCAATACACTCATTAAGACTGTCCAGTGATCAGTGAGCAACACTCCATGTCGTCAGTGTAAGATGGGGCACAATGCAATACACTCATTAAGACCGTCCAGTGATCAGTATTGTGAGCAACTCTCCATGTCATCAGTGTAAGATGAGGCACAATGCAATACACACATTAAGACCGTCCAGTGATCAGTATTGTGAGCAACGCTCCATGTCGGCAGTGTAAGATGGGGCACAATGCAATACACTCATTAAGACGTCCAGTGATCAGTGAGCAACGCTCCATACCGGCAGTGTAAGATGGGGCACAATGCAATACACTCATTAAGACCGTCCAGTGATCAGTGAGCAACACTCCATGTCGGCAGTGTAAGATGGGGCACAATGCAATACACTCATTAAGACCGTCCAGTGATCAGTATTGTGAGCAACGCTCCATGTCGGCAGTGTAAGATGGGGCACAATGCAATACACTCATTAAGACCGTCCAGTGATCAGTGAGGAACACTCCATGTCGGCAGTGTAAGATGGGGCACAATGCAATACACTCATTAAGACCGTCCAGTGATCAGTATTGTGAGCAACTCTCCATGTCGGCAGTGTAAGATGGGGCACAATGCAATACACTCATTAAGACGTCCAGTGATCAGTGAGCAACGCTCCATGTCGGCAGTGTAAGATGGGGCACAATGCAATACACTCATGTGGGGCTATCATGACCTAGCCTGACAGGGGCGGTCGGGTAGCCTTGTGGTACAATGTGTGAAGCCCATTTCTGGTTTCTGGAATATTGCTAAAACCAGCGTAGAACCATTACCACCCATCAACCCAAACTCGCCCGACCACCCACCCACCCATACACTCACTCACTTATCCTCCCACCCACCCACCCAATCATGCAAACCCACCCACCCACCCACCCACTCACTCACTCACTCACTCACTCGATCTGAGACCTGCCATTCATCACTGAATCCTGTCTCCCCACAGACTCACCGCCCAGGGACCGCCTCATGACCACGCCCGAGGCAGGAGACACGCCCCTCAGGCACGCCCGGGTCGCGGGTATCAGGAAGAGGCTGTTGATGAGTCCCCCCTCCGACACTGCAGCGCTCTCAAAGGTAGGTGTAGAGTTGTCTCCCCTGTCTCCCCTGTGTCCCCCGTCCGACACCGCAGCGCTCACAAAGGTAGGTGTAGAGTTGTCTCCCCTGTGTCCCCCGGCCGACACAGCAACACTCACAAAGGTAGGTGTAGAGTTGTCTCCCCTGTGTCCCCCGTCCGACACCGCAGCGCTCACAAAGGTAGGTGTAGAGTTGTCTCCCCTGTGTCCCCCGTCCGACACCGCAGCGCTCACAAAGGTAGGTGTAGAGTTGTCTCCCCTGTCTCCCCTGTGTCCCCCGTCAGACACCGCAGCGCTCACAAAGGTAGGTGTAGAGTTGTCTCCCCTGTGTCCCCCGGCCGACACAGCAACACTCACAAAGGTAGGTGTAGAGTTGTCTCCCCTGTGTCCCCCGTCCGACACCGCAGCGCTCACAAAGGTAGGTGTAGAGTTGTCTCCCCTGTGTCCCCCGTCCGACACCGCAGCGCTCACAAAGGTAGGTGTACAGTTGTCTCCCCTGTGTCCCCCGTCAGACACCGCAGCGCTCACAAAGGTAGGTGTAGAGTTGTCTCCCCTGTGTCCCCCGTCCGACACCGCAGCGCTCACAAAGGTAGGTGTAGAGTTGTCTCCCCTGTGTCCCCCGTCCGACACCGCAGCGCTCACAAAGGTAGGTGTAGAGTTGTCTCCCCTGTGTCCCCCGGCCGACACAGCAACACTCACAAAGGTAGGTGTACAGTTGTCTCCCCTGTGTCCCCCGGCCGACACAGCAACACTCACAAAGGTAGGTGTACAGTTGTCTCCCCTGTGTCCCCCGGCCGACACCGCAGCGCTCACAAAGGTAGGTGTAGAGTTGTCTCCCCTGCTTGCTGCTTGCCCATGGCCCGTGTCCAGTTAAAATTACAAAAGGCTTGCTGAGACATTAAGTAGGTGGTCTGTGTTTCACCCTTCTCTGTGTTTGTTAATTGATTTAATTGTACAATACTCTTGTGAATCATGTAATTTTGATGTGAATATATTTTGGGGGAATGAGGTCGTGTACCTCAAAGATCATCTTGATGGTATGACAGAACTGCACTGATGGCCATTTTGTGTTGTTCTGTACGACAACATCTTTATTTGCTCATAATATAGCCACAGAAAAAGCAAACGAATGCCAAGATTTAATCTCCAGAGTGCAGGTGAACACATTCTAGGGACGAGGAGTTCTAAAACAGAGCGCCAGATAAGCTGTGTTTCTGTGTGAAATACGCATCAGAAACGCAGAAATACGCAGTAAAATAAAATCCAAGCGTATCTAATACTCAACAAACATTACAGATACACTACAAAAATAAAACTTGTGCGTATCATCATATTGTGAAGTAACCCTGCGTATTCGATTATCAAATAAGCAACTTATTTTGAAATTATAAACGGGCATTCCGTCAACCTTGCCAAACTCCACGATGACAGTTACATCATGATCATTTGCCATCACACTTTCTTGCGGAAGTATCGTGGTATTTTTTAGTCCTATAAAGCTGTCGAATCCACACAACACCTGTTGGCAGGGACTAGATGAATAGTGTTTTTAAATATTTAACTTAAATACCCACATGTGTAAAAACTAGTGGGTAACAGAAATTTGAATACCCAGAGAGAATTACTGATACCCAATGATTTTAAAATGCATGGGTAAAATACCCACGACACCATTAGCTTATCTGGAGCTCTGGTAAAAGTTTCGCCGCCCCCGGGGTCACTCAGTTAGTTTGGTGAAGTAGCGAGCATGGTGGCTACATGTTCAGTCAACCCATGCCATCTTCCCGAGCCAAGGGAGTTAACTGACTTTAAAGTCCAGTTTCCACCCTTGCCGAACTAGTCTGGAATTCCTGGGCTTGACCTTAGCGCCACCAGTGGTTATTACGAGTTACGTCCCTTCTAAGCCTCTCCTATGGACCAATCAGATTCAACCTCTCGTATCACTTGCATTGGTGCGATGGACATGCTTTGCATATCCTGCAATCGACAGAAATCTGCACGACATTTTACAAACCGGATTCCGATTTCGGTGCGCGATTTTGATTGGACTCGTTAGCCCAGCCAAAATGTAACTCCATAATACCAGCCTAGTTCAGCAAGGATGGAAACTGGACTTTTATAGTCAGTTAACTCCCTTGCCTCAGGAAGATGGCCCATGCAGGCGCGCATTCTACAAAGCAGCTTTAAACACTTCACTCCTTCCCCTGGTGTATCCATCATACTCATGTGTTAAGGGGTACAATGTGTGAAGCCCATTTCTGGTGTCCCCCGCCGTGATATTGCTGGAATATTGCTAAAAGCGGCGTAAAATCATACTCACTCACTCACTCATGTGTTAAGATTCTCTCTCTCTCTGGAAATATTTACCAGTCCATGCCTGCTGTTGTTGGCAGACTCTAGCCCCGCCCTACAAGAAGACGAGGAAACGGGAGAGTGCGCAGTGCGAGATGTCGGACAGCCTCAGACAAGAGTTGTCTGCCTTGAGTAACCAACAGCTGATCCAAGTCATCTCGGACATCGCAAACAGATATTCCCTGCAGAAGGTCAGTCACTGAGTTACCCCCCTTTGTTGAGCACTTGGGCAGAGTTACCCCCCCCCCTTTGTTGAGCACTTGGCAGAGTTATCCACCTTTGTTGTGCACTTGGCAGAGTTACCCCCTTTTATTTAGCACTTGGGCAGTTATCCACCTTTGTTGTGCAATTGGCAAAGATATTCTTTGTTGTGCACTAGACCGCCTCCGTGGTCTTGTGGTTGAGCATCCGCCCAGAGAGTGGGAGGTCCGGGGTTTTAATCCCCGGCCACATCACACCAAAGGCTAAAACAAGGACTGGTCGGCTCGGAGTCACTATACTGTGTCAGAGTGAGGTATTCATGTTAAACTACAGCATGGTATCTCAGTGTGCTAGCACTATAAATGGGCAGAGTCTGGACTAGTACACGCAGCCACACACATACATACACATGCATGCATGTCGCTATATATAAGTACAATAATCTTGGACGCGACGATAAACCCCATTTCACCTCACCTCACCCTTACCTTTGTTGACTGGAAGTGAGGTCTACATTACCCACCCCTGAGTTGTCTCCCCTACCTTTGTTGACAGGAAGTGAGGTCTACATTACCACCACCCCCCCCCCCCCCCCCCCCCCGAGTTGTCTCCCCTACCTTTGTTGACAGGTAGTGAGGTCTACATTACCCACCCCTGAGTTGTCTCCCCTACCTTTGTTGACAGGAAGTGAGGTCTACATTACCCACCCCTGATGTGTCTCCCCTGGTGCGGAATCTGGAGTTCTTCTGCCGGAATATTCTGCGGTCACTGCCGACATCGAGGCTAATGAAGGATGCCGGATGCTACCACAGAGCGCGCACGCACATCGACAACTTCAAGGTACAGGACCAGTTTGTGACGAGTAGACGAATAGACAAGACTGGTATATGACAAGTAGACGAGACTGGTATGTGACGAGTAGACGAATAGACAAGACTGGTATATGACAAGTAGACGAGACTGGTATGTGACGAGTAGACGAGACTGGTAAGTGAGGAGTAGACGAGACTGGTGCGTGAGGAGTAGACGAGACTGGTAAGTGAGGAGTAGACGAGACTGGTAAGTGAGGAGTAGACGAGACTGGTATGTGACAAGGTAGACGAGACTGGTAAGTGACGAGTAGACGAGACTGGTATGTGACCAGGTAGATGAGACTGGTATGTGACGAGTAGACGAGACTTGTATGTGACGAGTAGACGAGACTGGTAAGTGAGGAGTAGACGAGACTGGTATGTGACAAGGTAGACGAGACTGGTATGTGACGAGTAGACGAGACTGGTATGTGACGAGTAGACGAGACTCTTAAGTGACTTGTAGACGAGACTGGTATGTGACAAGTAGACGAGACTGGTAAGTGAAGAGTAGATGAGACTGGTAAGTGAGGAGTAGACGAGACTGGTATGTGACGAGTAGACGAGACTGTTATGTGACGAGTAGACGAGACTGGTTAAGTGACTTGTAGACGAGACTGGTAAGTGACGAGTAGACGAGACTGTTAAGTGACTGGTAGACGAGACTGGTATGTGACGAGTAGATGAGACTGGTATGTGACGAGTAGACGAGACTGGTATGTGACGAGTAGACGAGACTGGTATGTGACAGGTAGACGAGACTGGTATGTGAGGAGTAGACGAGACTGGTATGTGAGGAGTAGATGAGACTGGTATGTGACAAGTAGACGAGACTGGTATGTGAGGAGAAGACGAGACTGGTAAGTGAAGAGTAGACGAGACTGGTATGTGACTAGTAGACAAGACTGGTATGTAAGGAGTAGACGAGACTGGTATGTGAGGAGTAGATGAGACTGGTAAGTGAAGAGTAGACGAGACTGGTATGTGACGAGAAGACGATACTGGTATGTGAGGAGAAGACGAGACTGGTATGTGACGAGTAGACGAGACTGGTATGTGACGAGAAGAAGAGACTGGTATGTGACGAGTAGACGAGACTGGTATGTGACGAGTAGAGGAGACTGGTATGTGACGAGAAGAAGAGACTGGTATGTAGGGAGAAGACAAGACTGGTATGTGACGAGAAGAAGAGACTGGTATGTGACGAGAAGAAGAGACTGGTATGTGACGAGTAGACGAGACTGGTATGTGACGAGAAGACGAGACTGGTAAGTGACGAGTAGACGAGACTGGTATGTGACGAGAAGACGAGACTGGTAAGTGAGGAGAAGACAAGACTGGTATGTGACGAGTAGACGAGACTGGTATGTGACGAGAAGAAGAGACTGGTATGTGGGGAGAAGATGAGACTGGTATGTGACGAGAAGAAGAGACTGGTATGTGACGAGTAGACGAGACTGGTATGTGACGAGAAGAAGAGACTGGTATGTGGGGAGAAGATGAGACTGGTATGTGACGAGTAGACGAGACTGGTATGTGACGAGAAGAAGAGACTGGTATGTGACTAGTAGACGAGACTGGTAAGTGACTAGTAGATGAGACTGGTAAGTGAGGAGTAGACGAGACTGGTATGTGACGAGTAGACGAGACTGGTAAGTGACGTGTAGACGAGACTGGTTAAGTGACAGGTAGACGAGACTGGTATGTGACGAGTAGATGAGACTGGTATGTGACGAGTAGACGAGACTGATAAGTGAGGAGTAGACGAGACTGGTATGTGACGAGTAGACGAGACTGGTATGTGACGAGTAGACGAGACTGGTAAGTGAGGAGAAGACGAGACTGGTATGTGACGAGTAGACGAGACTGGTATGTGACGAGAAGAAGAGACTGGTACGTAGGGAGAAGACAAGACTGGTATGTGACGAGAAGAAGAGACTGGTATGTGACGAGTAGACGAGACTGGTATGTGACGAGAAGAAGAGACTGGTATGTGACGAGTAGACGAGACTGGTATGTGACGAGTAGACGAGACTGGTAAGTGAGGAGAAGACAAGACTGGTATGTGACGAGAAGAAGAGACTGGTATGTGACGAGTAGACGAGACTGGTATGTGACGAGAAGACGAGACTGGTAAGTGAAGAGTAGACGAGACTGGTATGTGACGAGAAGACGAGACTGGTATGTGACGAGTAGACGAGACTGGTATGTGACGAGTAGACGAGACTGGTATGTGACGAGAAGAAGAGACTGGTATGTGGGGAGAAGATGAGACTGGTATGTGACGAGTAGACGAGACTGGTAAGTGAGGAGTAGACGAGACTGGTATGTGACGAGTAGACGAGACTGGTAAGTGACGTGTAGACGAGACTGGTTAAGTGACAGGTAGACGAGACTGGTATGTGACGAGTAGATGAGACTGGTATGTGACGAGTAGACGAGACTGATAAGTGAGGAGTAGACGAGACTGGTATGTGACGAGTAGACGAGACTGGTATGTGACGAGTAGACGAGACTGGTATGTGACAGGTAGACGAGACTGGTATGTGAGGAGAAGACGAGACTGGTATGTGACGAGTAGACGAGACTGGTATGTGACGAGAAGAAGAGACTGGTACGTAGGGAGAAGACAAGACTGGTATGTGACGAGAAGAAGAGACTGGTATGTGACGAGTAGACGAGACTGGTATGTGACGAGTAGACAAGACTGGTAAGTGAGGAGTAGACGAGACTGGTATGTGACGAGTAGACGAGACTGGTATGTGACGAGTAGACGAGACTGGTAAGTGAGGAGAAGACAAGACTGGTATGTGACGAGAAGACGAGACTGGTATGTGAGGAGAAGACGAGACTGGTATGTGACGAGTAGACGAGACTGGTATGTGACGAGAAGACGAGACTGGTAAGTGAGGAGAAGACAAGACTGGTATGTGACAAGAAGAAGAGACTGGTATGTGACGAGTAGACGAGACTGGTATGTGACGAGTAGACGAGACTGGTAAGTGAGGAGAAGACAAGACTGGTATGTGACGAGAAGACGAGACTGGTATGTGATGAGTAGACGAGACTGGTATGTGACGAGAAGAAGAGACTGGTATGTGACAAGAAGACGAGACTGGTAAGTGACGAGAAGACGAGACTGGTATGTGACGAGAAGAGACTGGTATGTGACGAGTAGACGAAACCAGCAGAAAGGCAAGGAATCCATGTCTCAACACTGAGGCTAATAGTCAAAGATTATAGTTTTTGTTTGGTGTTAAATGCCACTTTCGGCAATATTCCAGCTATATGACGGCGGTCTGTAAATAATTGCGTATGGACCAGACAAGCCAGTGATTGACATCATGAGCATTGATCTACACATGAGGCATACAATGACATCAACCAAGTCAAGCTAGCTAGCGGAAGTTCTGACAAGTGAAGGTGTTTCCTGGTGTCAAATCTGACCATTGTTTTGTTTTCCAGCAAGCCTGCATCAGTCAGGGGAGACAACTCCAGCAGTGCAGGGCGTGGCAGGCCCTGTGGGACTATGTGAGGGCCGCCTGGGACGTGGTAGACAAGCTTCCTGTCTGGTGCCATGGTAACCAGAACAAGGCCAGATTTGCATGTCAAAGGTCACTGGCAACAATGGTGAAGATGGTGGCCAAAAGTGGCGGACTTCACCAGTCCGATCTCACCCAACTCCTCAAGTGGTGAGTCACCATGGCTACAAAATCTTTTGAGCCTTGGTATCAAGTCTAGGGCTGGCTATCGATACAGATCATGGAGATTGATAATCGTTGACTGAATATCGATCAATTATCAGTAAATATCGAAGAAGTAACTTTGAGCAAGTACCCCAAAATGATTCCGAAAGAAACCAACATATTTCCCTCCACTGGTGAGTGGTAGCACATTTATTCGGGGATTACTTTGTGGACATTTGAGATCTAACAAAAACAGTTGCTTTACATCTTCCGCAGCTGACATGGTTGACAATAACAATTTTTTTTTAGGAAATCTAAACTTTATTTCATGACAATGGTTAATGTAAGATGTTATAAATGACACAATTTTCATATTGATAATCATAAATATTTTTTCCCATTGCCGATAATTTCGATTATCAATCTTTTTTGCCAGCCCTGATCAAGTCACTAGTATTGATAGTTTAAACAATGAAGGATGCTGGCTACCCCCCTCCCCATCCTCTCGAACACTCCCTCCCCCTCTCTCTCTCTGTCTCTCTCTGTGTTTCAGGGGCACGGGTAGCCCAGTCGTCTAAGGCGCCACGATTCTCTGTCTTTCAGCGGCACGGGTAGCCCAGTCGTCTAAGGCGCCACGATTCTCTGTGCACAGTTGCATCCCTTGGGCACGCCAGAAACCTATGATTATGGGTTCGAATCCCCGTTCGCCCCGATTATGTTGCAAGGTTTGTCAACACCAAACCCGTGCTCATTGGTTTCACCGAAGTGGTAAACGTCCAAGACCTGCATCACTTCGAGCTTTCCTCCCACATTTAGCTGACACGCCGTGATATAACTGGAATAATGTTAAAAGCGGGGTTAAACCCAACTCACTCACTCACTCACTCTCTGTTGCAGGTGTAAGGAGAGGCAGGGAGACTGTTCCGCCCTCGCTGTGTGTGCTCAGATGTTGGAACAGACGTGACTCTCGTGCAGACGACCCAGTCCCCGAGAACTTCTCACAGACCTGGGCTCCACAAGGCTCCACATTAACATGTGGGGGACATCTTGACCACATAGCATAGACTTCACTGTTCTATCTTGTGTCAGTGTTCCTAACAGTTCAAGGAATATTAACAGATTAAGAAACATTTAATTAGTTATGTTGTTACCATGGTTACTGCCAGTTCAGATGGAGTTGCTTTTCCCACACGTTCTGTGGTTGTTTTATAATTTGACTGGTTGCCATGGTTACTGATGTTGTTGTTAATGGATAGTGGTCATGAATTGAATTTATACCTGATGTTAAGGACTTTTCACGTCATGTTTTAATGTAGCAGTTACCTCCCCTGAATCCTGTCAGTGCTGGTGGTCAGGGGTGTGTCAGATAGGAGTTACCTCCCCTGAATCCTGTCAGTGCTGGAAGGGAGTAGTGTATCAGATAGGAGTTACCTCCCCTGAATCCTGTCAGTGCTGGAAGGGAGGGGTGTTTCCAAGCTCCCCACAGCGATAGTACGTTCCCGGAGCTCTCTATACTATCGCTGCCGCTAGTCAAAACTCCCCACTGTGAATAGGTGGCCACAACTATGCTTGGAGTTGAACTCGCAACCGAATGACCGTTATGTTTACAAACAAGTGACGTCTGTCGTGACGCCGAATACACTTATCGCTGCTAAATTACTTTCTTCATTCGTCAATTTGAATTTCTGTTTCATTAAAACTATCATGTTATTGATATAGTAAGAATGTAAGGGAGAAGTTAGTTGATTTTCCGTTAGTCTGCAATCTCGAACCAATCTGATTATCAAAACAATAAAGTAAATTCATCTGGAAAACATGGTCAGTCGTAAACCTTTTCAAATTGAAATATGATGGCATTCCCAAAGACATAAACAAAAGTATAAACGTTACTACATATGGGGTTGGAGGGCAAATTTCAAGATTCTTGTAATGGCCGCGCCCACACTGGTGGCAGCGATGTTACCGAGAGTGTAACGAAGGTGTCATGCGCTGGGAAGGAGCTTGGGGTGTTTCAGATAGGAGTTACCTCCCCTGAATCCTGTCAGCCCTGGAAGGGAGTAGTGTATCAGATAGGAGTTACCTCCCCTGAATCCTGTCAGCCCTGGAAGGGAGGAGTGTGTCAGATAGGAGTTACCTCCCCTGAATCCTGTCAGTGCTGGAAGGGAGGAGTGTGTCAGATAGGAGTTACCTCCCCTGAATCCTGTCAGTGCTGGAAGGGAGGGGTGTATCAGATAGGAGTTACCTCCCCTGAATCCTGTCAGTGCTGGAAGGGAGGGGTGTTTCAGATAGGAGTTACCTCCCCTGAATCCTGTCAGTGCTGGAAGGGAGGGGTGTGTCAGATAGGAGTTACCTCCCCTGAATCCTGTCAGCCCTGGAAGGGAGGAGTGTGCCTACAGTGACATCTTTACATTGTTACCTTTGCAAATACGATTGTGACGATTGTGAATAAATATTTTTATGAGGTCAGAGTTCAGTGCTTTCTCCAAACATGGTACTGAATCCAGACATTCTGCCGAATATTCACAGGAAATGTAGATGGTTAATGTTCATGCGGATTGCACCCTTAGCCAGCCACGATTCTATGACAATAGGTTTGATTCCAAGATTTCCACTACTTAAGATTCTTAGCTGGTTGAGGGACCAGTGTCTAAGGTGCCACAACTCTCTGTGCAGAGTTGCATCCCTTGAATGTGGGTTCGAATCTCGGTTCCGCGATTGTGTACCTAGGTTTGTCAGCACCATAACTGCAGTCCTGTTTTAAAGTGGAAACACAAGGAAGAGTCCATCTCACTTTCTCAGTGGGGGCGTTCGGGTAGCCTAGTGGTTAAAGCGTTCGCTCATCACGCCGAAGACCCAGGTTCGATTCCCGGCATGGGTACAATGTGTGAAGCCTAATTTTGTTGTCCCTCGCCGTGATATTCCTGAAAGTGGCGTAAAACAATACTCTCTCACTCACGCTTTCTCAGTGTAAACGCAAGGGAGAGTCCATCTCGCTTTCTCAGTGAAAACGCAAGGGAGAGTCCATCTCGCTTTCTCAGTGTAAACGCAAGGGAGAGTCCATCTCGCTTTCTCAGTGAAAACGCAAGGGAGAGTCCATCTCGCTTTCTCAGTGTAAACGCAAGGGAGAGTCCATCTCGCTTTCTCAGTGTAAACGCAAGGGAGAGTCCATCTCATTTTCTCAGTGTAAACGCAAGGGAGAGACCATCTCGATTTCTCAGTGTAAACCCCAGGGAGAATCCATCTCGCTTTCTCCGTGTAAACGCAAGGAAGAGTCCATCTCGCTTTCTCAGTGTAAACGCAAGGGAGAGTCCATCTCGCTTTCTCAGTGTAAACACAAGGGAGAGTCCATCTCACTTTCCCAGTGTAAATGCAAGGGAGAGTCCATCTCACTTTCCCAGTGTTAACGCAAGGGAGAGTCCATCTCACTTTCTCAGTGTTAATGCAAGGGAGAGTCCATCTCACTTTCCCAGTGTAAATGCAAGGGAGAGTCCATCTCACTTTCCCAGTGTTAACGCAAGGGAGAGTCCATCTCACTTTCCCAGTGTATTTGTCTGTTTGCTTAATATATATCTGTTGGGCAAATGTATGAAGTTTATCATCGTTGTCTGTATTTACTTTATACATTGCCTCAAATGAGCAGTAGGACGTTTGAAGAGCTATTGACATACCACATCTGGGCGACGTTTTCGATAAAATCCATGACTTGAACTATTGGATAATGATAACTTTGACCGGGCCCAAAATTCAGTTTATCTATCTTGCACAATCGAAATGACGACTCTGTTTCTCTGAAAATGTCAGCTCCGTCTTCTGCTAAAATCATCCAGTTTTGTAGAGCTGATTTGTTTGCATGTCAGACTCTAGCAGAGAGATATTAACAATACCTCAGGATTGTTCTATCAAGGAATGTTAAACGTGTAAAGTATTTCGTAAAAAACCCATACAAATGATTGAACAATCAATAACAAAGCAGTATATTTCGGAAATTTATTAATTTTTATACAGAACTTTATTTACTGCCCAAAGTTTGCCGAGGAGAAAGTTTTGATGATATAAAACAAAATCATGCAGCAAATAAAGATTGTAATATCCCAATATTAAATGATTGGACGCATGCACGCACGCACGCACATCCATTTAAACTTGTGTGTGGATAATATTAAATTCACAATCTCATTAAAATCAGATCTTAGTTCTCACTACCGCTAAACAAAGATCTGAGAACATCCCATGACGGGTCACGCCAGACCGACCTTGCGCGAACTTTGACAGACCAATGAAATGACAAATCAGAAGGCAGCTTTCTCGTTCTTTACGGCACAAATTTCAAATTGGCGACTACGCTTCGAAACATATTTTGACAAATTCTTGATTACAAATTTGAAACCTGAACAAAAAAAATCTGGAATGGCTAATAGATGGTCTAGATTGTAAGGATTCAGTCGTTAAAACCGTACCTATCGTTCGGAGTACCCCATGTTAATGTTTTCGAGATGCCTAATTAGAAATCACATTCCGACTGTCACTTTCATAATCTGGTAAGCGACGCACTGATTGGTCGGATGAAAGGTCATTCTGACGTAACCCCTAACGGGATGTCTTCAGATCTATCTCGGTAGCGAGAACTAAGGTCTGATTTTAATGAGATTGTTAAGTTCACGGATAGTTCAAGCATCGAAATAGTATACAGTTTTATAGTTACAATCACTGTTTAACAATAAACAGAAACAATGTTAGACAGTTACAATCACTGTTTAACAATAAACAGAAACAATGTTAGACAGTTACAATCACTGTTTAACAATAAACAGAAACAATGTTAGACAGTTACAATCGCTGTTTAACAATAAACAGAAACAATGTTATACAGTTACAACCGCTGTTTAACAATAAACAGAAACAATGTTAGACAGTTACAATCGCTGTTTAACAATAAATTCCACTGCCATGTGACAGTGGTATCCTCCCAAAACGCAGACCCGTTAAAACAACACTCGTTATGGCTGGTTGCATCAGTATTTAGTACCCTGTACCCTTAAGAAAAATGGTATCACCCATGTAACAAGAAAGAAAGCTGGGTAGAATTCAGTGACAGTATGAGAGACGGTTGCTGGCGCAACTGGTCTTCATCCTCATGGGCGATAACGCACCACCCACCTCATCGTGCCAGTGTCATGGGCGATAACGCACGACCCACCTCATCGTGCCAGTGTCATGGGCGATAACTCACGACCAACCTCATCGTGCCAGTGTCATGGGCGATAACGCACGACCCACCTCACCGTGCCAGTGTCATGGGCGATAACGCACGACCCACCTCACCGTGCCAGTGTCATGGGCGATAACGCACGACCCACCTCACCGTGCCAGTGTCATGGGCGATAACGCACGACCCACCTCATCGTGCCAGTGTCATGGGCGATAACGCACGACCCACCTCGTCGTGCCAGTGTCAGTCATGTTCACAAGGGCAGGTGGCAAATTGTCCGCATGGAGTGACCAGTCCAGTCACACAACCTCCGTCCTCTCAACACGTGTGGAACGAGCTGCAGATCGCCCTCTCACGACGCCCTGTTCCCCCGGCAACTCTACAGGAACTCGACAATGCTCTTACCGAAGAGTGGGGCAATCTGCCCTTGGCAACCATTCCGAGACCTACTGGGATGACGGTACCAGCTTGTGACCGCATCACGTGATCACAGACGTTCCACTGAAAGTTGTGTTTAGGACAGTGAATTTGTTTTCGTGATTTTTGTGGGTCCACTCCAAAATACATGCAATTATTCTCAGTGAAAATCATGCTCTCATGTTTGCCGTTTCGCATGAAGCTCATTCGTTATATTTTCTTCATTTGGCAGCGTAAAATCACCAACTTCTCCAACACGAGGGTAGCAGCGTACTTTATTTTAGGGATATATAGACAATTTCGTATTTATCTGTCCAGATGAGGGGGCACGGCCCCGGGTGGCCAAGTCGTCTAAGGCGCCGCGATTCGCTGTGCAGAGTTGCCTCCCTGGGACACACCAGAAACCTATGATTGCTGGTTCGAATCCCAGTTCGCCCCGATTATGTTTCTAAAGTACTCATGGAAATGAAAAAAAACCCACTGTTTTGCTGGATTTAATAATCGACACAAAGCATTACGTAGATGTAAATACGAAAAAACAAAACAACTGGAAAAGTACTAGTCTGGATTTGATAGTTTTATCTCAGTGCTCAATACAAAATGTACTTTACAGGTTGTAATTTGTAGACACTTTCAACATTTAAAAAAACAAACTAAGTTCAAATTGACATGGCAGAAACAGGCTGTAGGCATTATGCAAAATAGCCTGGAAAAAAAGTTATCAAAACAACAGTAAAAATAACAGCTATGTTTATGTACACAATAATAATGACATGTAAGTTGTTGTTTGAGAAGGGAATATGTCACTTTTACGTTCTGATATTTTGACGATGATTCACTATCCCACAATGCCACTCACAAATCATTAACCACTCACAAATCACATGCACGTGGGTTTCAAGCGCCTGTTTTCACCTGTCGTCAAGGTGTCATAGGTCATGGACATTCACCTTGATTTACTAACACCTGGCTATGCTCAGTTTCACAATAGACTTTTGTTCATATTTTTACACACTTTTACGTGTAAAAAGACATTAAAACCTTTGATACGCTGTATTTGTGCCAAGGCCCAATTAGTACTAACTGAGTTGTTTGAATATTTATATATTTTGTATATTAACTGCATTTATTTAAAATCTGAGATCGAAAAAACAGTTTTTTTTCATTTCCGTGAGTACTTTAGGTTTGTCAGCACCATACCCGTGCTCGTGGGTTTCACCGAAGTGGTAAACGTCTGAGACCTCCATCACTTCGGGCTTTCCTCATTAAGCTGACACGCCGCGATATAACTGGAATACTGTTAAAAGCGGCGTTAAACCCAACTCACTCACTCACTCACTATCACTTTCCTTATGAGAGAAGCTTTACCACTTTTAAAATTAAATTGCAGAAACTTAAAAACACAAGTTCAACTAAATAAATGTTCTGTGCAGGGAGTGATACACGTTTTGTTTGTGTAGAGAATGCGAAAAAGTGAAAATCCCCTGCCTCTTGGGCTTCATGTGCAGTAAGGGTGTATAAATGATACGAACGACATGTCAGACACTCACGCTGGTAAACACACAACTTTGGGTTGCTCACGTACATGTTCCCGAGGCAAGCGTGTGCAAAACCTACTTCAAGCCTCGTTTCTACCCTTGCCACGCCAAGGCCACTTTTCTTGGCTCGACCCTGGCGCCATCTCGCGTACATCACGAGTTGTGTCCCTTGTAATGGAAGCTCATTGATTATATCTTGTGTAGCTTCACAAAGATGGCGACGACCTGGTCGATCAGATAACGATTTCATCCGACACCAGGGTTAGAAACTAACAGTTTTCGTCCACTAGTCCTTATAATGATAACATATAGCAAAACACTTAAAAATGGCAAATTTCTACTAGTCCTTGTGATACCTTTACCATTGGGCAGTTTGGCAAGGACTATAGGACTAGTGCCAATTTCTAACGCTGGACACAAAAACAGGCAATCGTTTGGGGTTTAAAAGAAGAAAAAGACATATTCGTGTCAGCAAAGACAGGCCGTGGTAAATCACTTTCATACTTACCAGCCGTGGATGTTGATTCTGTGAAACGTTAGCTGATTGGTCTATCGATATGTGCGATAGTCCAATGACAGCACAGAAAAGTGGGTTTGGTGTGGCGGGGATGAAAACAAGAAATTGTTGGAATATTGCTTAAAGCAGCGTAAAACCATACTCACTCACTACACTGCCCTCCTATCGCCTACACCTCCTATCGCCTACACCCCATATCGCCTACACCTCATATGTCCTACACCCCATATGGCCTAAACCCCATATGGCCTAAACCTCATATGGCCTACTACCCCTTATCGCCTACACCCCATATGTCCTACACCCCATATGGCCTAAACCTCATATCGCCTACACCTCATATGGCCTACACCTCATATGGCCTACACCTCCTATCGCCTACACCCCATACGGCCTACACCTCATATGGCCTACACCTCCTATCGCCTACACCTATCGCCTACACCTCATATGGCCTACACCCCATATGACCTACACCTCATATCGCCTACACCTCATATGGCCTACACCCCATATGGCCTACACATCATATCGCCTACACCTCATATGGCCTACACCCCATATGGCCTTCACCCCATATGGCCTACACCTCATATGGCCTACACCTCATATGGCCTACACCCCATAATTGGCCTACACCTCATATGGCCTATACCCCATATGGCCTACACCTCATATGGCCTACACCCCATATGGCCTACACCTCATATGGCCTACACCTCCTATCGCCTACACCTCATATGGCCTACAATAATTATTATGGTCAGTTGTACCACCCCTATCATATCAATGGGTATTACCTCACTGGCATACATGCTTTGATTGATGACTAACTTATCTTCTTCTTTGATCAACCATACATATTTTGATTGTATAAACATGACTTACTTATCTTCGTCTTTGATCAATCATACATATGTTTTTATAGTATAATGACTTACTCATCTTCTACTGTGCTATTTTTTCTGCGTTAGCATCATCCGTGCTGTCAGTGAGATCTTCCCTGTCAGCTCAGTTCGGGTCTGTTTTTTCCACTATGCCCAAGCTTTGTGGCGTCGGGTAGCCTAGTGGTTAAAGCGTTCGCTGGTCACACCGAAGACCCGGGTTCGATTCCCGACATGGGTACAATGTGTGAAGCCCATCTCTGGTGCCCCCGCCGTGATATTGCTTGAATATTGCCAAACGCGGCGTAAAACCATACTCACTCACTCCCCTGTGGCGTCAAGTTGCTGACAGAGGTCTCGTGCGAGAGTACATGAGCAATCCTGCAGTACAGAGCCACAACCGACGTCCGACGAGCAGGGTCCAGATGGTCAACAGATTCCCTCCTTCAATGACTATGTAACAAGTACCTGGGTAGAAGACGTCGCCAGATTCCCCCCTTCAATGACTATGTAACAAGTACCTGCGTAGAAGACGACGCCAGATTCCCTCCTTCAATGACTATGTAACAAGTACCTGGGTAGAAGACGACGCCAGATTCCCTCCTTCAATGACTATGTAACAAGTACCTGCGTAGAAGACGACGCCAGATTCCCTCCTTCAATGACTATGTAACAAGTACCTGGGTAAAAGACAACGCAAGATTCCCCCTTTCAATGACTATGTAACAAGTACCTGGGTAGAAGACGACGCCAGATTCCCTCCTTCAATGACTATGTAACAAGTACCTGGGTAGAAGACGACGCCAGATTCCCTCCTTCAATGACTATGTAACAAGTACCTGGGTAGAAGACGACGCCAGATTCTCTCCTTCAATGACTATGTAACAAGTACCTGGGTAGAAGACGACGCCAGATTCCCTCCTTTAATGACTATGTAACAAGTACCTGGGTAGAAGACGACGCCAGATTCCCCCCTTCAATGACTATGTAACAAGTACCTGGGTAGAAGACGACGCCAGATTCCCCCCTTCAATGACTATGTAACAAGTACCTGGGTAGAAGACGACGCCAGATTCCCTCCTTCAATGACTATGTAACAAGTACCTGGGTAGAAGACGACGCCAGATTCTCTCCTTCAATGACTATGTAACAAGTACCTGGGTAGAAGACGACGCCAGATTCCCCCCTTCAATGACCATGTAACAAGTACCTGGGTAGAAGACGACGCCAGATTCCCTCCTTCAATGACTATGTAACAAGTACCTGGGTAGAAGACGACGAAGATTTCCCTGTAATATGTGGAACCAGCACGAGAACACTGGACCTCGCTGGACCACCTGGACCACCTGGACCACCTGGAGGGGTTTCACAATGGAGTAAAGAAGAGAATGCCCCGGTCACATCCCAACATCTACCAGTTCATAAAAGAAATCAAGAAGATTCAGCAGCAGATAAGCGTTCTAGACGGCAGACAGGTTTGGTGGTGCTGTAAACTGTCGTGCACGTATTGACAGAGACAAAGATGTCCGACTTAAGAGACTGAAGCTACACCTCGCAACTGGACGAAAAACTGTGATGCAGCTTCTAGATGCAGTTGGACGCTTGGTGAAATTAGAGTATTTGTTATGTGATTGTTATGAATTAGCGTATCACACATGCACTTGATTTTCTTATGTGACTGATCATGATGATTATGATGATGATATATGACCTTATTAAAGTATAAATCATCAGTGCAAGTTTATTTTCTTTAGTTGTTGAAATATATGAAGTATACCTCATTAGTGGAAGTGAGTGAGTGAGTATGGTTTTCGCCGCTTTTAGCAATATTCCAGCAATATCACGGCAGGGGACACCAGAAATGGGCTTCACACATTGTACCCATTTCGGGAATCGAACCCGGGTCTTCGGCGTGACGAGCGAACGCTTTAACCACTAGGTTACCCGACCGCCCCCATTTGAGTTCACCTTTCTAAATGTATAACAGCATTTATTTGATGTGCAGTCAACCCTAAATTTGTTTTGATAAGGGCGTAGGCGAAATGGGGTGAAGGCGATATGAGGTCAGGCCAACTGCATCACCATCCTCTAACATAGATCAGTATTTTGTTACCATGGTTACACTGAAGATAAATGCATCACCTTCCTCTAACATAGATCAGTATTTTGTAACCATGGTTACACTGAAGATAAATGCATCACCTCCCTCTAACATAGATCAGTATTTTGTTACCATGGTTACACCGAAGATAAATGCATCACCATCCTCTAACATAGATCAGTATTTTGTTACCATGGTTACACTGAAGATAAATGCATCACCTTCCTTCAACATAGATCAGAATTTTGTTACCATGGTGACACTGAAGATAACTGTACCACTTTCCTCCAACACAGAGCTGTCTACCCACTTGTGCTTCCACGTCACCGTCAGGCACGTCCTTGGTGTAGACAGCGTCTGAGGTTCAGAAGACAAGACTGGGGCAGAACACTGCCCAAAGATGAGTCCAGGTTTGACTGGACAGTCCTGATGAAAGGGTCAACTGGCGTCCAGTCTACAGGCGTCCAGGGTCTACAGGCGTCAAGGGTCTACAGGCGTCCAGGGTCTACAGGCGTCCAGGGTCTACAGGCATCCAGGGTCTACAGGCGTCCAGGGTCTACAGGCGTCCAGGGTCTACAGGCGTCCAGGATCTACAGGCATCCAGGGTCTACATGCGTCCAGGATCTACAGGCGTCCAGGGTCTACAGGCGTCTGGGATCTACAGGCGTCCAGGGTCTACAGGCGTCCAGGGTCAACTTGTGTCTACAGGCATCCATGGTCTACAGGCGTCCAGGGTCTACAGGCATCCAGGGTCTACAGGCGTCCAGGCTCTACAGGCATCCAGGATCTACAGGCGTCCAGGGTCTACAGGCGTCCAGGGTCTACAGGCATCCAGGGTCTACAGGCGTCCAGGGTCTACAGGCGTCCAGGGTCTACTGGCGTCCAGGATCTACAGGCATCCAGGGTCTACAGGCGTCCAGGATCTACAGGCATCAAGGATCTACAGGCGTCCGTCTACAGGCATCCAGGGCCTACAGGCATCAAGGATCTACAGGCGTCCAGGGTCTACAGCGTCCAGGGTCTACTGGCGTCCAGGGTCTACAGGCGTCCAGGATCTACAGGCGTCCAGGGTCTACAGGCGTCCGTCTACAGGCATCCAGGGTCTACAGGCATCAAGGATCTACAGGCGTCAAGGAGCTACTGGCGTCCAGGGTCTACAGGCGTCCAGGATCTCCAGGCATCCAGGGTCTACAGGCGTCCAGGATCTACAGGCATCAAGGATCTACAGGCGTCCGTCTACAGGCATCCAGGGTCTACATGCATCCATCAACAGGCATCCAGGGTCTACAGGCGTCCAGGGTCAATAGGCGTCCAGGGTCTACAGGCGTCCAGGGTCTACAGGCGTCCAGGATCTACAGGCATCCAGGGTCTACAGGCGTCCAGGATCTACAGGCATCAAGGATCTACAGGCGTCCGTCTACAGGCATCCAGGGTCTACAGGCATCCAGGATCTACAGGCATCAAGGATCTACAGGCGTCCGTCTACAGGCGTCCAGGGTCTACAGGCATCCAGGGGCTACAGGCGTCCAGGGTCAATAGGCGTCCAGGGTCTACAGGCGTCCAGGGTCTACAGGCGTCCAGGGTGTGCAGGCGTCCAGGGTGTACAGGCGTCCAGGATCAATTTGTGTCCAGGGTCTACAGGCGTCCAGGGTCTACAGGCATCAAGGATCTACAGGCGTCCGTCTACAGGCATCCAGGGTCTAGAGGCATCCAGGGTCTACAGGCGTCCAGGATCTACAGGCATCCAGGGTCTAGAGGCGTCTGGGATCTACAGGCGTCTAGGGTCTAAAGGCGTCCCGGGTCTACAGGCGTCCAGTGTCTACATGCGACCAGGGCCTACAGGCGTCTAGGGTCTAGAGGCGTCCAGGGTCAACTTGTGTCCAGGGTCTACATGCGTCCCGGGTCTACAGGCGTCCAGGGTCTACAGGCTTCCAGTGTCTACATGCGTCCAGGGTCTACAGGCGTCCAGGGTCTACAGGCGTCCAGGGTCAACTTGTGTCCAGGGTCTACAGGCATCCAGGATCTACGGGGTCTACTTATGGTAAGCAGGATAAAGCACGTGTGAGGGTTTGTATGCTACTTAAGGAAAGCAGGATAAAGACCGTGTGAGGGTTTGTATGCTACTTAAGGTAAGCAGGATAAAGACCGTGTGAGGGTTTGTATGCTACTTAAGGAAGCAGGATAAAGACCTTGTGAGGGTTTGTATATTACTTAAGGTAAGCAGGATAAAGCACGTGTGAGGGTTTGTATGCTACTTAAGGTAGGCAGGATAAAGACCGTGTGAGGGTTTGTATGCTACTTAAGGTAAGCAGGATAAAGACCGTGTGAGGTTTGTATGCTACTTAAGGTAAGCAGGATAAAGACCGTGTGAGGGTTTGTATGCTACTTAAGGTAAGCAGGATAAAGACCGTGTGAGGGTTTGTATGTTACTTAAGGAAAGCAGGATAAAGCACGTGTGAGGGTTTGTATGCTACTTAAGGAAAGCAGGATAAAGACCGTGTGAGGGTTTGTATGCTACTTAAGGTAAGCAGGATAAAGACCGTGTGAGGGTTTGTATGTTACTTATGGTAAGGAGGATAAAGACCGTGTGAGGGTTTGTATATTACTTATGGAAAGCAGGATAAAGATCGTGTGAGTGTTTGTATATTACTTATGGAAAGCAGGATAAAGATCGTGTGAGTGTTTGTATATTACTTAAGGTAAGCAGGATAAAGCACGTGTGAGTGTTTGTATCTTACTTAAGGTAAGCAGGATAAAGCACGTGTGAGGGTTTGTATGTTACTTAAGGAAAGCAGGATAAAGACCGTGTGAGTGTTTGTATGCTACTTAAGGAAAGCAGGATAAAGACCGTGTGAGGGTTTTTATGTTACTTAGGGAAAGCAGGATAAAGCACGTGTGTGGATTTGTATGTTACTTAAGGTAAGCAGGATAAAGACCGTGTGAGGGTTTGTATTTTACTTAAGGTAAGCAGGATAAAGACCGCGTGAGTGTTTGTATGTTACTTAAGGAAAGCAGGATAAAGACCGTGTGAGGGTTTGTATGTTACTTAAGGAAAGCAGGATAAAGCACGTGTGAGGGTTTGTATGTTACTTAAGGTAAGCAGGATAAAGCACGTGTGAGGGTTTGTATGTTACTTAAGGAAAGCAGGATAAAGGTTTTAAATATCATAAAACCCCGAGGTGAACTAATTTATATAGTGGAAAAAACAGCATTAATCAATATGTTTTCATGTTTCCGTGTTCGATAAAGGTAACATTCGTAATTTGATTTTACGTTTCATTGCATAATACATTTCTAGCGAGAAACATTAATATCTTACAATTTAAATGGTAAAGTTATATTAATATAACAGGAGATTTAACCCCGCTGCAGAACAATAGTATGACGTGCCTGGAGGGCTATGCAGTGTGTGGAAAGTAAGCACGCGTTGTGTGTAGCACGAGAGAAGACCACAGTGAGTTGTGCAGCGTGACGCCACCGACCAGGAAGTGATTAGTACAACAAACTCGCCTCCAAACATTTTATATCCGCGTTGAAGGCGGTAGTTGGATGGCGAGCCGAGAGTGTGGCACTGCCCGATACACCAGCCTACCCGTCCCCCCACCCGTGTCTCTCGCCCCCTCGGGGGGATAGTGGAACCCTCAGCTGCTCCCTACTGAAACCTACCGACCTGGGTGAGTACATCACTGTGTGTGTGTGTGTGTGTGTGTGTGTGTGTCTGTAAGTGTGTAAGTGTGTGTATGTATCGCGTGGGTCTAGCCTGCCTAGCCTGTGTGTGTGTGTGTGTGTGTGACTGTCACGTGAGTTTAGTCTAATTACGTCGCGATCTTAACCCAAGACGGTAATTTACCGTTAACATTTACGCTGAAGGATTACAGTGTGACTAGTCATATGTACGCTAGTCTCAGTTTGCGCGACAGAGCGTTGTGAGTTGCACGCGCTATATATAGCACAACCCAAAGTACCCAATAACTACAGTTACACGCGCTGCATTGCTGTGTTGTGTAGCTGTGTTGTGTTGTGTTGTGTTGTGTAGCGCGACGGAGATCCAGACCAGTAAAAAAAAAGGGTGAAAAGTACGACAAGCTCGCCTCGTCGCTATTTAGATCCGCGTTGAGAATAGTGGCAGTGCCCGACCACTGCGTGTGTGTGTGTGTGTGTGTGTGTGTGTGTGTGTGCGCGCCCGTGTTTGTGCGCGTGCGTGTGTCTGTGTGTGTGCGTGTGTGTGTGTGTGTGTGTATGCACTCTGCAAAAAATGAAACGCACAGGTAGATTTTTAGTAAATATATTGTACCTAATAAAGTCGATATAGTTCATTTAATATCATAGTTACAAATATGACATATTGGAGCTCGATAGTCATATGTTGTCGGTGTACAAAGGCATTGAAAACTGTTCATTGTCAGGTCACATAAGGCCGCAGTATCTCGTGTGCAGCAATCACGGCTCTGCATCTCCTCGGCACTGACTGGATATGTGTACGAATTCTGTCCTGCAGAATTCTGTGCTATTCTGCTTGTAACGCATTGGCCAGTTGTGGGAGGGTCTGCCGCGTGTTCTGACGTTGACGTACACGTCGATCGAGTTCATCCCAGTGGTGTTCGAATGGGTTGAGATCTGGAGATCTCGACGACCAGAGCAGGACGTTGATGTTGGCATTATGAAGGTAGTCTACAGTGAGACGAGCTGTGTGCGGTGGAGCGTTGTCCTGTTAACTCTTGGTCGGCCGGTTCTCGGGCGGTCTGCAGTGGAATCGGTCACACCGGGGGCAAATGGTGCTGTGATGGACGTTGAAGTGGCGTGCAACAGAGGACTGCGATTCCCCTCTTTGGATACCTCCTATGGAGATGTTCCGATCGGCAGCCCTGAGTCTCGACATTTTCGAACTTGAAAAATGCTGACAATTGAATGACAAATTATTGGCTTATAATAGCCTTTTTAAAGCCACTGAAACGAGTTACGAATGCCATAACGTGCACGTGCATTTTGCGTAACTGTTGTAATCCATGACATGTTTGAACAAGTGTGAAAACAATACAAATTGCAAATCGACAATGGCTGCGTTTGGTGCACCGTTTGTCGAATATCAGGCCACCAACATTTTCCAATAACATATATCCAGTTTATATACCGGATGTTTTTGTGTAGTCAGGTTCAGTGAACTACATACTACCTGTGCGTTTCATTTTTTGAAGAGTGTATATGTATATGTTTATAAATGTGTGATGTTTGATAGCATGTATATGTGTGTATGTGTATGTGTATGTGTGTGAAATATGTGTGTATATGTATGTGTATGTAGTATGTGTATGTGTGTATATGTGTGTATGTGCATGTGTATGTGAATATGTGTGTATGTGTGTAGTGAGTGTGTGTAGTATGTGTATGTGTGTAGTATGTGCATGTGTGTAGTATGTGTATGTGTGTATATGTGTATGTGTGTAGATTGTGTATATGTGTATGTGTGTAGTATGTGTATATGTGTATGTGTGTAGTATGTGTATATGTGTATGTGTGTATATGTTTATATGCGTATGTGTGTATATGTGTGTAGTATGTGTATGTGTGTAGTATGTGTATGTGTATGTGTGTGTAGTATGTGTATGTGTGTGTAGTATGTGTATGTGTGTAGTATGTGTATGTGTGTAGTATGTGTATGTGTGTGTAGTATGTATATATGTGTGTAGTATGTGTATATGTGTGTAGTATGTGTATGTGTGTAGTATGTGTGTGTGTAGTATGTGTATGTGTGTAGTATGTGTATGTGTGTAGTATGTGTGTGTATGTGTATGTGTGTGTAGTATGTGTATGTGTGTCTAGTATGTGTATGTGTGTCTAGTATGTGTATGTGTGTAGTATGTGTGTGTATGTGTATGTGTGTGTAGTATGTGTATATGTGTGTAGTATGTGTGTGTGTGTAGTATGTGTATGTGTGTGTAGTATGTGTATGTGTGTAGTATGTGTATGTGTGTAGTATGTATATGTGTGTGTAGTATGTGTATGTGTGTAGTATGTGTATGTGTGTAGTATGTGTATGTGTGTAGTATGTGTATGTGTGTAGTATGTGTATGTGTGTAGTATGTGTATGTGTGTAGTGTGTGTATGTGTGTGTATGTGTGCGTATGTGTGTGTAGTATGTGTATGTGTGTGTAGTGTGTGTATGTGTGTGTAGTGTGTGTATGTGTGTGTAGTATGTGTATGTGTGTAGTATGTGTGTAGTATGTGTATGTGTGTAGTGTGTGTAGTGTGTGTATGTGTGTAGTGTGTGTATGTGTGTGTATGTGTGCGTATGTGTGTGTAGTGTGTGTATGTGTAGTATGTGTAGTATGTGTATGTGTGTAGTGTGTGTATGTGCGTGTAGTATGTGTATGTGTGTAGTGTGTGTATGTGTGTAGTGTGTGTATGTGTGTGTATGTGTGTAGTATGTGTGTGTAGTGTGTGTATGTGTAGTATGTGTATGTGTGTAGTATGTGTATGTGTGTAGTGTGTGTATGTGTGTAGTATGGTTATATGTGTAGTGTGTGTATGTGTGTAGTATTGTTATGTGTGTAGTATGGTTATGTGTGTAGTATGTGTATGTGTGTAGTGTGTGTATCTGTGTAGTATGTGTATGTGTGTAGTATGGTTATGTGTGTAGTATGTGTATGTGTGTAGTATGTGTATGTGTGTAGTATGTGTATGTGTGTGTAGTATGTGTATGTGTGTAGTATGTGTATGTGTGTAGTATGTGTATGTGTGTGTAGTATGTGTATGTGTGTAGTATGTGTATGTGTGTAGTATGTGTATGTGTGTAGTATGTGTATGTGTGTAGTATGTGTATGTGTGTAGTATGTGTATGTGTGTAGTATGGTTATGTGTGTAGTATGTGTATGTGTGTAGTATGTGTATGTGTGTAGTATGTGTGTGTATGTGTGTAGTATGTGTGTGTAGTATGTGTATGTGTGTAGTATGTGTATGTGTGTAGTATGTGTATGTGTGTGTAGTATGTGTATGTGTGTAGTATGTGTATGTGTGTAGTATGTGTATGTGTGTAGTATGTGTATGTGTGTAGTATGTGTGTGTATGTGTGTAGTATGTGTATGTGTGTGTAGTATGTGTATGTGTGTAGTATGTGTATGTGTGTAGTATGTGTATGTGTGTAGTATGTGTATGTGTGTAGTATGTGTATGTGTGTAGTATGTGTATGTGTGTAGTATGTGTATGTGTGTAGTATGTGTATGTGTGTAGTATGTGTATGTGTGTAGTATGTGTATGTGTGTAGTATGTGTATGTGTGTAGTATGTGTATGTGTGTAGTATGTGTATGTGTGTAGTATGTGTATGTGTGTAGTATGTGTATGTGTGTAGTATGTGTGTGTATGTGTGTAGTATGTGTATGTGTGTGTAGTATGTGTATGTGTGTAGTATGTGTATGTGTGTAGTATGTGTATGTGTGTAGTATGTGTATGTGTGTAGTATGTGTATGTGTGTAGTATGTGTGTGTATGTGTGTAGTATGTACCAACATTTTCCAATAACATATATCCAGTTTATATACCGGATGTTTTTGTGTAGTCAGGTTCAGTGAACTACATACTACCTGTGCGTTTCTTTTTTTGAAGAGTGTATATGTATATGTTTATAAATGTGTGATGTTTGATAGCATGTATATGTGTGTATGTGTATGTGTATGTGTGTAAAATATGTGTGTATATGTATGTGTATGTAGTATGTGTATGTGTGTATATATGTGTATGTGCATGTGTATGTGTATATGTGTGTGTATGTGTGTAGTGAGTGTGTGTAGTATGTGTATGTGTGTAGTATGTGCATGTGTGTAGTATGTGTATGTGTGTATATGTGTATGTGTGTAGATTGTGTATATGTGTATGTGTGTAGTATGTGTATATGTGTATGTGTGTAGTATGTGTATATGTGTATGTGTGTATATGTTTATATGCGTATGTGTGTATATGTGTGTAGTATGTGTATGTGTGTAGTATGTGTATGTGTATGTGTGTGTAGTATGTGTATGTGTGTGTAGTGTGTGTATGTATGTGTAGTATGTGTATGTGTGTAGTATGTGTATGTGTGTAGTATGTGTATGTGTGTGCAGTATGTATATATGTGTGTAGTATGTGTATATGTGTGTAGTATGTGTATGTGTGTATAGTATGTGTATGTGTGTAGTATGTGTATGTGTGTAGTATGTGTATGTGTGTGCAGTATGTATATATGTGTGTAGTATGTGTATATGTGTGTAGTATGTGTATGTGTGTATAGTATGTGTATGTGTGTGTATGTGTATGTGTGTGTAGTATGTGTATGTGTGTGTAGTATGTGTATGTGTGTCTAGTATGTGTATATGTGTGTGTATGTGTGTGTGTGTATGTGTGTAGTGTGTGTATGTGTGTGTATGTGTGTGTAAGTGTGTATCTGTGTAGTGTGTGTATGTGTGTAGTGTGTGTATGTGTGTGTAGTATGTGTATGTGTGTGTAGTGTGTGTATGTGTGTAGTGTGTGTATGTGTGTAGTGTGTGTATGTGTGTGTAGTGTGTTTATGTGTGTGTATATGTGTGTGTAGTGTGTGTATGTGTGTGTAGTATGTGTGTTTGTATGTGTGTGTAGTGTGTGTAGTATGTGTGTGTGTGTGGTATGTATGTAGTGTGTATGTGTGTAGTGTGTTTGTAGTGTGTGTGTATGTGTGTGTAGCGTGTGTAGTGTGTGTGTGTAGTGTGTGTATGTGTGTGTAGTGTGTGTGTGTATGTGTGTAGTGTGTGTGTAGTGTGTGTGTGTGTGTGTTATGTGCATATGCATGTGAAGCCACATCCTTCACTTCCTTACTGTTGTGTTCGCCGATAGTACTCGACAACAGGTAGTCTGACAAGTCGTGACACAATAATGGGCTCCAGCTGAAATGTGAATGTTTATTTCAGCGCTTCCTTGAGGGGAGAGTCGTTAATATCCATCGCCAACACAGTCTGCGACAGAACACGGACCACAGATCACAGATCACAGAGCACGTATCACAGATCACAGAGCACGTATCACAGATCACGGATCAGACAACATACCACAGGCAAAACATCTAGAAAACCATGACAGGTGAATATTTCGATCAGTCATACTTACTAATGATTCATGTTTACTGATGAGTCACGTTGACGCAGAAAATGCGTGATTTCATAAAAAAAAAACCATGAACATGCCAAAATGTCAATAAACAATTCAATAGCGTGTGTGTCCACCTCTAGTTGCGATGCACGCAACACATCTTCGTCTCATGGAATGGACCAGGCGTCGCACAAAGTCCTGTTGGATATCTGTCCATATCTGCCGGAGCATGTCTCGAAGTTCCTGGAGTGTCTGTGGAACACGCGGTTGACGTCGAAGGCGCCGATCCATCTCATCCCACATGTGCTCGATTGGTGAGAGATCAGGGGAGCGAACCGGCCAGGGGATGACATTCATTTGTTTTGTTGAAGGGAATCGTGAACAAGTCGAGCAATATGAGATCAGGTGTTGTCATGTTGAAAAGTAATGCCTGGGCCATGACGACGCAAAAACGGTAGAGCAACAGGGCCTATGATCTCGTCGCGGTAGCGCTGTCCATTGAGATTTCCCTCTACCACTATCAAACGGGTCCTCTGTCTTGCTGTAATCCCACCCCATACCATAACGCTGCCGCCCCCGAACCGATCTTCTTCCATGACACAACGATTGACGTAACGTTCACCTCGACGTCGGTACACTCGAATACGTCAATCGCTGTGACTGAGGTGAAAACGAGACTCGTCAGTGAATAGAACTTGTCCCCACTGCATGACCGTCAAGCGTAGACGCTGTCTGCACCACTGTAGACGTGCTTGAGGGTGGTTTCCTGTCAAAATGGGACGTCTGGCGGGTCTTCTGTCGACAATCCCTGCACATCTGAGGCGACAACGTACGGTTTGAGGAGATATTCGTCGCAGGCCAGGGATGCTTCTTGCAGTCACTGTTCCTGGCTGGAATCGATTTCGTAGGTGTGTTGTTCGAATCCAGTTGTCTTGTCGATTATTGCTTACGCGTGGCCTGCCACTCCGAGGATGGTCTCTGACTGCACTCGTCTGTTGCCAGCGTTGCCATAAACACCAAATGGTGTTTCTGTGGACGTTAAATTGTCTTGCAACATCACCTTGACTCGATCCTGCTTCAAACATATAAAGCAGACGCTTATTTTCGAACAGGCGTGGCATTTCGTAATGTTAAATAATTGCGTAATTTTGTTGTTTTTCTGAGTGGTTGTTGTCAGCAATACTAAACAATGCATATGGAATCCCGTTAACGCACATGTTTTTATATCCATTCTTTGGTAGTGAAATGCATGGGGCTTGCATAAAAGTCAACTTTTGCATGGAATGCATGCTTTTCTGTAGCAGTTGCGTTTTTGTGACTTGATTCCATACATGTACAATACTGAAAACCAAACTTTACTTATTTGAAAAATACCCTAAAATATTGGTGTGACAGGAACTTTATTGCTGAGTATATTACAAGTTCTAACAATTTAATTATGCCAGATTCGATAGGAAATGTTTTCGTTGTCCAGGTGTGCTGTAAAGATGCTCGCTTTCTGCGTTGGAGGAAAAAACGTGGTCACTGCAGCACGGTGTTATTTAAATAACTTTCTAATTTGTCAATCAGAATTCTATCAAGTATCTTTCCTCCCACTGAAGTGAGGGTGATTCCTGTGGAGTTGGGTGTGTTAGGGTTAGGGTTAGGGTTAGGGTTAAGGTTAGGGTTAGGGTCCTTGTCGTTGCCCCTTTACAGTGGTGTGATGCTGCCTGTCCTCGGGGTGAGGGTTAGGGTAAGGGTTATGTTTAGGGTGAGGGTGAGGGTGAGGGTGAGGGTTAGGTTTAGGGTGAGGGTTAGGGTGAGGTTAGGGATAGGGTTAGGTTGAGGGTTAGGGTGAGGGTGAGGGTGAGGGTGAGGGTTAGGCTTAGGGTGAGGGTTAGGGTTAGGGTTAGGGTTAGGGTTAGGCTCCTCGTTGTTGCCCCTTTACAGTGGTGTGATGCTGCCTGTCCTCGGGGTGAAGGTTAGGGTTAGGGTTATGTTTAGGGTGAGGGTGAGGGTGAGGGTGAGGGTGAGGTTGAGGTTGTGGTTGAGGGTGAGGGTGAGGGTGAGGGTTAGGTTTAGGGTGAGGGTTAGGGTTAGGGTTAGGTTGAGGGTGAGGGTGAGGGTGAGGGTTAGGGTCCTTGTCGTTGCCCGTTTACAGTGGTGTGATGCTGCCTGTCCTCGGGGTGAGGGTTAGGGTTATGTTTAGGGTGAGGGTGAGGGTGAGGGTTAGGTTTAGGGTTAGGGTTAGGGTTAGGGTTAGGTTTAGGGTGAGGGTGAGGGTGAGGGTTAGGTTTAGGGTGAGGGTGAGGGTTAGGGTTAGGGTTAGGGTTAGGGTGAGGGTGAGGTTGAGGGTTAGGGTTAGGGTGAGGTTAGGGTTAGGGTTAGGGTTAGGGTTAGGTTGAGGGTTAGGGTTATGTTTAGGGTGAGGGTTAGGGTTAGGTTGAGGGTTAGGGTTAGGTTTAGGGTGAGGGTGAGGGTGAGGGTTAGGTTTAGGGTGAGGGTTAGGGTTAGGGTTAGGGTTAGGTTGAGGGTGAGGGTTAGGGTTAGGGTTAGGGTTAGGGTTAGGGTGAGGTTAGGGTTAGGGTTAGGTTGAGGGTTAGGGTGAGGGTGAGGGTGAGGGTGAGGGTCCTTGTCGTTGCCCCTTTACAGTGGTGTGATGCTGCCTGTCCTCGGGGTGAGGGTTAGGGTTAGGGTTAGGGTTAGGGTTAGGGTCAGGGTTAGGGTCCTTGTCGTTGCCCCTTTACAGCGGTGTGATGCTGCCTGTCCTGCTGTTGAGTGACGTGAAGTCTGCTCAGTCATGTTGAACAGGTGCGCTAGTTTTGCATATTTGTGAATATGTTCATTTGTAATTTTACCAGGAGCTTTTCTCAGTTTGGGGCGTGATAACATGTTGCGTTCAGACGCTTGATGTAAGAGGCGACTAACGGGCATGTCACTGTGTCCCAGGTGCGTGGATTGATGCTAATGCAATGAATCCAACAAACAAACAAATCCACGCTCGCCCTCATCTTCAGTTGCTGGCTGGTGACAAAACACAGGCCTATACACTCTGCAATTAAAGAAACGCACAGGTAGATTTTAGGAGATTTATTGTACCTAACAAAGTCGACTTATTTATTTTATATGATAGATATAGAGCTTTATAGTCACATGTTGTTGTTGTATAAAGGCATTGAAAACGGTTCATTGTCATGTCCCACAAGACCACAAGTTTGCGCTGAACTCAGTATCTCGTGTGACCGCCCCGGGCAGCAATCACAGCTCTGCATCTCCTCGGCACTGACAGCAATTCTGTCCTGTGGAATTCTGCGCCATTCTTCCTGTAACGCGTTGACCGGTTGTGGGAGTCTCTGTTGCGTGTTCTGACGTTGACGTACACGTCAATCGAGTTCATCCCAGAGGCCTGGGCAAGACGAGGATGTTGGCATTATGAAGGTAGTCTACCGTGACACGAGCTATGTGCGGTGGCACGTTGTTTTGTTGAACCAGTTCCCTCTGGCGGTCAATGATTGGAAGAAGGTGAGGTTGAAGTATTTGATTCATGTAGCGATTTGTTGTCAAATTTCCCAGAACCACAACCAAGTCAGATCTCATGGTTTAGAATATGGCCCCCACACCACGACACTACTGCCACCGAATTTGTCGAATTCACAAACACAATGTGAGGCAAAACGCTCATTTCGACGACGATAAACACGTTGTCTTCAATCTCGCCGGTGAAGAAGAAATCGTGATTCATCGCTAAACCACACTCGTGTCCAGTTTCACAAATTCCAAGGTTGTAAGGCTCCAAGCCTCGCGAAGATGGTTCCTGACAGTCTGGTCCGATATCCTCCTCAAACCAGGGATGCGTCCTGCAGTCTCCATAGCTGTGGCATGGCGATGACGTAGGTGAAACAGTCGAATGTAGCGATCCTGTGCAGGGGAGGTAACTCTTGGTCGGCCGGTTCTCGGACGGTCTGCAGTGAAACTGAACTGCTTGTATCAGTCACAATGGCGTCAAATGGTGCTGTGGTGGACGTTGAAGTGGCGTCAAATGGTGCTGTGGTGGACGTTGAAGTGGCGTCAAATGGTGCTGTGGTGGACGTTGAAGTGGCGTCAAATGGTGCTGTGGTGGACGTTGAAGTGGCGTCAAATGGTGCTGTGGTGGACGTTGAAGTGGCGGCAAATGGTGCTGTGGTGGACGTTGAAGTGGCGTCAAATGGTGCTGTGGTGGACGTTGAAGTGGCGGCAAATGGTGCTGTGGTGGACGTTGAAGTGGCGGCAAATGGTGCTGTGGTGGACGTTGAAGTGGCGTCAAATGGTGCTGTGGTGGACGTTGAAGTGGCGGCAAATGGTGCTGTGGTGGACGTTGAAGTGGCGTCAAATGGTGCTGTGGTGGACGTTGAAGTGGCGGCAAATGGTGCTGTGGTGGACGTTGAAGTGGCGTCAAATGGTGCTGTGGTGGACGTTGAAGTGGCGTCAAATGGTGCTGTGGTGGACGTTGAAGTGGCGGCAAATGGTGCTGTGGTGGACGTTGAAGTGGCGGCAAATGGTGCTGTGGTGGACGTTGAAGTGGCGGCAAATCGAAGACTGCGATTCCCTTCTTTGGATACGTCCTATGGAGATGTTCCGATCGGCAGCCCTGAATCTCGACATTTTCAAACTTGAAAAATGTTGACAATTGAATGAGAAACTATTGGCTTATACTAGCCTTTTTAGAGCCACGACCAGAGCTACGAATGCAATAAGTTGCAAATGCATTATGCTTAGCTGTTTTCCATTACATTTTTGAACAAGTGTGAAAACAATGCCGTTTAAGACATTGTAAACCGACAGTGGCTGCGAATTTGTCGAATGAATGTATGTGTGTGTGTGTATGTGCGTGTGTGTGTGTGTGTGTGTGTGTGTGTTTTGTGGGGAAGGTGTGAGTGTCACTGTCAATGTGCCTTATCACGTGTGTGTGTGTGTGTGTGATTGTGTGTGTGTGTGTTTGTTTGTGTGTGTGTGTGTGTGTGTGTGTGTGTGTGTGTGTGTGTGTGTGTGTGTGTGTGTGTGTGTGTGTGTGTGTGTGTGTGTGTGTGTGTGTGTGTGTGTGTGAGTGAGAGGAAGGGGTGAGTGTCACTGTCAATGTGCCTCGTCACGTGGCTTTAGGCTGATTAGGTCGCGAACTCAACACAATACGTCCAGACCAGGACGTGAATAGAACAACAAGCTCGCCTCGTAACAACAAATGTCCCCACAAATATTCCTATAGCGACGCCCACTGACGGACGGACAACTGGTTCCTGGTTGTGAACGTGGTCCTTGGTGTGACTAACACATCGGCTTTATGTACATACCTAATTGAAATAAACAATATGGCACTGAGGAAATATGTCGTTATCAAACTGGTATTCGTGCATATCTATTGTGTAGCCGGACATTTTCATGAAATAATCTCTATGTTCCATATTCAATAAATAATCACTTTATACCATATTCATGTTATAATCTCTATATACCATATTCATGAAATAATCACTATATACCATATTCATGTTATAATCTCTATATACCATATTCATGTTATAATCACTATATACCATATTCATGTTATAATCACTATATACCATATTCATGTTATAATCACTATATACCACACACCCTCATGTAGTAATCTGTGTGTACGTCACATCCATGTAATAACCTTAAGACACCTCATACTAGACTTACATTTAGTCTCTGAAATCTAATATTACACAATATCCTTCTTGACTGTAAAAATAAATAAAAATTCCCTTTGCTGATTTCAGATAGAGCTAGCTTGAGCTGGCTAGAGTTGCTTTTGTATGCATTTCTAGATTATTATTTTTCCATAAAATAAATATATGCCACGGCCATGGTGCAGGACTAACCTCATACATGTATACAAGTGTGTACACAAGATAGATGGAATATAGTCCCCCACACTGAATACTCGCGCTCACGTGACTCCCTCAACCAGGACGTAGACTGTGTCACGACACAGCTCAGCTTCCGGTCCGCAGTATATAGGACACTCGGATGTAGTGACAGAGCTTGCTCATCAAAATACAACGCTTCCAATGACAGAAGGGCGAATTCGATAAAGATACAGTCACACAGACAATGCGACCGCGATGCAACCTCTTGGCGACTGATTCCTTTGCGACCGACTGGCGATCGCGGCCGCATTGTCTGTGTGACTGAAGCTTCACTCAACGACACAGAGGACAGACACCATGACACCATGACACCACGACACCATGCAACCACGACGCCACAACACCATGACACCACGACACCACAACACCACGACACCACAGGACCACGACACCATGCAACCACGACGCCACAACACCATGACACCACGACACCACAACACCATGACACCACGACATCATGCAACCACGACGCCACAACACCATGACACCACGACACCAAAACATCACGACACCACGACACCACAACACCACGACACCATGACACCACGACGCCACAACACCATGACACCACAACACCACGACACCACAACACCACGACACCATGACACCATGACACCACGACACCATGACACCATGACATCATGTCACCACGACACCACGACACCATGACACCATGACCCCACGACACCACGACACCATGACACCACGACACCATGACACCACGACACCACAACACCATGACACCATGACGCCATGACGCCACGACACCATGACACCATGACAACATGACACCCGTGGAGGACATCCCTGACCCAGTGCGCTCCTCACTCCTGTCTGTGACATAAAACCCCTAATCACGTCAACTAATATGACTACTACCACTATCCTGTTGTTACCATGACCATTCCGGATTCAGATCGCGCGTCACCTCATCACGTGACAGGATGCAGTATGAGGATGCTGAGAAAGCAGGAGGTGCTTGATCTGATTGCACGTGAGTGTCACCAATGCGCGAGTGAAGATCACCTGTCTTTAATTTCCATTCATTCATTTCACATTAACCACACTGGATAGTACTTAATCTGAGTCACCTTTCACGAGAATAACCATTCACAAAGTAGTGCCTGTTAAAAATCCATATATTAACTATAAACAATTACAATGTAATCTTCAGCTACCCGAAATCCCAAAACCCAACACCTCGATATTCCCCACCCTGTACTAAACACCCAGTACCCAACACCTCGATATTCCACACCCTGCACCCAACACCCCGATATTCCCCACCCTGTACTAAACACCCCAGTACCCAACACCTCGATATTCTCCATCCTGTACCCATCACCTCGATATTCCCCACCCTGTACCCAACACCTCGATATTCCCCACCCTGTACCCAACACCTCGATATTCCCCACCCTGTACCCAACACCTCGATATTCTCCACCCTGTACCCAACACCTCGATATTCCCCACCCTGTACCCAACACCTCGATATTCCCCACCCTGTACCCAACACCTCGATATTCCCAACCCTGTACCCAACACCTCGATATTCCCCACCCTGTACCCAACACCTCGATATTCCCCACCTTGTACCCAACACCTCGATATTCCCCACCCTGTACCCAACACCTCGATATTCCCCACCCTGTACCCAACACCTCGATATTCCACACCCTGTACCCAACACCTCGATATTCCCCACCCTGGAACCCAACACCTCGATATTCCCCACCTTGTACCCAACACCTCGATATTCCACACCCTGTACCCAACACCTCGATATTCCCCACCCTGTACTAAACACCCCAGTACCCAACACCTCGATATTCTCCATCCTGTACCCAACACCTCGATATTCCCCACCCTGTACCCAACACCTCGATATTCTCCATCCTGTACCCAACACCTCGATATTCCCCACCCTGTACTAAACACCCCAGTACCCAACACCTCGATATTCCCCACCCTGTACCCAACACCTCGATATTCCCCACCCTGTACCCAACACCTCGATATTCTCCATCCTGTACCCAACACCTCGATATTCCCCACCCTGTACCCAACACCTCGATATTCCCCACCCTGTACCCAACACCTCGATATTCCCCACCCTGTACCCAACACCTCGATATTCCCCACCCTGTACTAAACACCCCAGTACCCAACACCTCGATATTCTCCATCCTGTACCTAGCACCTCGATATTCCCCACCCTGTACTAAACACCCCACTACCCAACACCTCGATATTCTCCATCCTGTACCCAACACCTCAATATTCCCCACCCTGTACCCAACACCTCGATATTCCCCACCCTGTACTAAACACCCCAGTACCCAACACCTCGATATTCTCCATCCTGTACCCAACACCTCAATATTCCCCACCCTGTACCCAACACCTCAATATTCCCCACCCAGTACCCAACACCTCGATATTCCCCACCCTGTACCCAACACCTCGATATTCCACACCCTGTACCCAACACCTCGATATTCCCCACCCTGGAACCCAACACCTCGATATTCCCCACCCTGTACCCAACACCTCGATATTCCACACCCTGTACCCAACACCTCGATATTCCCCACCTTGTACAGGGTGTTGTATATCAAGATGTTGGGTACTAGGGTGGGGAATATCGAGGTGTTGGGTACAGGGTCTGTTATATCGAGATGTTGGGTAGTGGGTGGGGAATATCGAGGTGTTGGGTACTGGGGTAGGGAATACACCTTGTACCCAACACCTGGTACCCAACACCTGGTACCCAACAGCCAGTACCCAACACCTAGTACCCAACAACTGGTGCACAACACCTAGTACCCAACACCTGGTACCAACACCTGGAACCCAACACCTGGTACCCAACACCTGGTACCCAACACCCAGTACCCAACACCTTGTACCCAACACCTGGTACCCAACACCTGGTACCCAACAGCCAGTACCCAACACCTGGTACCCAACACCTGGTACCCAACAGCCAGTACCCAACACCTGGTACACAACACCTAGTACCCAACAACTGGTGCACAACACCTAGTACCCAACACCTTGTACACAACACCTAGTACACAACACCTTGTACACAACACCTAGTACACAACACCTTGTACACAACACCTAGTACCCAACACCTTGTACACAACACCTTGTACACAACACCTGGTACACAACACCTGGTACACAACACCTGGTACACAACACCTGGTACACAACACCTAGTACAGAACACCTGGTACCCAACACCTGGTACCCAACACCTGGTACCCAACAAACGGTACCCAACAAACGGTACCCAACATCTTGTACCCAACACCTGGTACCCAACACCTGGTACACAACAAACGGTACCCAACAAACGGTACCCAACAAACGGTACCCAACACCTGGTACCCAACACCTGGTACCCAACACCTGGTACCCAACACCTGGTACACAACAAACGGTACACAACAAACGGTACCCAACAAACGGTACCCAACACCTGGTACCCAACACCTGGTACCCAACACCTGGTACCCAACACCTGGTACCCAACACCTGGTACCCAACACCTGGTACACAACAAACGGTACCCAACAAACGGTACCCAACAAACGGTACCCAACAAACGGTACCCAACACCTGGTACCCAACACCTGGTACCTAACACCTGGTACCCAATATCTGGTACCCAACACCCAGTACCCAACACCTGGTACCCAACACCTAGTACCCAACATCTTGTACCCAACACCTGGTACCCAACACCTAGTACCCAACACCCCAGTTTTTACCTCTTCTACCTTCATGTTGCAGACAATCCAGAACAGTTCCAGATTCCGGACGAGTATGCAGCCTTGCCCAAGGGTAAGTATCTGTTTTAGTTTTTACACACTTAAAAAGAATGTTTTTGGTCGGAAGCCTAATCCTATAGATTACAAAACAGGATATTGCATCCAAATGGAAGTTGTTTTAAAAAAAGCGTCTCTGACCTAAAACCTCACAAACTCTGCTGTCCCTGCTGATATACCTGGGAGGACCTCATGGCACCCGTGACGTCACCACCCAACAACAGAGAGTGGACACTGTTGTGTAACAGTAGGGACACTGTCATGTAACAGTAGGGACACTGTCATGTAACAGTAGGGACACTGTAATGTAACAGTAGGACACTGTAATGTAACAGTAGGGACACTGTAATGTAACAGTAGGACACTGTTATGTAACAGTAGGGACACTGTAATGTAACAGTAGGGACACTGTAATGTAATAGTAGGACACTGTCATGTAACAGTAGGACACTGTAATGTAACAGTAGGGACACTGTAATGTAACAGTAGGGACACTGTCATGTAACAGTAGGGACACTGTCATGTAACAGTAGGGACACTGTAGTGTAACAGTAGGGACACTGTAATGTAACAGTAGGACACTGTAATGTAACAGTAGGGACACTGTAATGTAACAGTAGGGACACTGTAATGTAACAGTAGGGACACTGTAATGTAACAGTAGGACACTGTAATGTAACAGTAGGACACTGTAATGTAACAGTAGGACACTGTTATGTAACAGTAGGGACACTGTCATGTAACAGTAGGGACACTGTCATGTAACAGTAGGGACACTGTAGTGTAACAGTAGGACACTGTCATGTAACAGTAGGGACACTGTCATGTAACAGTAGGACACTGTAATGTAACAGTAGGACACTGTTATGTAACAGTAGGGACACTGTCATGTAACAGTAGGGACACTGTAATGTAACAGTAGGGACACTGTCATGTAACAGTAGGGACACTGTAATGTAATAGTAGGGACACTGTCATGTAACAGTAGGGACACTGTCATGTAACAGTAGGGACACTGTAATGTAACAGTAGGGACACTGTCATGTAACAGTAGGGACACTGTAGTGTAACAGTAGGGACACTGTAGTGTAACAGTAGGACACTGTTATGTAACAGTAGGGACACTGTCATGTAACAGTAGGGACACTGTCATGTAACAGTAGGGACACTGTCATGTAACAGTAGGGACACTGTAGTGTAACAGTAGGGACACTGTAGTGTAACAGTAGGACACTGTTATGTAACAGTAGGGACACTGTCATGTAACAGTAGGGACACTGTCATGTAACAGTAGGGACACTGTAGTGTAACAGTAGGGACACTGTAATGTAACAGTAGGACACTGTAATGTAACAGTAGGACACTGTTATGTAACAGTAGGGACACTGTCATGTAACAGTAGGACACTGTAATGTAACAGTAGGGACACTGTCATGTAACAGTAGGACACTGTCATGTAACAGAGAGTGGACACTGTAATGTAACAGTAGGACACTGTCATGTAACAGTAGGGACACTGTCATGTAACAGTAGGGACACTGTAGTGTAACAGTAGGGACACTGTAATGTAACAGTAGGGACACTGTCATGTAACAGCAGGGACACTGTCATGTAACAGTAGGGACACTGTTATGTAACAGTAGGACACTGTAATGTAACAGTAGGACACTGTCATGTAACAGTAGGGACACTGTAATGTAACAGTAGGGACACTGTCATGTAACAGCAGGGACACTGTAATGTAACAGTAGGGACACTGTCATGTAGCAGTAGGGACACTGTCATGTAACAGTAGGGACACTGTCATGTAACAGTAGGGACACTGTAATGTAACAGTAGGACACTGTCATGTAACAGTAGGGACACTGTAATGTAACAGTAGGACACTGTAATGTAACAGTAGGGACACTGTAATGTAACAGTAGGACACTGTCATGTAACAGTAGGGACACTGTAATGTAACAGTAGGGACACTGTAATGTAACAGTAGGGACACTGTCATGTAACAGTAGGGACACTGTAATGTAATAGTAGGGACACTGTCATGTAATAGTAGGGACACTGTCATGCAACAGTAGGGACACTGTCATGTAACAGTAGGGACACTGTCATGTAACAGTAGGGACACTGTCATGTAACAGTAGGGACACTGTAGTGTAACAGTAGGGACACTGTCATGTAACAGTAGGGACACTGTCATGTAACAGTAGGGACACTGTAATGTAATAGTAGGGACACTGTAATGTAACAGTAGGGACACTGTCATGTAACAGTAGGGACACTGTAATGTAACAGTAGGACACTGTCATGTAACAGTCGGGACACTGTCATGTAACAGTAGGGACACTGTCATGTAACAGTAGGGACACTGTCATGTAACAGTAGGGACACTGTCATGTAACAGTAGGGACACTGTCATGTAACAGTAGGGACACTGTCATGTAACAGTAGGGACACTGTAATGTAACAGTAGGGACACTGTAATGTAACAGTAGGGACACTGTCATGTAACAGTAGGGACACTGTCATGTAACAGTAGGGACACTGTCATGTAACAGTAGGGACACTGTCATGTAACAGTAGGGACACTGTAATGTAACAGTAGGACACTGTCATGTAACAGTAGGGACACTGTAATGTAACAGTAGGACACTGTCATGTAACAGTAGGGACACTGTAATGTAACAGTAGGACACTGTCATGTAACATTAGGGACACTGTCATGTAACAGTAGGGACACTGTCATGTAACAGTAGGGACACTGTCATGTAACAGTAGGGACACTGTCATGTAACAGTAGGGACACCGTCATGTAACAGTAGGACACTGTCATGTAACAGTAGGGACACTGTAATGTAACAGTAGGACACTGTCATGTAACAGTAGGGACACTGTCATGTAACAGTAGGGACACTGTCATGTAACAGTAGGGACACTGTCATGTAACAGTAGGGACACTGTAATGTAACAGTAGGGACACTGTCATGTAACAGTAGGGACACTGTAATGTAATAGTAGGGACACTATCATGTAATAGTAGGGACACTGTCATGTAACAGTAGGGACACTGTCATGTAACAGTAGGGACACTGTAATGTAACAGTAGGGACACTGTCATGTAACAGTAGGGACACTGTCATGTAACAGTAGGGACACTGTCATGTAACAGTAGGGACACTGTCATGTAACAGTAGGGACACTGTCATGTAACAGTAGGGACACTGTCATGTAACAGTAGGGACACTGTAATGTAACAGTAGGGACACTGTCATGTAACAGTAGGGACACTGTCATGTAACAGTAGGGACACTGTCATGTAATATTAGGGACACTGTCATGTAACAGTAGGGACACTGTCATGTAACAGTAGGGACACTGTAATGTAACAGTAGGACACTGTCATGTAACAGTAGGGACACTGTAATGTAACAGTAGGGACACTGTCATGTAACGGTAGGGACACTGTCATGTAACAGTAGGGACACTGTAATGTAACAGTAGGGACACTGTCATGTAACAGTAGGGACACTGTAATATAGCAGGTTTGAGAAAATGTGTGTAAAATATTAATTGATGCTTCAATCAATGTACGATACATTTTTATTAGTATTAAGTAATTTACCTTTGCAAGACTCATTTGAAATTTTACTGCTACTATCGAATCAATGATTGATCACTTAGAATGATTTGGGACAAGCTGTAACATTTAGTGTCCATAAGTTTACACATATTTAAAGTTGGGTTCCTACTTGGGTAAATAGCTCAGTCAAAATATTTACATATTTTTAATATGAAGCAATTTACATAAGCAAGAAACGTTTGACGTTATATGTGTAATGGTTGTAATTTTGAAGAACAGTTGAAAAGTCCTTACTGTTACACTTGTTGTCGCTACTGAAGATCATGTTTAAAAGGTCATGTTACAAAAGGTCATGTGACAAAAGGTCATGTAACAAAAGGTCATGTTGCAAGTAGTTATGTCATACAATAACAGTAGGGACATTTTCACAAATTCAAAAGGTCATGTTGCCAAACGTTGTGTTACAAAGGGCAAGTAGTTTATGTCGTACAATAACAGCAGGGACATTTTGTATATATTTTCAGAAATTCAAAAGGTCATGAAAACTACCTGTGTTTTATTTGCACTTAATACCCTTATAATGTAGTTAACAGATTCTGATTTACTCCCATAATGTGCTCAAAAAGGTCAAATAGGTCAACTCCGCTGGCTGCCAAGTGAATGTAACTTTTCTATATGACTGTAGAGCGCTCAACATGTCAACTCTTGTTTCTGCCCTTGTCGTCAATGTACATGGTATCTCATGACTCTTTGTTTCTGTCCTTGTCATCAATGTACATGGTATCTCATCACTCAATGTTTCTGTCCTTGTCATCAATGTACATGGTATCTCATGACTCACTGTTTCTGCCCTTGTCATCAATGTACATGGTATCTAATGACTCAATGTTTCTGCCCTTGTCATCAGTGTACATGGTATCTCATGACTCACTGTTTCTGCCCTTGTCATCAATGTACATGGTATCTCATCACTCAGTGTTTCTGCCCTTGTCATCAATGTACATGGTATCTAATGACTCACTGTTTCTGCCCTTGTCATCAATGTACATGGTATCTAATGACTCAATGTTTCTGCCCTTGTCATCAATGTACATGGTATCTCATCACTCAATGTTTCTGTCCTTGTCATCAATGTACATGGTATCTCATGACTCAATGTTTCTGCCCTTGTCATCAATGTACATGGTATCTCATCACTCAATGTTTCTGTCCTTGTCGTCAATGTACATGGTATCTCATGACTCAATGTTTCTGCCCTTGTCATCAATGTACATGGTATCTCATGACTCACTGTTTCTGCCCTTGTCATCAATGTACATGGTATCTCATGACTCAATGTTTCTGCCCTTGTCATCAATGTACATGGTATCTCATGACTCAATGTTTCTGTCCTTGTCATCAATGTACATGGTATCTCATGACTCAATGTTTCTGTCCTTGTCATCAATGTACATGGTATCTCATGACTCAATGTTTCTGCCCTTGTCATCAATGTACATGGTATCTCATGGCTCTTTGTTTCTGTCCTTGTCATCAATGTACATGGTATCTCATGACTCTTTGTTTCTGTCCTTGTCATCAATGTACATGGTATCTCATGACTCTTTGTTTCTGTCCTTGTCATCAATGTACATGGTATCTCATGACTCACTGTTTCTGCCCTTGTCATCAATGTACATGGTATCTCATGACTCACTGTTTCTGTCCCTGTCATCAATGTACATGGTATCTCATGACTCACTGTTTCTGTCCTTGTCATCAATGTACATGGTATCTCATGACTCAATGTTTCAGTCTGTATCTCGGACATGTTTCAGCTCGTCCGTTGTCCCCCCACATGGAAACAGGGGATCTGACCGCTGTGCCACCCCGGGACCCACACAAGAAACAGGCACGGAAGGTCAGCTTTGATGGCGACAAGGAGGCACCAGACATCCCAGCCCGGAGGAGGACATCGTCAGGACAAGCGCGGGACTTGAGGACATCTGTTGGGGAAGAACAGGAGGACGGCGCTGTCACAAACGGCGTACATCGGACGCGGTCCATCGACTATATACCCCGGGGGACGCCGTCGACGGAGTCGGATGCAGGGGATTGCGCACAGGGGGTCGTGTTGAGACGCGCATCATCTCGTAAGTGGGAAAAGACATGAACTCTTGGTTACATCTACTTTCACAGGTTGCGGGGGGCCAGCTCTGCCCCAGAATGCCAGATGCACATGCACAGGACACATGACACAGACACAGGGCACAGACACAGGACACAGACACAGGACACAGACACAGGACACAGACACAGGACACAGGACACAGACACAGACACAGGGCACATACACATGACACAGGCACAGGACACAGACACAGGACACAGGACACATGACACAGACACAGGGCACATACACATGACACAGGCACAGGACACATACACATGACACAGGCACAGGACACAAACACAGGGCACAGGACACATGACACAGACACAGGGCACATACACATGACACAGACACAGGACACAGGCACAGGACACAGGCACAGGACACATGACACAGACACAGGGCACAGACACAGGACACAGGCACAGGGCACATACACATGACACAGGCACAGGACACAGGCACATGACACAGGCACAGGACACAGGCACAGGACACAGACACAGGGCACATGCACATACACATGACACAGACACAGGGCACATGCACATGAAACAGACACAGGACACATGCACATGACACAGGCACAGGACACAGGCACAGGGCACATACACATGCCACAGGCACAGGGCACAGACACATGATACAGGCACAGGACACAGGCACAGGACACAGACACAGGGCACATGCACATGACACAGGCACAGGACACAGACACAGGGCACATGCACATGAAACAGGCACAGGACACATGCACATGACACAGGCACAGGACACAGGCACATGACACAGGCACAGGACACAGAGACAGGACACATACACGTGACACAGGCACAGGGCACATACACATGATACAGGCACAGGACACAGACACAGGGCACATGCACATGACACAGACACAGGACACATGCAGATGACACAGGCACAGGACACAGGCACAGGACACAGAGACAGGACACATACACATGACACAGGCACAGGGCACATGCAGATGACACAGGCACAGGACACAGGCACAGGACACAGAGACAGGACATATACACAGGACACAGGCACAGGGCACATGCAGATGACACAGGCACAGGACACAGACACAGGGCACATACACATGACAGAGGCACAGGGCACATGCAGATGACACAGGCACAGGACACAGGCACAGGGCACATGCAGATGACACAGGCACAGGACACAGACACAGGGCACATACACATGACACAGGCACAGGACACAGGCACAGGACACATGCAGATGACACAGGCACAGGACACAGACACAGTATATGACTTATTTCTTTTCAATATCAGGACCTTTCTCTGAGACCGCCTCCGAGGTCTAGTGGTAGAGTGTCGGACAGAGAGTGGAAGGTCCGGGGGTCGATCCCAGGCCACGTCATACCAACAGACGTTCAAATATGGTACTTGTTGTTACCATGCCTGGCGCTTGGCATTATGGGGCTAAAACAAGGATTTCTCGGCTCGGAGTCAGTCTACTGTGTCTGAGTGGGGTATTCGTGTTAAACTGTGGCATGGTATCTCAGTGGGCTAGCACTATAAACCCAGTGTTATTGCAGACTAGTACAAGCAGCCACACACACTGATGACTGATGTATGGACGCCGCTATTAACCTTGGACGCCAAGTCAATCCTATTTCAACTCAACTATCCACATATTGCTCTATCAACTATCATCTACCGCGGAATTGGTTTTTTTGTTGTTTAACGCCGCACTCCAGCTTTATGACGGCGGTCTGTAAATACTCGAGTATGGACCAGACAATCAAGTCATCGATTCACGCGATTGGGAAATGAAGACACGAATCCACCAAGTCACAGAGCCGAAACATAGACACACATAGATACATGGTATAGATACAGGGTATAGATACAGCTGCAGGGTATAGATATAGATACAGGGTATAGATACAGGGTATAGATACAGATACATGGTATAGATACATGGTATAGATACAGCTGCAGGGTATAGATACAGATACAGGGTATAGATACAGATACAGGGTATAGATACATGGTATAGATACAGCTGCAGGGTATAGATACAGCTGCAGGGTATAGATACAGATACATGGTATAGATACAGGGTATAGATACAGGGTATAGATACAGGGTATAGATACAGATACAGGGTATAGATACAGGGTATAGATACAGATACAGGGTATAGATACAGCTGCAGGGTATAGATACAGGGTATAGATATAGATACAGGGTATAGATACAGATACAGGGTATAGATACAGGGTATAGATACAGGGTATAGATATAGATACATGGTATAGATACAGATACAGGGTATAGATACAGGGTATAGATACAGGGTATAGATACAGCTGCAGGGTATAGATACAGATACAGGGTATAGATACAGGGTATAGATACATCTGCAGGGTATAGATATAGATACAGGGTATAGATACAGGGTATAGATACATGGTATAGATACAGATACAGGGTATAGATACAGATACAGGGTATAGATACAGGGTATAGATACAGATACAGGGTATAGATACAGATACAGGGTATAGATACACGGTATAGATACAGATACAGGGTATAGATACAGATACAGGGTATAGATACAGGGTATAGATACAGCTGCAGGGTATAGATACAGATACATGGTATAGATACAGCTGCAGGGTATAGATACACGGTATAGATATAGATACAGGGTATAGATACAGATACAGGGTATAGATACAGATACAGGGTATAGATACAGCTGCAGGGTATAGATACAGATACATGGTATAGATACAGGGTATAGATATAGATACAGGGTATAGATATAGATACAGGGTATAGATACAGATACAAGGTATAGATACAGATACAGGGTATAGATACAGCTGCAGGGTATAGATACAGATACATGGTATAGATACAGGGTATAGATATAGATACACGGTATAGATATAGATACAGGGTATAGATATAGATACAGGGTATAGATACGGGGTATAGATACAGGGTATAGATATAGATACAGGGTATAGATACAGATACAGGGTATAGATACAGGGTATAGATACAGCTGCAGGGTATAGATACAGATACAGGGTATAGATACAGGGTATAGATACAGCTGCAGGGTATAGATATAGATACAGGGTATAGATACAGGGTATAGATACAGATACACGGTATAGATATAGATACAGGGTATAGATATAGATACAGGGTATAGATACAGGGTATAGAAAAAGATACAGGGTATAGATATAGATACAGGGTATAGATACAGGGTATAGATACAGGGTATAGAAAAAGATACAGGGTATAGATATAGATACAGGGTATCGATACACGGTATAGATACAGATACAGGGTATAGATATAGATACAGGGTATAGATACAGGTACAAGGTATAGATACAGGGTATAGAAAAAGATACAGGGTATAGATATAGATACAGGGTATAGATACAGGGTATAGAAAAAGATACAGGGTATAGATATAGATACAGGGTATAGATACAGGGTATAGATACAGGGTATAGAAAAAGATACAGGGTATAGATATAGATACAGGGTATCGATACACGGTATAGATACAGATACAGGGTATAGATATAGATACAGGGTATAGATACAGGTACAAGGTATAGATACAGGGTATAGAAAAAGATACAGGGTATAGATATAGATACAGGGTATAGATACAGGGTATAGATACAGGGTATAGAAAAAGATACAGGGTATAGATATAGATACAGGGTATCGATACACGGTATAGATACAGATACAGGGTATAGATATAGATACAGGGTATAGATACAGGTACAAGGTATAGATACAGATACAGGGTCTAGATACAGATACAGGGTATAGATATAGATACAGGGTATAGATATAGATACAGGGTATAGATACAGGGTATAGATACAGGGTATAGATACAGATACAGGGTATAGATACAGATACAGGGTAAATATATAGATACGGGGTATAGATACAGGGTATAGATACAGGGTATAGATACAGATACAGGGTATAGATATATATACAGGGTATAGATACCGGGTATAGATACAGGGTATAGATACAAATACAGGGTATAGATATAGATACAGGGTATAGATACAGGGTATAGAAAAAGATACAGGGTATAGATACAGATACAGGGTATAGATATAGATGCAGGGTATAGATACAGATACAGGGTATAGATATACATACAGGGTATAGATACAGGGTATAGATACAGATACACGGTATATATATATATATATATATATATATATATATAGATACAGGGTATAGACACAGATACAGGGTATAGATACAAATACAGGGTATGGATATAGATACAGTGTACAGATATAGATACAGGGTATAGATATAGATACAGTGTACAGATATAGATACAGGGTATGGATATAGATACAGGGTATGGATATAGATACAGGGTACAAATATAGGTACAGGGTACGGATATATATTCAGGGTACAGATACAGATACAGGGTATAGATACAGATACAGGGTATATATATAGATACAAAGTACAGATATAGATACAGGGTATAGATACAGATACAGGGTACAGATATAGATACGGGGTATGGATAGAGATACAGGGTATGGATATAGATACAGGGTAAAGATACAGGGTAAAGATACAGGGTATAGATACAGATATAGATACAGGGTACAGATACAGATACAGGGTATGGATATAGATACACCCTAACTCTGAGATTTAAAGGATGACAGGTTTCCGGCCTGTCCAACTTGGGAACTATTTTGAGGACTTGATTTAAGTTAAGAAGCTCAGAAGACCTAAATACCATACGTCTCGCTCCTTCATCCGGGGAATGTAACATTACCACATCTCTGCGACGTCCCGCCACTGCGACGTGGTTTATACAACGTTCCCTGAAAGCAACATCGGGGTTGCGACGTGTCCCAAGTTTGCGATCATTGCTACTTTTGCTGCTCATTTATGTCTATTTCGTTACTCATTTCCGGCGTCATCTTCTCGAATTCTATATATTCGTCTCCAACACTTGCTCTATCTGTCCATAAAGGACAACAGCTTCATGACAATATCCTTCAATGATCAATTGTACAAAACAAAAACATGAGGCAATCGGCGGTTTAATTGTTTAACTTTGAAACTTATATGACATTTGATAAAAACAATTATAACAAAATTTCATCTCCTCTATTGCTGACGTCACATCCTCTATTGAGGACGTCATCTCTTCTATTGCTGACGTCATCTCTTCTATTGCTGACGTCATCTCTTCTATTGCTGACGTCATCTCATCTATTGCTGACGTCATCTGTGTTTCTGACAGGCAAGACGGAGGTGGACTGTGTGGACTTTGAAGTGTTCTTGACGGAATCGCAGAATATGGTACGTCCAACTCAGGGTAGACCGAGAGACAGGGTAGATGAGTGAGTGAGTGAGTGAGTGAGTGAGTTGGGTTTAACGCTGCTTTTAACAGTATTCCAGTTATATTACGGCGAGTCAGCTTAATGTGGGAGGAAAGCCCGAAGTGATGCAGGTCTTAGACGTTTACCACTTCGGTGAAACCCACGAAGTATGGTGCTGACAAACTTAGAAACATCACAATCTGGCGTGCCCAAGGGACGCAACTCTGCACGATTCAGTGTATAAACTCTGAATGTGTTGTCTAAATATACACATATAAATGTGTGGTATACGTGTAACTTTGAATGTGTGGTGTACGTCACATTAATGTGTGGTATACGTGTAGCACCGAATGTGTGGTGTACGTCACATTAATGTGTGATATACGTGTAGCACCGAATGTGTGGTGTACGTCACATAAACGCGTGGTAAACGTGTAACACTGAATGTGTGGTGTACGTTACATAAACGTGTGGTATATGTGTAACACTGAATGTGTGCTGTACGTCACATAAACGTATGATATACGTATACCACTGAATGTGTGGTGTACGTCGCATAAATGTTTTCTTCAGCTGCGCGGTGTCCTTGAACTTTCGACCTTGCATCATGACGTCATAGACAAGGTGAAGCTGCGCGTGGTGTGCGTGTTTGACGTCAGCGGAAGTATGCTGCTCAAGTGTGGACGAAGCAGACAGCACTCCAAGTTGAGTAAACTCAAGAAGATGGCAGCCGACCTCGTGGACGTCATGGAGGAAGGGGACGACTACTTCGGGATCGTCGCCTTTGGGGAGGAGACGCGCGTAGTGTGCCCGCTCACCAAGGTCGACTCCACGTCAAGGGTAAGCACAGAGATAGCTTATATCTCAAAAGTTGTGCAGAACTTGAGTATGAACATGAAAACAGACAGGAGTGGGGTATTCGTGTCACGGGAATCGGGGATTTAACAATAATTTTATATTCGTACAGTGTCGTCAATGCCAGTTTGGGTGTTCACACCAAGCTTACATACCATCAGTTTGGGTGTTCACACCAAGCTTACATACCATCAGTTTGGTAGTTTACTTAATGCTCGCAAAATCCTCCTTCTAAACTAAGGCCTCCACGGTCCATCGGTCGAGACATCAACACAGGTACTTATCAAGCACTACGTGTGGGGCGATTGAAAACTCTTTCTTCCGTTACCAGGGTAAGCTGAAGGAGACCATCACGGCGGTGGACAAGGCCATCGACAGCTGTACTGACCTGGTACAGGGCATTCACAGGGCAGTGGACCTGCTGAAGTCTGGACACCAGGCTAGCGAGTAGGTAGTGCAGGTCCATTAGTAAGTAAGTGAGTTGGGTTTAACGCCGCTTTTAACAGTATTCCAGTTATATCGCGGCGTGTCAGCTTAATGTGGGAGGAAAGCCCGAAGTGATGCAGGTCTCAGACGTTTAACACTTCGGCGAAACCCACGAGCACGGGCATGGTGCTGACAAACCTAGAAACATAATCGGGCCGAACCAGGATTCGAACCCGCAATCATAGGATTCTAGCGTGCCCAAGGGACGCAACTCTGCATAGTGAATCGCGGCGCCTTAGACGACTGGGCCACCCGTGTCCCCGCAGGTCCATCAGGTGGTAGGACAAGTGTACCTAGTATTGATGTAAATATCATTGAGCAGTATCAATTGTTATATTTGGGATAACACTACTTAGTAAAGTTCAGATTCTGGTAATTTTCGGGGGTTGAATGCCTTACAGCACCCTTCGCCCAAGCGCGCCCCGCCCCAGTCTGTTGTCTCGTTGACAGGACAAGGTGATAGCTACAACATTAGTGTCTAAAAAGTCCAACAACTGGTAGTTACATTTGACCACGCCTCAATGGCATTGTGTGGTCACATCATGAAGCAGATGCGTCAACACAGTTGACTTAGTTTGATTTGTTGCAGCCCCGCCTACCGGAACGCCATCATCGTCTTCTCGGACGGCGAGATCAACTCCGGAATCACGAACGCGGACGAGGTTGTTCATGCCGTGCGTCAGCGAATCCGGGATTCAAACCCCGACCCCCGCAACCAGAACGCTGAACAGTGGCTAAGTGTGGCCTGCGTGACGACGGGTGGTCACGTGTCTCAGGCTATGTACCTCGTCTCGAAGTACTGCGGCAACGACGCTTACTACTACGTCGACAGCGATCTCGCGCACCCGGAAGTAGACATGCTGATTCCGCTCCTGTTGCGGAAGTCCGCCATTGCTCAGTACGTGACCCTGGACATCAAGCCGGACAACGGCGCGGCCCTCATCGAGGAGAAGTGCACACGCGAGCACAGCGTCAGACGACGGCGGCCTGAGAAGAAAGTACCCAACATCATGTACTACCTGCACGACTTGCCAGCCGGAAGTCAGAAGCACTTTAGCATCGCCATCGATCTCTCCGGCTACAACAAAGACTCCGACAACGACGTCATGCGTATACAACTGGAGTACTGCGACGCTGAAGGCGACACTCACCACGTGACCAGGACGATAAGGTTCAGCGATCGCCTCACCGCCCTCAAAGACCCAGACAAATACGAGAAGGCTGTGTTACTGAGTGCAAAGGCTGACATGCGCAGTGCCTTCCAAAGCGCGTGTCGGGATGCAGCCACGGTGCTCACTGAGGAAGGCGACCCGAGCACCGCACTGCATGATGGGACGACTAAGCTTCAGCAGTTGATGGAGCATTACGGAGTGATGGCGAAACGAGAGGAAACGAAACACAGGATAGCCGACTTCTCACATGCACTGGTCTGTAACCTGGACAGGCTGATTGAGTCCATGGAGAAATCACGGAGAGGAAATGGTCACAAGTGGTCAAAACTGAAGGCCGTGTCGTCCGCAGTGGTCAGAGAGACGCCCAATGTGTCCAAACTCGTGGCCAAGTCCGAGTTCGTCTGTCCACTTCCGGTTTTCAAGAACTGTGCAACCACCCGGATGACAGCTTTAGCCCTGAAACTTTACCGGAAACAGGAAGTGACGTCAGTGGTGTTCCCCAACCAGAACCTGTTTGACGCGGCTAAGGTCGTGATGCAGAGTCTCAGCGATATCGTCGGCGTGCTGCAGAAGGTGGAGGCGGTGCCCGTGAAGTCGAACACGTTGAGGAGGAAGATTATCACCACCAGCATGGTCCTCACCGAGGACATGTCTGACGAGGAGAAGTAGGCAGGCAAGAGAGACAGCTGACTGTCAAAGTGGACAAACGTGTCTATGCATAGTCCAATCAAAACCGCAGAACTGGTGACGCTACGATCGAGGCCAGGAATTCCGGGCGGGGGGGGGGGGGGGGGGGGGGGGGGGGGGGGGGTGAGGGGCAACTATTTCTCCTTCTTTCAGGAGTTCGGGACTTTTTACCTATTTATTTGTATCCATGACATGTGTTTGTTTATTGACGTGTTCGTTTAGATTTTCTTAACATGTGTTATACGTCCTACTTTCATCTATATGAGTATCTGTACATATGCCATCTTTAGATCCCGATTCCTGTCACGTGATCACGTGACCAGCAGGAATGGCTATATTGTACTCTAGTCACGTGGTTCCTGCAGGCACTCACACAACTGTCGCGTGATCAGAGACAACTCTGTAACTGACTGACTTCATCCTCCGGTGACTGACATCTGCATCTTGTCATTCAGGCTTTTTCACTGTGAAAGAAATTTAAATAAATATATCTGATGTTTATAAATATCTACGTGTTTTTGTTGGTTGGTGAAGCTGATGAAAACGTCACGCAGACGTGGGTGCATCGTCATCGTCATCATTGATGTGACTGCCTCCGTGGCCTAATGGATAAAGCGTCTGCCAGCAGAGCGCAGGTCGTGGGTTCGATCCCCGGTCGCGTCATACCAAAAGGCACGATAGCAAAAGATGGTACTTGTTGTTACCCTGTCTGGCACTCGGCATTAAAGAGGAAAACAAGGACTGGTCGGCTCAGAGTCAGTATACTGTGTCTGGATGGTGTATTCATGTTAAACTGCGGCATGGTATCTCAGTGGGCGAGAACTATAAATTCTCCATTTGTCCGGATTAGTACAAGCAGACACGCACGCACGCACGCACGCACACACACATTTGTTTGTGAAATATTTACTTTGCTTAGAGTCGTATGCCCAGAAGGCGGTGGTTCATTGGCCAATCTGGTGGATTGATTAATTTTGAGTTAGTCTGCCTGAGTATACCATCTCAGTATCCTTGGTGCTACCAGGTGGAGATCCACTGGTATGTAGTAGCATTGTCCTTGTGATACTCCATGCTGGGTTGGGAGCTGGCAAGGTGAACCTTCTATCATTAACCATGGCTCAACCCCCAAAAACACAAACGAGCATTGGATGAGCGTTTTTCCCTCTGATGAGGACAGTAATTCACACAGATCACCTGAAATGTGGCGCAGATTTTTGGTGGCATCTTCAACTGATGGTGAACCGCTAAAATTAAATCCATTTTCCACATCAAAAGCTATTTATGCATAGTTGGTGACGTGCAAGCTATCAAAAACATCAGATCTATCTTTCTTCTGATAGAATGTAACACGGCGATGCAATACGCAACTCTTCTCGCCACGAATACTGTAATTCTGCAGTTTCAGTTTCACCCCATACATCTCTCAATAGGAGCAAAGACATTGTTATAGACCTGGGCCGCTGGCTCTTTGATGTGGGTGAATCCGAACTGGATACAGAATGCCAGGGAAGGAAAGAGGTTTCCCTTAGTATTTGCCCTATTATTTGACAAGAAGCAGTCAACGTATTTTAGGTTATTTCAATCCCTTAAGCAGAAATGTGCAACTTTGAACATTGATCTCAATTCACAAACTGTTTTCACTGACTTGGAATCTGCAGCACAGAATGCACTAAGTAATGTTTTTGTCAATTGTACATTGAAGGGGTGTTTTTTTTTCATTTTGGCCAATGTATTTGGCGAAATGCTCAGAGGTTTGGCCTGCAGACTGAGTATAGCCGTAACGAAAGTGTTTAACTTCTGATCAGAAGAGCTGCTGCCTTGCCATTGGTTCCTCTAGCCCACATAGATGATGTTTGGCTCAACGCACTCAACGCCGCCCCTCTCCATGATGCCAGAGTTCTCCGATTTACTGAATATGTGACCGAAGTTTGGGTGGAGGGCGATCATGGACGAGGCACCTGGAATCACCACGACACCGTCGGCCCAAGAACGACCCACCACTTAGAGGGCTGGCACTTCAAGCTCACCTCCATCATGGGCAGTCCCCACCCCAACATCTACATAATTATTGACTTTATAAGACATTCTAAGACGGAACAAGCCTACACCGAGACCCATATCCTGCAGCTTGTAGGTGGCGGTATGCTTAGACCCCGGAGATCTAAGTATCGACATCTTGAGACCAGACTTGATTCAGAAAAGAGATACTTACGTGAGGGAAGAAAGTCAGCTACTGAATTTGCAGATGCTGTGGCCCATTTTGTATGTTTATGATGGTTTATTATAAATTGTCGAGGTGTAATTTGATGTTGAGACATTATAAACTGTTGTGATATTAGAATATTAATTCTGAAATTCCATCATGGTCATGTGCTGTGATACGATATAAATAAATAACTCCATGACTGCATGTTTGTTCCTACCCCTATTCATTGTAATCACAGTGTGTCCATAGAGCGTCGGTCACCCCTACACAGACAGTGTGTCCATAGAGCGTCGGTCACCCCTACACAGACAGTGTGTCCATAGAGGGTCGGTCACCCCTACACAGACAGTGTGTCCATAGAGCGTCGGTCACCCCTACACAGACAGTGTGTCCATAGAGCGTCGGTCACCCCTACACAGACAGTGTGTCCATAGAGCGTCGGTCACCCCTACACAGACAGTGTGTCCTTAGAGCGTCGGTCACCCCTACACAGACAGTGTGTCCATAGAGCGTCGGTCACCCCTACACAGACAGTGTGTCCATAGAGGGTCGGTCACCCCTACACAGACAGTGTGTCCATAGAGCGTCGGTCACCCCTACACAGACAGTGTGTCCATAGAGCGTCGGTCACCCCTACACAGACAGTGTGTCCATAGAGCGTCGGTCACCCCTACACAGACAGTGTGTCCATAGAGCGTCGGTCACCCCTACACAGACAGTGTGTCCATAGAGGGTCGGTCACCCCTACACAGACAGCGGGACACACCCACAGGTGTTCGTCCATTAATCCCTGTGTTGTTTTAAGTTTTCCAATGTTGGGACACCGGGACTACACCGTAGCATTGTCCACAGTCACAGTCAGTTGTATAAACAACCTCTTTAGGCTCTTGAGGTTTGATTGTGTTTCTGCTATTGGCTCTTAGTAGAGTGTTGAGGGAGGTGGAGCTGGGTAAGTGGGTGTCGATGTTGGCTCTTAGTAGAGTGTTGAGGGAGGTGGAGCTGGTGAAGTGGGTGTCGATGTTGGCTCTTAGTAGAGTGTTGAGGGAGGTGGAGCTGGGTAAGTGGGTGTCGATGTTGGCTCTTAGTAGGGTGTTGAGGGAGGTGGAGCTGGTGAAGTGGGTGTCGATGTTGGCGCTTAGTAGAGTGTTGAGGGAGGTGGAGCTGGGTAAGTGGGTGTCGATGTTGGCTCTTAGTAGGGTGTTGAGGGAGGTGGAGCTGGGTAAGTGGGTGTCGATGTTGGCTCTTAGTAGAGTGTTGAGGGAGGTGGAGCTGGGTAAGTGGGTGTCGATGTTGGCTCTTAGTAGGGTGTTGAGGGAGGTGGAGCTGGTGAAGTGGGTGTCGATGTTGGCTCTTAGTAGGGTGTTGAGGGAGGTGGAGCTGGGTAAGTGGGTGTCGATGTTGGCTCTTAGTAGAGTGTTGAGGGAGGTGGAGCTGGGTAAGTGGGTGTCGATGTTGGCTCTTAGTAGGGTGTTGAGGGAGGTGGAGCTGGGTAAGTGGGTGTCGATGTTGGCTCTTAGTAGAGTGTTGAGGGAGGTGGAGCTGGTGAAGTGGGTGTCGATGTTGGCTCTTAGTAGAGTGTTGAGGGAGGTGGAGCTGGGTAAGTGGGTGTCGATGTTGGCTCTTAGTAGGGTGTTGAGGGAGGTGGAGCTGGGTAAGTGGGTGTCGATGTTGGCTCTTAGTAGGGTGTTGAGGGAGGTGGAGCTGGTGAAGTGGGTGTCGATGTTGGCTCTTAGTAGAGTGTTGAGGGAGGTGGAGCTGGGTAAGTGGGTGTCAATGTTGGCTCTTAGTAGAGTGTTGAGGGAGGTGGAGCTGGGTAAGTGGGTGTCAATGTTGGCTCTTAGTAGGGTGTTGAGGGAGGTGAAGCTGGTGAAATGAGTGTCAATGTTGGCTCTTAGTAGGGTGTTGAGGGAGGTGGAGCTGGGTAAGTGGGTGTCGATGTTCCTCTTAGTAGAGTGTTGAGGGAGGTGGAGCTGGGCAAGTGGGTGTCGATGTTCCTCTTAGTAGAGTGTTGAGGGAGGTGGAGCTGGGTAAGTGGATGTCAATGTTGGATCTTAGTAGAGTGTTGAGGGAGGTGGAGCAGGTGAAGTGGATGTCAATGTTGGCTCTCAGTAGTGTGTTGAGGGAGGTGGAGCAGGTGAAGTGGATGTTAATGTTGGCTCTCAGTAGGGTGTTGAGGGAGGTGGAGCTGGGTAAGTGGGTGTCGATGTTGGCTCTTAGTAGAGTGTTGAGGGAGGTGGAGCTGGGTAAGTGGGTGTCGATGTTGGCTCTTAGTAGGGTGTTGAGGGAGGTGGAGCTGGGTAAGTGGGTGTCGATGTTGGCTCTTAATAGAGAGTTGAGGGAGGTGGAGCTGGGTAAGTGGGTGTCGATGTTGGCTCTTAGTAGGGTGTTGAGGGAGGTGGAGCTGGGTAAGTGGGTGTCGATGTTGGCTCTTAGTAGAGTGTTGAGGGAGGTGGAGCTGGGTAAGTGGGTGTCAATGTTGGCTCTTAGTAGAGTGTTGAGGGAGGTGGAGCTGTGTAAGTGGGTGTCAATGTTGGCTCTTAGTAGAGTGTTGAGGGAGGTGGAGCTGGGTAAGTGGGTGTCGATGTTGGCTCTTAGTAGAGTGTTGAGGGAGGTGGAGCTGGGTAAGTGGGTGTCGATGTTGGCTTTTAATAGAGAGTTGAGGGAGGTGGAGCTGGGTAAGTGGGTGTCGATGTTGGCTCTTAGTAGGGTGTTGAGGGAGGTGGAGCTGGTGAAGTGAGTGTCAATGTTGGCGCTTAGTAGGGTGATGAGGGAGGTAGAGCTGGGTAAGTGGGTGTCGATGTTGGCTCTTAGTAGAGTGTTGAGGGAGGTGGAGCTGGGTTAGTTGGTGTCGATGTTGGCTCTTATTAGAGTGTTGACGGAGGTGGAGCTTGGTAAGTGGGTGTCAATGTTGGCTCTTATTAGAGTGTTGAGGGAGGTGGAGCTGGGTAAGTGGGTCTCGATGTTGGCTCTTTGTAGGGTGTTGAGGGAGGTGGAGCTGGTGAAGTGGGTGTCGATGTTGGCTCTTTGTAGGGTGTTGAGGGAGGTGGAGCTGGGTAAGTGGGTCTCGATGTTGGCTTGCTGTTTGCGGAGCTGATGATGTGGGAGGTTTTTCCTATGACTTTAGGTTCCGTCAATTTCCAAGTCATGCCTATCAAACAACCCACACATTGTAGTCGTTGATGTTGTTACAGACGTTCAGGAACTGCACAAGAAGAGAATCTAACCCGAGTCTGTTGGCATCTTACAAACTCACGTGAATAAAACGCCACCAAAAGCATTGCTGGAATATTTTACAGAAACATTTTAGAAACATCATAATCAAATGTTCACAGAAAATGTTTCTAAAACGTTTTAGGGATTTTATATACCATTTTCGTGTTAACTGGGATGTCAGCCAATATTTGAGTGAGTGAGTGAGTTGGGTTTTACCCCATGGATGTCAGTCAATATTAGCCTATAGCAGCAGTGAATGAGTGAGTTGGGTTTACCATATATGTCCCTTCACTTCAACCCCAACTTGATGTCGTGTACAATTCAACACACAATCACACCTTACAATTCTGTGGAAACGTCCCCCTGTTCTATGGCGTCATCCACTGTCATTTTATGGAAAGCAAAATAACTGAAAATTACCTTTGAACATGAGGTACATCGTAAATATCGCCATTTGTAACAAATTACAAAATCACCATTTAAGGCGTTATTTACAACATGTTTTGAAATCTAAATTTCGGATATTTGCTCTGAGAAATAAAACTATATCAACTCTTCAAAAAAAGAAACTTGACATAGATGTAAAACCGAATTTTGCCAAAAATATCTAAAATATTTACATTAAATGAGAACCAAATAAGTCAAACAGAAAAATGATGTGTCTATAATTCGCGAAAAGACATGTAAAGCACATAAACGTAGCGTTTGAGGATCAATTTTACAGCTTCATCCAAACGCAACCGCCTGTAAAAAACGTGAAGCACAGGATCCTGCATTTAGGCATGCAGGCCCCCCTGCTGAATGGGTATAAAAATCCACATCGACGGCTGTTCATACAGTCCTTATAACGGCTGTAGAGGTGGTGACAGAATGCCAAGACTGAATGCAGCTGAACGGAACAGCGCCATTGGGAGATTACAAGCTGGAGCAACTCAGCCAGAAGTGGCCAGGCACTTTGGCTTATCCAGATAGACAATCTCCGCACTGTGGATCCGATACAACAACACCAACAGAGTTGACGACCTGTTCGACGTCATGTATTGACCCAACGTCATCTGGCGGGCCGTCTGCTTTGGTGCAGAGGGTTAGATGGGCACATGCAAGGATGAGAAATGTACTGTTTACTGACGAGTCCCGTTTCCTACTCACACGTGCTGATGGGTGCGCACGTGTCTATTTGGCGGCGGGAGTGTCATGGTATGGACCGGAATTCATCACGGTGGTAGGACGCTTCTCGTGCATGTGGCAGGTGCATTGACAGGTGTGCGTTACAGAGACTTGATCCTACAGCCTTACGTTCTTCCTCACGTCAACGTTCATGGCGGACAGTTCCAGCAGGACAACCCTCGACCGCATATTGCACGTGTTTGTCAGGACTTCTTACAGCACAATAACATCCGGACATTACCTTGGCCAGCTCAGTCACCAGATTTGTCCCCGATTGAGCATCTGTTGGACGAGTTGGATCGACGCGTTCGCAGAAGGAATCCACCGCCCAAAACACTTCCGGCGCTTCTTGATGCACTTCAGCATGAATGGCAGCACATCCAACAGAGTGTTATTGACAACTTGATTGCATCTATGGGTCGTCGGTGTCAAGCGGTGATTGATGCACGTGGTGGGCACAACCGATACCGCCGTCATATAGCTGGGATATTGCTGAGTGCGGCGTTAAACAACAAACAAATAATAATAACAAACAAATACGTGTGTATGTGTGTCTGTCTAGGTGACAGGATTCATCTTTTGAATATTGTGTACATTGATCTTCAAACAGTGTTTCAATTATGGTTTCTGTGTCCTATTTTGAAACAATCGCATTATATCACATTTTGAAAGTCAGTTTCAAGTTTCTTTTTTTGAAGAGTATATATAGGAAAAATAACATATTAGTTGACACGAGCATCCGTCTTTTATCAAATCGTCAATGATCATTTCAAAACGTCGCCGATAACCCTCGTATCATTTTAGAATGTTTTGAAAAATACGCATGCTCAACGCCGTAGTGAACTTTCCGCCATATTAGATAGTGTTTACAAAATCACGTTTCATGTATGTCGGTAATGAGACGCCTGTAACATCACGAATGTTTCAAACTCAGCTGCGATACATACACTCTTGAATTCCTTCCTTTTTAGAATCAAATGACAATGGTCTTTGTGACTAATACAAAGTGTCTAGATGAAATCAAGCAAAATAAATTAGGTGTGAAAAACGAACGCTTGCCTATGTGACCCGTGAAGATCCGGGGTAGAATAGGTCTTCATAAACACATTCTTGCCGTAAAAGGCGACTATGCTTGTCGTTAGAGGCGACTAACGAGATCGGGTGGTCAGTCTCGCTGACTTGGTTGATACATGTAGTCGTATCCAAATTGCATGTATCGATGTTCATGATGTCAATCACTGGATTGTCTGGTCAAGTCTCGATTACTTACATACCGCCGTCATAGCTGGGATATTGCTGAGTGCGGCGTTAAACAACAAAGAAATAACGAAAAAGCATGCGGACAGCAGACAGCAGACAGCAGACAGCGGGCAGCGGACAGCAGACAGCGCGGAATATGGGAACACGGTATCGGTTTAATAGAATGTCAACATTATAGTTTAACTTACGTATTTTCAAATTAGTTAAACAAATTAGTTAAATATAGTGATAGTAGATCGTTAAACTAACGTGAGCACTTAGTAGACATGTGAGACATTGAGTGTCTGGTCCAGCCACAGTCTGCCCACTGATTGCCTTGAACAGGTTTTTAGCTTCAAACACTTCAATATTTCTCTTCTCGTATTTTAGTCTCGTTACATATACGTTTATCATCTTAATTGAATATCTGACATAATTTGCAGTTTGATCCACAAGATATGCAATATTGTAAATATATTACTTATTTCACAATGTTAGGATTAGTTTATGTGAGTTGTAATTAGCAATGACTTAATTAACCAAATAGAATATAAGTAGTGTGTGTTGTGATATGCAATGACTTGATTGACTAAATGCAAATGTCAAATTTGATGAAGTGGTGGAGTGGAGAGTGATACTGTGTTTGCCACTGTTGTCAGTGGTGGTGGGGAGAGTGATATTGTGTTTGCCACTGTTGTCAGTGGTGGTGGGGAGAGTGATGCTGTGTTTGCCACTGTTGTCAGTGGTCTGAGGGGAGAGTGATACTGTGTTTGCCACTGTTGTCAGTGGTGGTGAGGAGAGTGATGCTGTGTTTGCCACTGTTGTCAGTGGTGGTGGGGAGAGTGATGCTGTGTTTGCCACTGTTGTCAGTGGTGGAGGGGAGAGTGATGCTGTGTTTGCCACTGTTGTCAGTGGTGGAGTGGAGAGTGATGCTGTGTTTGCCACTGTTGTCGGTGGTCTGAGGGGAGAGTGATACTGTGTTTGCCACTGTTGTCAGTGGTGGAGTGGAGAGTGATGCTGTGTTTGCCACTGTTGTCGGTGGTCTGAGGGGAGAGTGATACTGTGTTTGCCACTGTTGTCAGTGGTGGAGGGGAGAGTGATGCTGTGTTTGCCACTGTTGTCAGTGGTGGTGAGGAGAGTGATGCTGTGTTTGCCACTGTTGTCAGTGGTGGTAAGGAGAGTGATGCTGTGTTTGCCACTGTTGTCAGTGGTGGAGGGGAGAGTGATACTGTGTTTGCCACTGTTGTCAGTGGTGGTGAGGAGAGTGATGCTGTGTTTGCCACTGTTGTCAGTGGTGGAGGGGAGAGTGATGCTGTGTTTGCCACTGTTGTCGGTGGTCTGAGGGGAGAGTGATGCTGTGTTTGTCACTGTTGTCAGTGGTGGTGGGGAGAGTGATGCTGTGTTTGCCACTGTTGTCAGTGGTGGAGGGGAGAGTGATGCTGTGTTTGCCACTGTTGTCAGTGGTGGAGGGGAGAGTGATGCTGTGTTTGCCACTGTTGTCAGTGGTGGTGAGGAGAGTGATGCTGTGTTTGCCACTGTTGTCAGTGGTGGAGGGGAGAGTGATACTGTGTTTGCCACTGTTGTCAGTGGTGGTGAGGAGAGTGATGCTGTGTTTGCCACTGTTGTCAGTGGTGGTGGGGAGAGTGAGACTGTGTTTGCCACTGTTGTCAGTGGTGGTGGGGAGAGTGAGACTGTGTTTGCCACTGTTGTCAGTGGTGGAGGGGAGAGTGATGCTGTGTTTGCCACTGTTGTCAGTGGTGGAGGGGAGAGTGATACTGTGTTTGCCACTGTTGTCAGTGGTGGTGGGGAGAGTGATGCTGTGTTTGCCACTGTTGTCAGTGGTGGTAAGGAGAGTGATGCTGTGTTTGCCACTGTTGTCAGTGGTGGAGGGGAGAGTGATGCTGTGTTTGCCACTGTTGTCAGTGGTGGTGGGGAGAGTGATACTGTGTTTGCTACTGTTGTCAGTGGTAGAGGGGAGAGTGATACTGTGTTTGCCACTGTTGTCAGTGGTGGAGGGGAGAGTGATGCTGTGTTTGCCACTGTTGTCAGTGGTGGAGGGGAGAGTGATACTGTGTTTGCCACTGTTGTCAGTGGTGGTGAGGAGAGTGATGCTGTGTTTGCCACTGTTGTCAGTGGTGGAGGGGAGAGTGATACTGTGTTTGCCACTGTTGTCAGTGGTGGAGGGGAGAGTGATACTGTGTTTGCCACTGTTGTCAGTGGTGGTGAGGAGAGTGATGCTGTGTTTGCCACTGTTGTCAGTGGTGGTGAGGAGAGTGATGCTGTGTTTGCCACTGTTGTCAGTGGTGGAGGGGAGAGTGATGCTGTGTTTGCCACTGTTGTCAGTGGTGGAGGGGAGAGTGATGCTGTGTTTGCCACTGTTGTCAGTGGTGGTGGAAAGAGTGATGCTGTGTTTGCCACTGTTGTCAGTGGTGGTAAGGAGAGTGATTCTGTGTTTGTTACTGTTGTCAGTGGTGGTGGGGAGAGTGATACTGTGTTTGCCACTGTTGTCAGTGGTGGTGGGGAGAGTGATTATGTGTTTGTTACTGTTGTCAGTGGTGGAGGGGAGAGTGATGCTGTGTTTGCCACTGTTGTCAGTGGTGGAGTGGAGAGTGATGCTGTGTTTGCCACTGTTGTCAGTGGTGGTGGGGAGAGTGATTCTGTGTTTGCCACTTTTGTCAGTGGTGGTGGGGAGAGTGATTCTGTGTTTGTTACTGTTGTCAGTGGTGGAGGGGAGAGTGATGCTGTGTTTGCCACTGTTGTCAGTGGTGGAGTGGAGAGTGATACTGTGTTTGCCACTTTTGTCAGTGGTGGTGGGGAGAGTGATGCTGTGTTTGCCACTGTTGTGAGTGGTGGAGTGGAGAGTGATACTGTGTTTGCCACTTTTGTCAGTGGTGGTGGGGAGAGTGATGCTGTGTTTGCCACTGTTGTCAGTGGTGGTGGGGAGAGTGATGCTGTGTTTGCCACTGTTGTCAGTGGTCTGAGGGGAGAGGGATACTGTGTTTGCCACTGTTGTCAGTGGTGGTGGGGAGAGTGATGCTGTGTTTGCCACTGTTGTCAGTGGTGGTGGGGAGAGTGATGCTGTGTTTGCCACTGTTGTCAGTGGTGGAGGGGAGAGTGATGCTGTGTTTGCCACTGTTGTCAGTGGTGGAGTGGAGAGTGATGCTGTGTTTGCCACTGTTGTCGGTGGTCTGAGGGGAGAGTGATACTGTGTTTGCCACTGTTGTCAGTGGTGGAGGGGAGAGTGATGCTGTGTTTGCCACTGTTGTCAGTGGTGGTGGGGAGAGTGATGCTGTGTTTGCCACTGTTGTCAGTGGTGGTGAGGAGAGTGATGCTGTGTTTGCCACTGTTGTCAGTGGTGGTGAGGAGAGTGATGCTGTGTTTGCCACTGTTGTCAGTGGTGGAGGGGAGAGTGATACTGTGTTTGCCACTGTTGTCAGTGGTGGTGAGGAGAGTGATGCTGTGTTTGCCACTGTTGTCAGTGGTGGAGTGGAGAGTGATGTTGTGTTTGCCACTGTTGTCAGTGGTGGAGGGGAGAGTGATACTGTGTTTGCCACTGTTGTCAGTGGTGGAGGGGAGAGTGATACTGTGTTTGCCACTGTTGTCAGTGGTGGTGGGGAGAGTGATGCTGTGTTTGCCACTGTTGTCAGTGGTGGTGAGGAGAGTGATACTGTGTTTGCCACTGTTGTCAGTGGTGGTGAGGAGAGTGATGCTGTGTTTGCCACTGTTGTCAGTGGTGGAGGGGAGAGTGAGACTGTGTTTGCCACTGTTGTCAGTGGTGGTGGGGAGAGTGATGCTGTGTTTGCCACTGTTGTCAGTGGTCTGAGGGGAGAGTGATACTGTGTTTGCCACTGTTGTCAGTGGTGGTGGGGAGAGTGATGCTGTGTTTGTCACTGTTGTCAGTGGTGGAGGGGAGAGTGATACTGTGTTTGCCACTGTTGTCAGTGGTGGTGAGGAGAGTGATGCTGTGTTTGCCACTGTTGTCAGTGGTGGAGGGGAGAGTGATGCTGTGTTTGCCACTGTTGTCAGTGGTGGTGGAAAGAGTGATGCTGTGTTTGCCACTGTTGTCAGTGGTGGTAAGGAGAGTGATTCTGTGTTTGTTACTGTTGTCAGTGGTGGTGGGGAGAGTGATACTGTGTTTGCCACTGTTGTCAGTGGTGGTGGGGAGAGTGATTATGTGTTTGTTAGTGTTGTCAGTGGTAGAGGGGAGAGTGATGCTGTGTTTGCCACTGTTGTCAGTGGTGGAGTGGAGAGTGATACTGTGTTTGCCACTGTTGTCAGTGGTGGTGGGGAGAGTGATTCTGTGTTTGCCACTTTTGTCAGTGGTGGTGGGGAGAGTGATTCTGTGTTTGTTACTGTTGTCAGTGGTGGAGGGGAGAGTGATGCTGTGTTTGCCACTGTTGTCAGTGGTGGAGTGGAGAGTGATACTGTGTTTGCCACTTTTGTCAGTGGTGGTGGGGAGAGTGATGCTGTGTTTGCCACTGTTGTCAGTGGTGGAGTGGAGAGTGATACTGTGTTTGCCACTTTTGTCAGTGGTGGTGGGGAGAGTGATGCTGTGTTTGCCACTGTTGTCAGTGGTGGTGGGGAGAGTGATGCTGTGTTTGCCACTGTTGTCAGTGGTCTGAGGGGAGAGTGATACTGTGTTTGCCACTGTTGTCAGTGGTGCTGGGGAGAGTGATGCTGTGTTTGCCACTGTTGTCAGTGGTGGTGGGGAGAGTGATGCTGTGTTTGCCACTGTTGTCAGTGGTGGAGGGGAGAGTGATACTGTGTTTGCCACTGTTGTCAATGGTGGTGGGGAGAGTGATGCTGTGTTTGCCACTGTTGTCAGTGGTGGTGGGGAGAGTGATACTGTGTTTGCCACTGTTGTCAGTGGTGGTGGGGAGAGTGATGCTGTGTTTGCCACTGTTGTCAGTGGTGGAGGGGAGAGTGATGCTGTGTTTGCCACTGTTGTCAGTGGTGGTGGGGAGAGTGATACTGTGTTTGCCACTGTTGTCAGTGGTGGTGGGGAGAGTGATACTGTGTTTGCCACTGTTGTCAGTGGTGGAGGGGAGAGTGATGCTGTGTTTGCCACTGTTGTCAGTGGTGGTGGGGAGAGTGATGCTGTGTTTGCCACTGTTGTCAGTGGTGGAAATGAGAGTGATGCTGTGTTTGCCACTGTTGTCAGTGGTGGTGGGGAGAGTGATGCTGTGTTTGCCACTGTTGTCAGTGGTGGAGGGGAGAGTGATACTGTGTTTGCCACTGTTGTCAGTGGTGGTGGGGAGAGTGAGACTGTGTTTGCCACTGTTGTCAATGGTGGTGGGGAGAGTGATACTGTGTTTGCTACTGTTGTCAGTGGTGGTGGGGAGAGTGAGACTGTGTTTGCCACTGTTGTCAATGGTGGTGGGGAGAGTGATACTGTGTTTGCCACTGTTGTCAGTGGTGGTGGGGAGAGTGATGCTGTGTTTGCCACTGTTGTCAGTGGTGGAAATGAGAGTGATGCTGTGTTTGCCACTGTTGTCAGTGGTGGTGGGGAGAGTGATGCTGTGTTTGCCACTGTTGTCAGTGGTGGAGGGGAGAGTGATACTGTGTTTGCCACTGTTGTCAGTGGTGGTGGGGAGAGTGATGCTGTGTTTGCCACTGTTGTCAGTGGTGGAGTGGAGAGTGATGCTGTGTTTGCCACTGTTGTCAGTGGTGGAGGGGAGAGTGATGCTGTGTTTGCCACTGTTGTCAGTGGTGGTGGGGAGAGTGAGACTGTGTTTGCCACTGTTGTCAATGGTGGTGGGGAGAGTGATACTGTGTTTGCTACTGTTGTCAGTGGTGGTGGGGAGAGTGAGACTGTGTTTGCCACTGTTGTCAATGATGGTGGGGAGAGTGATACTGTGTTTGCCACTGTTGTTTGTGGTGGAGGGGAGAGTGATGCTGTGTTTGTCACTGTTGTCAGTGGTGGAGGGGAAAGTGATGCTGTGTTTGCCACTGTTGTCAGTGGTGGAGTGGAGAGTGATGCTGTGTTTGCCACTGTTGTCAGTGGTGGAGGGGAGAGTGATGCTGTGTTTGCCACTGTTGTCAGTGGTGGTGGGGAGAGTGAGACTGTGTTTGCCACTGTTGTCAGTGGTGGTGGGGAGAGTGATATTGTGTTTGCCACTGTTGTCAGTGGTGGTGGGGAGAGTGATGCTGTGTTTGCCACTGTTGTCAGTGGTGGAGGGGAGAGTGATGCTGTGTTTGCCACTGTTGTCAGTGGTGGTGGGGAGAGTGAGACTGTGTTTGCCACTGTTGTCAGTGGTGGTGGGGAGAGTGATACTGTGTTTGCTACTGTTGTCAGTGGTGGAGGGGAGAGTGATTCTGTGTTTGCCACTGTTGTCAGTGGTGGAGGGGAGAGTGATGCTGTGTTTGCCACTGTTGTCAGTGGTGGTGGGGAGAGTGATGCTGTGTTTGCCACTGTTGTCAGTGGTGGAGGGGAGAGTGATGCTGTGTTTGCCACTGTTGTCAGTGGTGGTGGGGAGAGTGATGCTGTGTTTGCCACTGTTGTCAGTGGTGGAGTGGAGAGTGATACTGTGTTTGCCACTGTTGTCAGTGGTGGTGGGGAGAGTGATACTGTGTTTGCTACTGTTGTCAGTGGTGGAGGGGAGAGTGATTCTGTGTTTGCCACTGTTGTCAGTGGTGGTGAGGAGAGTGATGCTGTGTTTGCCACTGTTGTCAGTGGTGGAGGGGAGAGTGATACTGTGTTTGCCACTGTTGTCAGTGGTGGAGGGGAGAATGATGCTGTGTTTGCCACTTTTGTCAGTGGTGGAGGGGAGAGTGATGCTGTGTTTGTTACTGTTGTCAGTGGTGGAGGGGAGAGTGATGCTGTGTTTGCCACTGTTGTCAGTGGTGGTGGGGAGAGTGATGCTGTGTTTGCCACTGTTGTCAGTGGTGGTGAGGAGAGTGATGCTGTGTTTGCCACTGTTGTCAGTGGTGGAGGGGAGAGTGATGCTGTGTTTGTTACTGTTGTCAGTGGTGGAGGGGAGAGTGATGCTGTGTTTGCCACTGTTGTCAGTGGTGGAGGGGAGAGTGATGCTGTGTTTGCCACTGTTGTCAGTGGTGGAGGGGAGAGTGATGCTGTGTTTCCCACTGTTGTCAGTGGTGGAGGGGAGAGTGATGCTGTGTTTCCCACTGTTGTCAGTGGTGGAGGGGAGAGTGAGACTGTGTTTGTCACTGTTGTCAGTGGTGGAGGGGAGAGTGATGCTGTGTTTGCCACTGTTGTCAGTGGTGGAGGGGAGAGTGATGCTGTGTTTGTCACTGTTGTCAGTGGTGGAGGGGAGAGTGATGCTGTGTTTGCCACTGTTGTCAGTGGTGGAGGGGAGAGTGATGCTGTGTTTGCCACTGTTGTCAGTGGTGGTGGGGAGAGTGATGCTGTGTTTGCCACTGTTGTCAGTGGTGGTGGGGAGAGTGATGTTGTGTTTGCCACTGTTGTCAGTGGTGGAGGGGAGAGTGATGCTGTGTTTGCCACTGTTGTCAGTGGTGGTGGGGAGAGTGATGCTGTGTTTGCCACTGTTGTCAGTGGTGGTGGGGAGAGTGATGCTGTGTTTGTCACTGTTGTCAGTGGTGTTGGGGAGAGTGATGCTGTGTTTGCCACTGTTGTCAGTGGTGGTGAGGAGAGTGATGCTGTGTTTGCCACTGTTGTCAGTGGTGGTGGGGAGAGTGATGCTGTGTTTGCCACTGTTGTCAGTGGTGGTGGGGAGAGTGATGCTGTGTTTGCCACTGTTGTCAGTGGTGGAGGGGAGAGTGACAAATTTGAGTTTTTTGGATTGTGCTGCAAGTTACGTCCATTCCGGTTGCTAGAATTAAGGCGTACTTCCATTTTGTAGACATCTGACAAAAAATAGCGTTAACGGCTTTTGTTTGTGCATGGGACATACGCTGCCGACAAACAAATAAGTGAACTCATGATTACCATACAATACAGCACATGTCCCATACAATACAATACATTTACCATACAATGCAATACATTTACCATAGAAAACAGTTACCATATAATTCAATACATTTACCATATAATACAAAACATTTACCATATAATACAATTCATTAACCATACAATACAATACATTTACCATAGAATACAATACATTTACCATATAATGCAATATATTTATCTTAGAATACAATACATTTACCATACAATACGGGGGCATGGGTGGCCCAGTCGTCTAAGGCGCCGCGATTCGCTGTGCAGAGTTGCGTCCCTTGGCACACCAGAAACCTATGATTGTGGGTTCGAATCCCGGGTCGCCCCAATTATGTTTCTAGGTTTGTCGGCTCCATACCCGTGCTCGTGGGTTTCATCGAAGTGGTAAACGTCTGAGACCTGCATCACTTCGGGCTTTCCTCCCACATTAAGCTGACACGCCGTGATATAACTGTAATACTGTTAAAAGCGGCGTAAAACCCAACTCACTCACTCACTCATACCATACAATACAGTGTATTTACCATACAATACATTTACCATACAATACAGTATCTTTACCATACAATACAATACATTTACCATTCAATACAGTACATTGACCATTCAATACAATATATTTACCATACAATACAATATGCTTACCATACAATGCAATACAATGCAGATCATTATGATAGATATATTTTGGATACAAAAACTAGTTGCCGTGGTTATCATACCGAAAATGCTTTCCACTTCTTTTTGGGCTCAATAGCACTATACACGTGCATGCTCATCGCTATATAAGTGCAATAATCTTGGACGCGCCCTTAAACCCCATTTCAGCTCACCTATTTACAATGCAATACAATACAATACATTACCATACAATACAATATATTTACAATGCAATACAATATATTTACCATACAATACAATACATTTACAATGCAATACATGTACGATACAATACAATATATTTACAATGCAATACAATAGAATACATGTACCATACAATGCAATATATTTATCTTAGAATACAATACATTTACCATACAATACGGGGGCATGGGTGGCCCAGTCGTCTAAGGCGCCGCGATTCGCTGTGCAGAGTTGCGTCCCTTGGCACACCAGAAACCTATGATTGTGGGTTCGAATCCCGGGTCGCCCCAATTATGTTTCTAGGTTTGTCGGCTCCATACCCGTGCTCGTGGGTTTCATCGAAGTGGTAAACGTCTGAGACCTGCATCACTTCGGGCTTTCCTCCCACATTAAGCTGACACGCCGTGATATAACTGTAATACTGTTAAAAGCGGCGTAAAACCCAACTCACTCACTCACTCATACCATACAATACAGTGTATTTACCATACAATACATTTACCATACAATACAGTATCTTTACCATACAATACAATACATTTACCATTCAATACAGTACATTGACCATTCAATACAATATATTTACCATACAATACAATATGTTTACCATACAATGCAATACAATGCAGATCATTATGATAGATATATTTTGGATACAAAAACTAGTTGCCGTGGTTATCATACCGAAAATGCTTTCCACTTCTTTTTGGGCTCAATAGCACTATACACGTGCATGCTCATCGCTATATAAGTGCAATAATCTTGGACGCGCCCTTAAACCCCATTTCAGCTCACCTATTTACAATGCAATACAATACAATACATTACCATACAATACAATATATTTACAATGCAATACAATATATTTACCATACAATACAATACATTTACAATGCAATACATGTACGATACAATACAATATATTTACAATGCAATACAATAGAATACATGTACCATACAATGCAATACATTTACAATGCAATATAATACATTTACTATACAATCAAATATATCTACAATGAAATACAATACAATACATGTACCATACAATAGAATACATGTACCTTACAATACAATACATTTACAATGCAATACAATGCCATACATGTACGATACAATACAATATATTTACAATGCAATACAATAGAACACATGTATCATACAATACAATACATCTACAATGCACTACAATACATTTACAATGCAATACAATACAATACATGTACAATACAATACAATACATGTACCATAACATACAATATAATACAATACAGCCAATCACAAAGAAATGCACGTGCACACAGAAGCCAAAGTGTGTGCGCCAAAAGGGGAAACGCAGTCACGAATGCAACTGGACTAAGTACACGCTTGTAATTAAATGACTCCTGTGTGGCCAGGGTGGGGCTGCACGGAGACCCGGGTGTGGCCCGGGTGGGGCTGCACGGAGACCTGGGTGTGACCAGGGTGGGGCTGCACGGAGACACGGGTGTGGCCAGGGTGGGGCTGCACGGAGACACGGGTGTGGCCCGGGTGGGGCTGCACGGAGACCTGGGTGTGGCCAGGGTGGGGTTGCACGGAGACCCGGGTGTGGCCAGGGTGGGGCTGCACGGAGACACTGGTGTGGCCCGGGTGGGGTTGCACGGAGACCCGGGTGTGGCCAGGGTGGGGCTGCACGGAGACCCGGGTGTGGCCAGGGTGGGGCTGCACGGAGACACGGGTGTGGCCAGGGTGGGGCTGCACGGAGACCCGGGTGTGGCCAGGGTGGGGCTGCACGGAGACCTGGGTGTGACCAGGGTGGGGCTGCACGGAGACACGGGTGTGGCCCGGGTGGGGTTGCACGGAGACCCGGGTGTGGCCAGGGTGGGGCTGCACGGAGACCCGGGTGTGGCCAGGGTGGGGCTGCACGGAGACACGGGTGTGACCAGGGTGGGGTTGCACGGATACACGGGTGTGGCCCGGGTGGGGTTGCACGGAGACCCGGGTGTGGCCCGGGTGTGGCTGCACGGAGACCTGGGTGTGGCCAGGGTGGGGTTGCACGGAGACCTGGGTGTGGCCAGGGTGGGGCTGCACGGAGACCTGGGTGTGACCAGGGTGGGGCTGCACGGAGACACTGGTGTGGCCCGGGTGGGGCTGCACGGAGACCCCGGTGTGACCAGGGTGGGGCTGCACGGAGACCCAGGTGTGACAGGCCTAAAGCATAACACCTGGATAAGATCGTCTCATTACAGTAATTGCACTACGCAATAGATTCAAATCTGCTCCTGTTGTGAATAGACAGTTCTGTTCTGTACCGAAGGCATGTGATTGTCGAGGCGAATTCCAACATCTACCCTTAAACTCCGGTGTTTGCGAAGGAAGTCGACCTGCAGTGTACTTAAATGTTGGTGTTGATGCATTCTAATCTAAACAAAAAAATATGCAAATGCTTATGGAATATGGTTAAATGTAATTTTAATTTGATTGAAATTTTAATTTAATTTGAAATGTAAGGTGTAATTGATTTGAAAATGTAATTTAAAATTTATTGAAACTTTAAGTTTAATTTGATTTGAAAGGATATTTGCAGAGAGGAGAGTTAAACAAATATCAGTAGGCTGGTGCGGCCTCAGACCTCTTGCACTAACCCTAACATAAACCCTAACATTAACCCTAACCTTAACCCTAACCCTAACCCTATCCTAACCTAACCTAACCTAACCTAACCTAACCCTAACCCTAACCTTAACCCTAACCATAACATTAACCCTAACATTAACCCTAGCCATAACATTAACCCTAACATTAACCCTAACCATAACATTAACCCTAGCCATAACATTAACCCTAGCCATGGTTATGTGTATATGTGTGTATATAGGACACCAGAGGGAGTATGTGGATGCATATGCCTGTATATAGGACAACAGAGGGTGTATGTGGATGTATATGTGTGTATATAGGACAACAGAGGGAGTATGTGGATGTATATGTGTGTATATAGGACAACAGAGGGTGTATGTGGATATATATGCGTGTATATAGGACAACAGAGGGGGTATGTGGATGTATATGTGTGTATATAGGACAACAGAGGGAGTATGTGGATGTATATGTGTGTATATAGGACAACAGAGGGAGTATGTGGATGTATATGTGTGTATATAGGACAACAGAGGGGGTATGTGGATATATATGTGTGTATATAAGAAAATAAAGGGTGTAAGTGGATGTATATGTCTATATATAGGACAATAGAGGGAGTATGTGGATGTATATGTGTGTATATTGGACAATAGAGGGAGTATGTGGATGTATATGTGTGTATATAGGACAATAGAGGGAGTATGTGGATGTATATGCGTGTATATAGGACAATAGAGGGAGTATGTGGATGTATATGTGTGTATATAGGACAACAGAGGGTGTATGTGGATATATATGCGTGTATATAGGACAATAGAGGGAGTATGTGGATGTATATGTGTGTATATAGGACAACAGAGGGAGTATGTGGATGTATATGCGTGTATATAGGACAATAGAGGGAGTATGTGGATGTATATGAGTGTATATAGGACAACAGAGGGTGTATGTGGATGTATATGCGCGTATATAGGACAACAGAGGGTGTATGTGGATGTATATGTGTGTATAAAGGACAACAGAGGGAGTATGTGGATGTATATGTGTGTATATAGGACAATAGAGGGTGTATTTGGATGTATATGCGTGTATATAGGACAACAGAGGGTGTATGTGGATGTATATGTGTGTATATAGGACAATAGAGGGAGTATGTGGATGTATATGTCTATATATAGGACAACAGAGGGAGTATGTGGATGTATATGTGTGTATATAGGACAATAGAGGGTGTATGTGGATGTATATGTCTATATATAGGACAACAGAGGGAGTATGTGGATGTATATGTGTGTATATAGGACAATAGAGGGTGTATTTGGATGTATATGCGTGTATATAGGACAACAGAGGGTGTATGTGGATGTATATGTGTGTATATAGGACAATAGAGGGAGTATGTGGATGTATATGTCTATATATAGGACAACAGAGGGAGTATGTGGATGTATATGTCTATATATAGGACAACAGAGGGAGTATGTGGATGTATATGTGTGTATATAGGACAACAGAGGGTGTATGTGGATGTATATGCGTGTATATAGGACACCAGAGGGAGTATGTGGATGTATATGTGTGTATATAGGACAACAGAGGGTGTATGTGGATGTATATGTGTGTATATAGGACAACAGAGGGTGTATGTGGATGTATATGTGTGTATATAGGACAACAGAGGGAGTATGTGGATGTATATGTCTATATATAGGACAACAGAGGGAGTATGTGGATGTATATGTCTATATATAGGACAACAGAGGGAGTATGTGGATGTATATGTGTGTATATAGGACAACAGAGGGTGTATGTGGATTTATATGTGTGTATATAGGACAACAGAGGGAGTATGTGGATGTATATGTGTGTATATAGGACAATAGAGGGAGTATGTGGATGTATATGTGTGTATATAGGACAACAGAGGGTGTATGTGGATATATATGTGTGTGTATAGGACAATAGAGGGAGTATGTGGATGTATATGCGTGTATATAGGACAATAGAGGGAGTATGTGGATGTATATGCGTGTATATAGGACAATAGAGGGAGTATGTGGATGTATATGTGTGTATATAGGACACCAGAGGGAGTATGTGGATGTATATTTCTGTATATAGGACAATAGAGGGAGTATGTGGATGTGTATACGTGTATATAGGACATCAGATGTACAGATTTGTATATAGGACAAAATAACTTTGTCGATATTTTTATCTGAAAAATAACGTCGTCAAATGTATGACGTCATCAACCATTGTGATATATATAGAGAGAGTATATATATGTATACGGTACATTAGTGGTTGTATCAAGTCAGTGAGTCTGACCACCCGATCCCGTTAGCCGTGTCCAACGACAAGCATGGGTTGAGACTTGGTTTGGTTTGTTGTTGTTAACGCCGCACTCAGCAATATTCCAACTATGTGACGGCAGTATGTAAATAATCGAGTCTGGACCAGACAATCCAGTGATTGAAATCATGAGCATCGATCGACGCAATTGGGGATACGGTGACATGCATCAACCAAGGCAGCGATCGTGACCACCCGATCCCGTTAGTCGCCTCTTACTACAAGCATAGTCACCTTTACAACAAGCATAGTAGCCTCTTACTACAAGCATAGTCACCTTTACAGCAAGCATCGGTTGAGTCTTGCCCTGAGACCCTGACACCGCGGGTGCCGAATTCTGTCAATGACTCACCTGGGTTTACGCGTCTCTCGGCATTTGCGCCTCCAGAACGAACAGAGACACAGATCTGGTTACCAGAAAATACCGTTTGTCGGCGCGAATGACGCAATCAAAGAAATGACAGCGGAAAACAACGCAGCGGTGACCTTGACCGGAGCTTAACATAGACCACTCTTGCACCGTTCCATGAACACACGTGATACCGGGGTCAGCGCGTATTGTCTTCAGTAAAACATCACAAGAACGCTGCGTGTCTGTGGTGTTTCTGACAGCTTTATGAATAGTACTGGTATTGTGAATCTGCATACTGAGGATCACCTGTCCCCGCATTTTAAAGACTTAACGGTGCATCTAGTCTCGTTTAACGCCGCACTCAACAATATTCCTGGTATATGACGGCAGTATGTATATAGTCGAGTCTGGACCAGACAGTCCAGGGATTGACATCATGAGCATCGATCGACGCAATTGGGATACGGTGGCATGCATCAACCAAGTCAGCGAGTCTGACCATCCGCGGCCGATCATGTCAGTCGCCTGTTACAAGCTGTAGTCTCGTACATCTGTGAGTCTGGGTTTCCTTCAGACAGACGTGGTCCATCTCGTCACACACCGCGCTACTGTCACACTCCTACACTACAACATAGTGGTCAACGCAGTGCAACATAGTGGTCAACGCAGTGCAACATAGTGGTCAACGCAGTGCAATATAGTGGTCAACGCAGTGCAACATAGTGGTCAACGCAGTACAACATAGTGGTCAACGGAGTGCAACATAGTGGTCAACGCAGTGCAACATAGTGGTCAACGCAGTGCAACATAGTGGTCAATGCAGTGCAACATAGTGGTCAACGCAGTGCAACATAGTGGTCAACGCCGTACAACATAGTGGTCAACGCAGTACAACATAGTGGTCAACGCAGTGCAACATAGTGGTCAACGCAGTGCAATATAGTGGTCAACGCAGTGCAACATAGTGGTCAACGCCGTACAACATAGTGGTCAACGCAGTGCAACATAGTGGTCAACGCAGTGCAACATAGTGGTCAACGCAGTACAACATAGTGGTCAACGCAGTGCAACATAGTGGTCAACGCAGTGCAATATAGTGGTCAACGCAGTGAACGTCTTTACTCCCTGCTTGCACAGTCCATCACATTGCACGTCTTTACTCCCTGCTTGCACAGTTCATCACATTGCATGTCTTTACTCCCTGCTTGCACAGTCCAACACATTGCATGTCTTTACTCCCTGCTTGCACAGTCCATCACATTGCATGTCTTTACTCCCTGCTTGCACAGTCCAACACATTCCACGTCTTTACTCCCTGCTTGCACAGTTCAACAAATTGCATGTCTTTACTCCCTGCTTGCACAGTCCATCACATTGCATGTCTTTACTCCCTGCTTGCACAGTCCATCACATTGCACGTCTTTACTCCCTGCTTGCACAGTTCAACAAATTGCAGTCTTTACTCCCTGCTTGCACAGTCCAACACATTGCACGTCTTTACTCCTTGCTTGCACAGTTCAACACATTGCATGTCTTTACTCCCTGCTTGCACAGTCCAACACAGTGCATGTCTTTACTCCCTGCTTGCACAGTTCAACACATTGCATGTCTTTACTCCCTGCTTGCACAGTCCATCACATTGCACGTCTTTACTCCCTGCTTGCACAGTTCAACACATTGCATGTCTTTACTCCCTGCTTGCACAGTCCATCACATTGCACGTCTTTACTCCCTGCTTGCACAGTCCAACACATTGCACGTCTTTACTCCCTGCTTGCACAGTCCAACACAGTGAACGTCTTTACTCCCTGCTTGCACAGTTCAACACATTGCATGTCTTTACTCCCTGCTTGCACAGTCCAACACATTGCATGTCTTTACTCCCTGCTTGCACAGTCCATCACATTGCATGTCTTTACTCCCTGCTTGCACAGTCCAACACATTCCACGTCTTTACTCCCTGCTTGCACAGTTCAACAAATTGCATGTCTTTACTCCCTGCTTGCACAGTCCATCAAATTGCATGTCTTTACTCCCTGCTTGCACAGTCCATCACATTGCACGTCTTTACTCCCTGCTTGCGCAGTTCAACAAATTGCAGTCTTTACTCCCTGCTTGCACAGTCCAACACATTCCACGTCTTTACTCCCTGCTTGCACAGTCCAACACATTCCACGTCTTTACTCCCTGCTTGCACAGTTCAACAAATTGCATGTCTTTACTCCCTGCTTGCACAGTCCATCACATTGCATGTCTTTACTCCCTGCTTGCACAGTCCAACACATTCCACGTCTTTACTCCCTGCTTGCACAGTCCAACACATTCCACGTCTTTACTCCCTGCTTGCACAGTTCAACAAATTGCATGTCTTTACTCCCTGCTTGCACAGTCCATCACATTGCATGTCTTTACTCCCTGCTTGCACAGTCCATCACATTGCACGTCTTTACTCCCTGCTTGCACAGTTCAACAAATTGCAGTCTTTACTCCCTGCTTGCACAGTCCAACACATTGCACGTCTTTACTCCTTGCTTGCACAGTTCAACACATTGCATGTCTTTACTCCCTGCTTGCACAGTCCAACACAGTGCATGTCTTTACTCCCTGCTTGCACAGTTCAACACATTGCATGTCTTTACTCCCTGCTTGCACAGTCCAACACATTGCACGTCTTTACTCCCTGCTTGCACAGTTCAACACATTGCACGTCTTTACTCCCTGCTTGCACAGTTCAACACATTGCATATCTTTACTCCCTGCTTGCACAGTTCAACACATTGCACGTCTTTACTCCCTGCTTGCACAGTCCAACACAGTGAACGTCTTTACTCCCTGCTTGCACAGTTCAACACATTGCATGTCTTTACTCCCTGCTTGCACAGTCCAACACATTGCACGTCTTTACTCCCTGCTTGCACAGTTCAACACATTGCATGTCTTTACTCCCTGCTTGCACAGTTCAACACATTGCACGTCTTTACTCCCTGCTTGCACAGTCCAACACACTGCACGTCTTTACTCCCTGCTTGCACAGTTCAACACATTGCATGTCTTTACTCCCTGCTTGCACAGTCCAACACAGTGCATGTCTTTACTCCCTGCTTGCACAGTCCATCACATTGCACGTCTTTACTCCCTGCTTGCACAGTCCATCACATTGCATGTCTTTACTCCCTGCTTGCACAGTTCAACACATTGCATGTCTTTACTCCCTGCTTGCACAGTCCAACACATTGCATGTCTTTACTCCCTGCTTGCACAGTCCAACACATTGCACGTCTTTACTCCCTGCTTGCACAGTCCAACACATTGCATGTCTTTACTCCCTGCTTGCACAGTCCAACACAGTGCATGTCTTTACTCCCTGCTTGCACAGTCCAACACAGTGCATGTATTTACTCCCTGCTTGCACAGTCCAACAAATTGCACGTCTTTACTCCCTGCTTGCACAGTCCATCACATTGCATGTCTTTACTCCCTGCTTGCACAGTCCATCACATTGCACGTCTTTACTCCCTGCTTGCACAGTTCATCACATTGCATGTCTTTACTCCCTGCTTGCACAGTTCAACAAATTGCATGTCTTTACTCCCTGCTTGCACAGTCCATCACATTGCATGTCTTTACTCCCTGCTTGCACAGTCCATCACATTGCACGTCTTTACTCCCTGCTTGCACAGTTCAACACATTGCATGTCTTTACTCCCTGCTTGCACAGTTCATCACATTGCATGTCTTTACTCCCTGCTTACACAGTTCAACACATTGCACGTCTTTACTCCCTGCTTGCACAGTTCAACACATTGCATGTCTTTACTCCCTGCTTGCACAGTCCAACAGAGTGAACGTCTTTACTCCCTGCTTGCACAGTTCAACACATTGCATGTCTTTACTCCCTGCTTGCACAGTCCAACACACTGCACGTCTTTACTCCCTGCTTGCACAGTTCAACACATTGCACGTCTTTACTCCCTGCTTGCACAGTTCAACACATTGCACGTCTTTACTCCCTGCTTGCACAGTCCAACACACTGCACGTCTTTACTCCCTGCTTGCACAGTTCAACACATTGCATGTCTTTACTCCCTGCTTGCACAGTCCAACACAGTGCATGTCTTTACTCCCTGCTTGCACAGTCCATCACATTGCACGTCTTTACTCCCTGCTTGCACAGTCCATCACATTGCATGTCTTTACTCCCTGCTTGCACAGTTCAACACATTGCATGTCTTTACTCCCTGCTTGCACAGTCCAACACATTGCATGTCTTTACTCCCTGCTTGCACAGTCCAACACATTGCACGTCTTTACTCCCTGCTTGCACAGTCCAACACAGTGCATGTCTTTACTCCCTGCTTGCACAGTCCAACACAGTGCATGTCTTTACTCCCTGCTTGCACAGTCCAACAAATTGCACGTCTTTACTCCCTGCTTGCACAGTCCATCACATTGCATGTCTTTACTCCCTGCTTGCACAGTCCATCACATTGCACGTCTTTACTCCCTGCTTGCACAGTTCATCACATTGCATGTCTTTACTCCCTGCTTGCACAGTTCAACAAATTGCATGTCTTTACTCCCTGCTTGCACAGTCCATCACATTGCATGTCTTTACTCCCTGCTTGCACAGTCCATCACATTGCACGTCTTTACTCCCTGCTTGCACAGTTCAACACATTGCACGTCTTTACTCCCTGCTTGCACAGTTCATCACATTGCATGTCTTTACTCCCTGCTTACACAGTTCAACACATTGCACGTCTTTACTCCCTGCTTGCACAGTTCAACACATTGCATGTCTTTACTCCCTGCTTGCACAGTCCATCACATTGCATGTCTTTACTCCCTGCTTGCACAGTTCAACACATTGCACGTCTTTACTCCCTGCTTGCACAGTCCAACACATTGCATGTCTTTACTCCCTGCTTGCACAGTTCAACAAATTGCAGTCTTTACTCCCTGCTTGCACAGTCCAACACACTGCACGTCTTTACTCCCTGCTTGCACAGTTCAACACATTGCACGTCTTTACTCCCTGCTTGCACAGTCCATCACATTGCACGTCTTTACTCCCTGCTTGCTATATTAAGTTTCAAGAACGTTTTATTTACTGGAATCTCTGACTTGGTTGATGGTTTCATCGCACCCCGACGCTAAGAGTCCCAATCTGACTGGTGTCGTCGTCCCATGGAAGCAATCAGATCCCACAATGGGGCCTGGGAAATGTTCACCCACTTTGTCAGGAGCGCTTGTACAAAGTCGGAGGTTGTGTGGTTGTCGCTGACGTAGTCGCAGTCGTTGATACAGTGCATCCCATGAATATTCGATTGGGTTTAAATCTGAAGGCCTGGAGAGCCCTGGTCAGCGACATCATCCACTAAGCCACCGAGGCTTCCACAAACATGAAAGTCTGAGAAGTGGTAGTCTAGATCACGTGCTTTGTTTACCCCTCTGACAAGTGGAAATCGACACGGCTAGTTGTCGGAGGGGTACACAATCTTGACTACCAGTTATCGGACTTTCATGTTTGTGAAATCCTCGGTGGCTGAGTGTTAGATCGCTGACTTTGTGAGCTGACGATTTGGTGCCTCAGTGAGAGAGTGTCGGTTCGAATCCCGGATGGGACTAGAAATTGTTCTTTACTGAGGAAGTGTTATCCCAAATATCACATTCGTTACATTAGACCACTTTCTAAATGGCATTGTATGTTTAAGTTAGCTGGTCGTCTTGGTGATATTCTTCTGGATCCAATGACTTTGCTTTGGCAACTGCTTCAACATCCTTGGATCCATCTGTAAATATCGAATTGCCAGCAGTGTAAGAGGTGAGGTGAAATGTGGTTTAACGTTGCATCCAAGATTGTTGCACTTATATGGCGACGTGTATGCACGTGTGTGCGGCCACATGTACTAGTCCGGACTGATGCCGATTTTATAGTGCTCACCCCAATAAAATATGCAGCAGTTTGACATAAATCATCTTTTCACTTCTTTTGGTATGACGCGGCCGGGGATCGAACCCCGGACCTTCCGCTCTCTGGGGCGGACGCTCTACCACTGGACCACGGAGGGCTTCTTGCCGGCCTTTGTTGTTGGTGGTGAATAAGGTACTGTGACGTCACAGACCTGACAGGACGGAGCAGAGAGTCTAGGAACGAGAGGCAGGACCGCCATGATGGCCGGTGTCAGCTGTAGAGTGAGTGAGTGAGTGAGTGAGTATGGTTTGACGTCGCTTTTAGTAATATTCCAGCAATATCAAGGCCGGGGACACCAGAAACAGGCTTCACACATTGTACCCATGTCGGAAATCCAACCCGGGTCTTTGGCATGACGGGCGAAGGCTTTAACCACCAGGCTACCTGGTCGCCCCGTTAGCTGATGAAGGGGGCCAGAAGGAGAAATGAGTGATGGCGCCCGCCGCTTATACAATGTGCTGCTTGACGCCGCACGCAGTACACCGCCATGATACGGCGACCTGCAAAAAAACAACAAGACCAAGTGATGGACCAGACGATCAGGTGATGGATCAGACGATCAGGTGATGGAACAAATGTGATGGACCAGACGATCAGGTGATGGAACAAATGTGATGGACCAGACAATCAGGTAAAAGACCACATGATCAAGTGATGGAACAAATGTGATGGACCAGACGATCAAGTGATGGATCAGACGATCAGGTGATGGAACAAATGTGATGGACCAGACGATCAAGTGATAGACCAGACAATCAGGTAAAAGACCACATGATCAAGTGATGGACCAGACGATCAGGTAAAAGACCACATGATCAAGTGATGGACCAGACGATCAGGTAAAAGACCACATGATCAAGTGATGGACCAGACGATCAGGTAAAAGACCACACGATCAAGTGATGGACCAGACAATCAGGTAAAAGACCACACGATCAAGTGATGGACCAGACAATCAGGTAAAAGACCACATGATCAAGTGATGGACCAGACAATCAGGTAAAAGACCACATGATCAAGTGATGGACCAGACGATCAGGTAAAAGACCACATGATCAAGTGATGGACCAGACGATCAGGTAAAAGACCACACGACCAAGTGATGGACCAGACAATCAGGTGATGGAACAAATGTGATTGAACAAACAATCAAGTGATGGACCAGACGATCAAGTAATAGACCAGACGATGTACCAGAAGATCAAGTGATGGACCAGGCGATCAAGTGATGGACCAGAGTGAGTGAGTTGGGTTGGGTTTAACGCCGGTTTTACCAGTATTCCAGTTATATCACGACGTGTCAGCTTAATGTGGGAGGAAAGCCCAAAGTGATGCAGGTCTCAGACGTTTAACACTTCGGTGAAACCCACAAGCACGGGTATGGTGCTGACAAACCTAGAAACATAATCGGGGCGAACCGGGATTCGAGCCCACAATCATAGGTTATTGGCGTGCCCAAGGGACGCAACTCTGCACAGCGAAGCGCGACGCATTAGACGACTGGGCCACCCGTGCCCCCTTGATGGACCAGACGATCAAGTGGTATGATGGTGAGGTCAGCGTGCAATGATAACAATGTAATGACGAAGCTAATGAGATCAGCAGCGAAGAAGCCAAACAGCAAAGAAGCCAAACAGCGAAGAAGCCAAACGGCGAAGAAGCCAAACAGCAGAGAAGCCAAACAGCGGGGAAGTCAAACAGTGGAGAGGCCAAACAGCGGAGAAGCCACACAGCGGAGAAGCCACATAGCGGAGAAGCCACGCAGCGGAGAGGCCACACAACAGAGAAGCCAAACAGCGAAGAAGACAAATAGAGAAGAAGCCAAACAGTGGAGAAGTTAAACAGCGGAGAAGCCACACAACGGAGAAGTCAAACAGCTGAGAAGACAAACAGTGGAGAAACCAAACAACGGAGAAGTCAAACAGTGGAGAAGTCAAACAGTGAAGAAGTCAAACAGCGGAGAAGCCAAACAGTGGAGAAGTCAAACAGCGGAGAAGACAAACAGTGGAGAAACCAAACAACGGAGAAGTCAAACAGTGGAGAAGTCAAACAATGGAGAAGTCAAACAGAGGAGAAGCCAAAAAGTGGAGAGGTCAAACAGCGGAGAAGCCAAACAGTGGAGAAGTCAAACAGTGGAGAAGTCAAACAGTGGAGAAACCAAACAGAGGAGAAGTCAAACAGTGGAGAAGTCAAACAGCGGAGACGTCAAACAGCGGAGAAGCCAAACAGCGAAGAAGCCAAACAGCGAAGAAGGCCAAACAGCGAAGAAGCCAAACAGAGAAGAAGCCAAACAGTGGAGAAGCCAAACAGCGGGGAAGTCAAACAGTGGAGAAGCCAAACAGCGGAGAGGCCACACAGCGGAGAAGCCACATAGCGAAGAAGCCACACAACAGAGAAGCCAAACAGCAAAGAAGCCAAACAGAGAAGAAGCCAAACAGTGGAGAAGTCAAACAGCGGAGAAGCCAAACAGCGGAGAAGTCAAACAGCGGAGAAGACAAACAGTAGAGAAGTCAAACAATAGAGAAGTCAAACAGAGGAGATGCCAAAAAGTGGAGAAGTCAAACAGCGGAGAAGCCAAACAGCGGAGAAGTCAAACAGTGGAGAAGTCAAACAGTGGAGAAGCCAAACAGTGGAGAAGCCATACATTGGAGAAGCCAATCAGCGGAGAAGCCAAACAGTGAAGAAGTGAAACAGCATAGAAGCCAAACAGCGTAGAAGCCAAACAGCGTAGAAGCCAAACAGCGTAGAGGCTAAACAGCGGAGACGCCAAACAGCGTAGAAGCCAAACAGCGTAGAAGCCAAACAGCGTAGAAGCCAAACAGTGGCGAAGCCAAACAGTGGACACGCCAAATACAAGCGCCAACACCATGTCCTACATAATATCCGACTGTATCAGGAGCATGTGTTCAGGAACCACTATCACATAGTGATGAGACCAGGTGTACCCTGATGAGAGTGTATACATTATACATGCAGAATGCCACACCAAGTGTTATTATATACATTGTACCAAGTCTTGTGACATTCACACACTTCAAGTCCACCTGTTACGCACATATTGAGTGAGTGAGTTAGTATTTAAAGTCACATCGGCAATATTTCAGCCATGACATGAACAAGTTATGCCTTTATATTATATATATAAAAAACTGTCAAGGAAGGACAGTATAACAACCAGCAATATATCACAGATTATAATTGTAAAACTAGTTTATTAGAACAATAAAATGATCAGATTATAACAGACGACACATTATTAAAACGGGCTGTAGATCGCCAGCAACCAAAGTTAGGCCACCATACTAGGGGCCATGGGGACTTACGGTACTACTGCTACCTACATGGTTCCCCAGCAGGATTTACACCATCCCTCTGGCTACTGGCGATGATCAGAAAGATGAGTCAAACAGTTAAAATCAACAATACTACTACGATTAAAATCACATAGAAATGAAAAAATACTTTGAATGATACCGGACTAACGTACCTTCCTAGGGGGACAATTGTTTTACGATACTTCAACCCCCTGTGAAGGGACAGCCACTAACAATCTCAGTTATGAATTCATTCTACCAAATTAAAAATCACTTACTTTATACTATATATATTATAATCAAAATTTATCTATTCTATTTCTTTTAAAAAGCTAATTATGAAATGAGACGAAATATTATTAAAAAGATCCATTATTGATGTTGCACTGAAATATATATCCCTTGTGATAGAAAAATCAATACAGTCAAGCAGTACATGCTTGACTGTGATTCTTTCATCACAAGGGATACAGAATGGAGGATCCTCACCTTTCGTATATATTCATAGTATATCTTGAATGGCCAACACGACATCGTCGCATAATGACCTCATCAAATCTGGAAAGACAACCCAAGTAGGTATAACCGATATTTGGTTTAATTTCATGTAATTTATTGATACCTACTTAGGTGTCCCACTTCTTTTGCATCAGATCTCGGATGTAACATCTGAGCACTGGTTTATAATCATTGTATGGAATTTGAAGTGGTGTCACATATTTGTTGAGTGCTTCTTTTGCAGCAGCATCGGTCATTGTGTTACCAGTTATGCCAACATGACTGGGTAACCAACAGAAAACGATGTCGTATTGGCCAGTAGCAGGATCATTATATAATTCGACAATTTCTATGAAAAGTGGATTGTGACATGCATTATTTTGAATGGCCTGAAGACATGAAATCAGAAAATATGACCAATTGTTTACAGTGGGATTGTTGATTAATGTATTCAAGAGCTGTTAAAATAGCTTTAGATTCTACTGTAAAAATGGAACAAGCATCTGGTAATCTTGACGAGATTGTTTTCGATCCAATGACAGTGGCGCCAGCCACTGAACCACCATCCTTGGATCCATCAGTAAATACAGATCGATAAGTATTGTAGGTATGTCGTAACTGATCATATTTCTGCAGATACATTAAAAGATTAGTTTCTGATTTTTTAGTTTTGTTAATTCCAGATCTACCTGTGGTTTAACCAGTTGCCTCGAGGGAGACGACAGTAATTTGGTGGGAGATATGTTAGTAAGTTTAATGTTTGCAGCAGAAACGTCTGGCTTTATCCTTATGCCAAGGGGCGGAACAAGGGATTGTTTCTTAAGATAGAGATCCTCATACAGAGGATTAAATACGCAGTGATAGGCTGGATTATACGGATGGGAAAACAGTTTAGTAATGTATTGTAAGGATAGTTTCAGGCGACGGTGTTTGAGGGATGGTTCATCGATATCAGCCTGAACATACAAACTATTGATAGAAGTTCTGAAGGCACCATGACATAGTCTCATACCTTGATGGTGGATGGTATTCAATATTTTTAAGTTACTTTTACAGGCTCCACCATAGATGATGGAGCCATAATTTAGTTTAGAGTAAAAGAGTGCTCTGTACAGTTGGAGGAGGGTTTTCTGATACCCTCCCCACTTGGAATTTGAAACGACTTTCAGCAAATCAAGGGCCTTCATACATTTATTTTTCAAATATTTTATGTGCGCTAAAAACGTCAGATGATGATCAAAGATAATGCCCAAGCACTTGGCCTCTTTCAGAACTTTAGTAGGAGTGTTATCTAAAACTAGTTTGGGTTTGTATTTTCTACAAAAATGTATACAATTTGTTTTTGATTCAGAAAATTTAAAACCGTTTTCCAACGACCATTTATTTATCTTATTAAGACACAGTTGTAATTGTCTTTCGATAGTATGCATGTTTTTACCACGACATGATATGTTAAAATCATCCACAAAAAAGTGATCCATTTATTAAATCATTTAAAACTTTGGAAAGACTATTTAATTTTATGCTGAACAATGTAACAGTGAAATACTGCCCTATAAATTGAGGCAAACGGCCTCGTAGTCCAAAATCATGAAAATCTTTTAAAATACCCTGTTTCCATGTAGTGTCATGTTTTTTCTAAATCGAAAAAGATAAACACTGCATGTTGCTTGTTAATAATGGCATTCTTAACAAATGACTCCAGTCTGACCAAATGGTCAACAGTACTTCGTTTTTTCCGAAATCCACACTGAATATTAGTGATTAAATTATTAGATTCCAAGTACCATGTTAATCTATTGTTGACCATGCGTTCCATGGTTTTGCAAACGCAGCTGGTCAATGAAGTAGGTCTACAATTTGAGGGATCAGTAGGATCCCGGCCTGGTTTTGGTATGGGAACAACTATGGCATCATGCCATGAAGACGGAAAGTTGCCAGATGTCCATATGTCATCAAATATTAATAGGAGGGTTTCTATGCATGTTTCTGGTAAGTGTTTTAAGAGTTGATAATGTATGTTATCAGCTCCTGTGACAGTATCATGAGCTTGCCCAAGGGCAGTATGAAGTTCATGAATAGAAAATATTTAATTATAATCTTCCCCATTATCTGATTTAAAATTAATAGGTTTCTTTTCTTGCTGCTGAGGTACATAGTTAAATGAGGAAGAATGTTTAGCCAAAGTTTCACCAATTTTATTTGCCATATCTGTAGTATTTGTCAATAATTCATTCCCATTTTTAAGATGGCGGATGTTAGATTTAGAACTCTTACCTTTAATTCGTTGGATCATGTTCCATACTTTTGGCATACGTGAGTTTATTTTGGAAACAAAATTTCGCCAAGACTGGCGTTTATTTTGTTTAAACGTTCGCGGAGCTTTAGCATTCAAACTTTTAAATTGATTCAAATCATGTACCATAGGATGGCGACGGAAATAATGCTCTGCCTTTTTCCGAACCTTCCGAGCTTGTTTGCAGGTAGAATTAAACCATGGTTTACGTTGTGTGGAATCGTAGAGGACTTAGGGATACATGTATCAGCTATTTTGTTTAGTTCATCAGAGAACAGTTGTACAGGATCAGGGACATAAGGAAACAGGTCAGGGTTTAACTTGTTAGATGAAAGTGTTTCAAACAAAGTGCAGTTGGTTTTGGTGAAGTTCCATCTTGACGATGGAGGAACATCAGATGGAATAACAGTTTTGAGAAAATGGTCACTTCCACACAGGTCGTCATGGACTGACCATTCAAACACATTCAATAGATCAGAATCCACAATTGACAAATCCAGGGAAGAGTATGTACCTGTACCCGGATGTAAATAAGTGTTATAATAAATTATCATTAAAAAGACATAAATTGTTGTTGGAAATAAAATCTTCCAGGACTTTACCTTTATTGTTAGAATGTGCACTTCCCCATAGGGGGTTGTGTCCATTCAAATCACCCATAATGATGCAAGGCTTAGGTAGCTGGTCCTAGAGGGCCTGGAGATCAACATGCTGAAGAGATGAAGTCGGAGGAACATAGATAGAGCACAAATTAAACACAATGTGCAAGGTCACACGGACAGCAACAGCTTGTAGTGGAGTAATCAGTGGAACAGGGCTGTGGATCACGCCCTGCTTCACCAAGATTGAAGACCCTCCAGTGGCCTTTGGCCCTGGAGGAGAAAAGAAATTGAATTTTATTGTCTTATATCAAGTTGATCTGTTTCAGGGACAATTTCATGTTCAGATGATGGATCTTCTGAAGGTGTTACAATGTCTGTCTGTGAGGCTGATGTGGAAACATTTGACAGAGAACGAACAGACTCGGAATGGTCATCGAGAATGATCTGTTCATCCACACAAGATAATGTTGTTTGAGATGATGTTGTTTGAGATGATGTTGTTCTCATGGTAGGTCTGGCAACAGGAACTGGAGAGGAAACTGCAGTGAATAGGTTAAGGTTGAATTAGTAGGAAGAGGCACCAACTTTTTAGCTTCAAAGTATGAAATATTGGAAGTGTGATGGATTTTTTAAATTTTTGCTTCACGCTCATATAAGGGACAGGATTTGGATGAGGCCATTCCCCATTGCAGTTAGCACACTTGATACTGTTGGAGAACTCGGAGCCCTCATGGGCTCCACCACAACGGGAACATACCGAGCTGTTACGGCAAAACTTAGCCCCATGACCAAACGTTTGACATTTGAAGCATCGGAGTGGATTTGGTACTTATACCTCCACTCCGATGTTGATGTATCCAGCTTTTATATTCTTTGGAATTGAAGAAAGTGAAAATGTAAACAGATAAGTGTTAAGTTTTGTAATTGTGCCATCATCTTTCTTTTTCGTAAATCGCTTGACAGCAATTATACCTTGACTTTCAGCTCAGCTGCAATTTCCTCCTCACTCATGTCAGAAAGACAACAAGCCCTGTGTCTGACTATGCCTCTGCAGGAGTTCAGTGTACTGTGCACTGAGACAACAACTGGTGTATTCACAAACTGTTTTAATTTCAAGACAATGTCAGATTGTTGTCTCCGTGCACATTCCACTAACAGTGAACCGCTTCGAAGTCGTGTTACGTTCTTCACCTCTCCACAGACGCCTTTAATGTCCAAGGAGATAGCAAATAGGTTCAGTTTTAAAGGTGTTTCATCAAAAGATGAGATCACAATAAACCTGGGCCACGAGTCAACAATTTCAGACGAGTCTTCATCAGACGATAAAGACTCAACATGTCTTCGTTTATTCTTTGATGAACCAGATGGAATGGGAAGATCAATGGTGTAAGTAAAGGTTTCGACATCTCTGCTCCCCACCCACCATGGAGTGTCAACAAGGACGATGGTGCAGTGGAAGCCCGCCTGCACCACCAGGGCTACAGGGATGTTATACTCCAGCAAATAGAAACTTGAATAGCTATGGAATCTGACAGAAGAAATGCCAGACTGGTTCGCCCATGACACTTTTCTGGAGAAATCAGAATTCGGAGGTTTATAATGCCAGATTGGCCCATGAGCCACCGCCTTCTGGCAAAGGACTCTGAGGCAAAATTGAAATTAACAGGATCAAGTTTATGATATATTCTGATCAAAATTAGGTTGATATATATCGAAATTATTCCATTCAAGTATTCCATGCACAGGGCAAGGCGTGACCAACCGATTGAAAGAAACGGGCCCATTCTACCACCCGTCTAGGTGAAGTTAGGCTTAAATTGGTGTGTTGGGCAAAAGGAACACCGGTTCCTGGCTCCAGTGCCCTCAACCACCAGACTCCCTTCCTCCAACGACACAGGGGCGCAACCCACGGCGAACAGGTTGCCCAATTCGGTCGCCTTTTACGACCAGCAATGGGGTGCTGTGGACACATTCTACCCCGGGTCGACACGGGGGAAGAACTATTAGCGTTACCCAGCACTCACCACGGGGAACTTGCTCTTCACGGGTGCCTACTCACATATTGTCTTCATGATTGTGAATGCCTACCTGAGTAGGAACTGCTTGTAACATCGGTAAATTAACCGTCCCGGAGCTGGAGCTACTGGTTACATTGGTAAATTGAATGTCTTGGAGTAGGATCTACTGGTAACATCGGTAAATTGACCGCCATGAAGCAGGACCTACTGGTAACATCGGTAAATTGACGGTCCTGGAGCAGGATCTACTGGTAACATCGGTAAATTGACCGCCATGAAGCAGGACCTACTGGTAACATCGGTATATTGACGGTCCTGGAGGAAGAACTGCTTGTAACATCGGTAAATTGACGGTCCTGGAGCAGGATCTACTGGTAACATCGGTAAATTGACCGCCATGAAGCAGGACCTACTGGTAACATCGGTAAATTGACGGTCCTGGAGGAAGAACTGCTTGTAACATCGGTAAATTGACGGTCCTGGAGCAGGATCTACTGGTAACATCGGTAAATTGACCGCCATGAAGCAGGACCTACTGGTAACATCGGTAAATTGACGGTCCTGGAACAGGATCTACTGGTAACATCGGTAAATTAAATGTCCTGGAGCAGGATCTACTAGTAACATCGGTAAATTGAATGTCCTGGAGCAGGATCTACTGGTAACATCGGTAAATTGACCGCCATGAAGCAGGACCTACTGGTAACATCGGTAAATTGACGGTCCTGGAACAGGATCTACTGGTAACATCGGTAAATTAAATGTCCTGGAGCAGGATCTACTAGTAACATCGGTAAATTGAATGTCCTGGAGTAGAATCTACAGGTAACATCGGTAAAGTGAACGTCCTGGAGCAGGATCTACTGGTAACATCGGTAAATTGAATGTCCTGGAGCAGGATCTACAGGTAACATCGGTAAATTGACCGCCATGAAGCAGGATCTACTGGTAACATCGGTAAATTGACGGTCCTGGAGCAGGATCTACTGGAAACATCGGTAAATTGACCGTCCTGGAGTAGGATCTACTGGTAACATCGGTAAATTGACGGTCCTGGAACAGGATCTACTGGTAACATGTCACATCTAGCTGTCGGTGTAACATGTCACTGCGTGGTGCGTGTCCACAGCTTCACATCTAGCTGTCCTTGTTACATGTCACTGCGGTGCGTGTCCACAGCTTCACATCTGACTGTCAGTGTTACATGTCACTGCGTGGTGCGTGTCCACAGCTTCACATCTGACTGTCAGTGTTACATGTCACTGCGTGGTGCGTGTCCACAGCTTCACATCTAGCTGTCAGTGTTACATGTCACTGCGTGGTGCGTGTCCACAGCTTCACATCTAGCTGTCAGTGTTACATGTCACTGCGTGGTGCGTGTCCACACCTTCACATCTAGCTGTCAGTGTTACATGTCACTGCGTGGTGCGTGTCCACAGCTTCACATCTAGCTGTCCTTGTTACATGTCACTGCGTGGTGCGTGTCCACATCTTCACATCTAGCTGTCAGTGTTACATGTCACTGCGTGGTGCGTGTCCACAGCTTCACATCTAGCTGTCAGTGTTACATGTCACTGCGTGGTGCGTGTCCACATCTTCAAAACTAGCTGTCCTTGTTACATGTCACTGCGTGGTGCGTGTCCACAGCTTCACATCTAGCTGTCCTTGTTACATGTCACTGCGTGGTGCGTGTCCACATCTTCACATCTAGCTGTCAGTGTTACATGTCACTGCGTGGTGCGTGTCCACAGCTTCACATCTAGCTGTCAGTGTTACATGTCACTGCGTGGTGCGTGTCCACAGCTTCACATCTAGCTGTCAGTGTTACATGTCACTGCGTGGTGCGTGTCCACACCTTCACATCTGACCGTCAGTGTTATATGTCACAGCGTGGTGCGTGTCCACAGCTTCACAGTGAGTGAGTGAGTGAGTGAGTGAGTGAGTGTATACTGTACCTGCCAAGCTCTACCATGGATGTCAGTAAATGCTTGTCGTAAGAGGCGACTCAGGGGATCGGGAGGTCAGACTCGCTGCATGTCATCGTATCCCAATTGCGTGGATCGATGCTCATGATGTTAATTACTGGATTTTCTGGTCCAGAATCGATTATTTACAGACCGCAGTCATATAGCTGGAATATTGCTGAGTACGGCGTTAAACAACGAACAAAACAAACAAGCAACAAATATATATTTACAGAAAAATTCCTTCTATTTTCTCGTTGTATCAAACATACATTTTCAATTAGATTACCCTTAATCTGAAATACAGCATATCGTGCAACATTTGTGGCACATTGTATGGCGACAGTGCAGTGATTTACAGGGAATCCACATAACGCCACCAGAATAAATGTCTCACAAAAAAGACTTCCATCACACTGATGGACGTGAAAGTGTGTCAAGAATGTCACCTTAACCATGGCACATGTTGCACGCGCTGCACGCGCTGACACGATCCGGGGGTGGGGATTGGTGGGGGGGGGGGGGGGGGGGGGGGTGAGGGGCTTATTGTGTTGTGTGTCGCTGCCAGACAATAGTTTGTCTTCCGGGGCCGCACAGGTGGAAGTCGGGTAACCAGAGGCACGTTTCTACAGGGCGGGGGGGGGGGGGGGGGGGGGGGGGGCGCTCTGTAGCGCTAGTATATGTAACACTGTTATCTGGATCAGTTGGGGGGAACTTTCCATGGGCAGGAAACAGAATCCTTTGTACCAAGTCCCAACAGAGCCATTCAGGGAAAACGTGTCTACAATCTGCCACGTGTTCACTACTCAGTATGTCGCTACAGTCAAGAATATTTCCATCACTGTGGAAATTGGCGAATGTTATGCCAGTATTTAAGAAAGGTGATCACGCTATCGTTTCTAACTATAGACTGATATCCCTCAATAACTGTTTAGGAAATGTGATTGAGAGAGTTGTGTTCCAACTTTAATGTTAATACTTGCATGTGACTGAGTGCCCGTGTGAGTACATGGCAGGCGGGCAAGCTGGTCACTCAGCAGTCCATCAGCTGATCACATCTTATCATCACCACGCCACACGCCACGCCACACACCACACACGCCACGCCACGCCACACGCCACCCCACGCCACACGCCACACGCCACTCACCACACCACACCACACCACACCACACCACACCACACCACACCACGCCACGCCACGCCACGCCACGCCACGCCACACGCCACTCACCACACCACACCACACCACACCACACCACACCACACCACACCACACCACACCACACCACGCCACGCCACGCCACGCCACGCCACGCCGCGCCACGCCAATCCACGTCACACGCCACGCCACGCCACACCACGCCACACGCCACGCCACACACCACACACATTTATTTATATTTGTGCATTGAGACACTTACACAACCAACATAGTCTAAAGGTAATACTCAGTCATCTATAAGCAGTCCACATAGTCTAAAGGTAATACTCAGTCATCTATAAGCAGTCCACATAGTCTAAAGGTAATAACCAATCATCTATAAACAGTCCACGTAGTCTAAAGGTAATACTCAGTCATCTATAAACAGTCCACATAGTCTAAAGGTAATACTCAGTCATCTATAAACAGTCCACATAGTCTAAAGGTAATACTCAGTCATCTATAAACAGTCCACGTAGTCTAAAGGTAATACTCAGTCATCTATAAGCAGTCCACATAGTCTAAAGGTAATACTCAGTCATCTATAAGCAGTCCACATAGTCTAAAGGTAATACTCAGTCATCTATAAGCAGCCCACATAGTCTAAAGGTAATACTCAGTCATCTATAAACAGTCCACATAGTCTAAAGGTAATACTCAGTCATCTATAAACAGTCCACATAGTCTAAAGGTAATTACCAATCATCTATAAACAGCCCACATAGTCTAAAAGTAATTACCAATCATCTATAAACAGTCCACATAGTCTAAAGGTAATACTCAGTCATCTATAAGCAGTCCACATAGTCTAAAGGTAATACTCAGTCATCTATAAACAGCCCACATAGTCTAAAAGTAATTACCAATCATCTATAAACAGCCCACATAGTCTAAAAGTAATTACCAATCATCTATAAGCAGTCCACATAGTCTAAAGGTAATACTCAGTCATCTATAAGCAGTCCACATAGTCTAAAGGTAATACTCAGTCATCTATAAACAGCCCACATAGTCTAAAGGTAATTACCAATCATCTATAAACAGTCCACATAGTCTAAAAGTAATACTCAGTCATCTATAAGCAGTCCACATAGTCTAAAGGTAATAACCAATCATCTATAAACAGCCCACATAGTCTAAAGGTAATTACCAATCATCTATAAACAGTCCACATAGTCTAAAAGTAATACTCAGTCATCTATAAGCAGTCCACATAGTCTAAAGGTAATAACCAATCATCTATAAACAGCCCACATAGTCTAAAAGTAATACTCAGTCATCTATAAACAGTCCACATAGTCTAAAGGTAATACTCAGTCATCTATAAACAGTCCACATAGTCTAAAGGTAATACTCAGTCATCTATAAACAGTCCACATAGTCTAAAAGTAATAACCAATCATCTATAAACAGCCCACATGGTCTAAAAGTAATAACCAATTATCTATAAACAGTCCACATAGTCTAAAGGTAATACTCAGTCATCTATAAACAGTCCACATAGTCTAAAGGTAATAACCAATCATCTATAAACAGTCCACATAGTCTAAAGGTAATACTCAGTCATCTATAAACAGTCCACATAGTCTAAAGGTAATAACCAATCATCTATAAACAGTCCACATAGTCTAAAGGTAATAACCAATCATCTATAAACAGTCCACATAGTCTAAAGGTAATACTCAGTCATCTATAAACAGTCCACATAGTCTAAAGGTAATAACCAATCATCTATAAACAGTCCACATAGTCTAAAGGTAATACTCAGTCATCTATAAACAGTCCACATAGTCTAAAGGTAATAACCAATCATCTATAAACAGCCCACATAGTCTAAAGGTAATAACCAATCATCTATAAACAGTCCACATAGTCTAAAGGTAATAACCAATCATCTATAAACAGTCCACATAGTCTAAAGGTAATACTCAGTCATCTATAAACAGTCCACATAGTCTAAAGGTAATACTCAGTCATCTATAAACAGTCCACATAGTCTAAAGGTAATAACCAATCATCTATAAACAGTCCACATAGTCTAAAGGTAATAACCAATCATCTATAAACAGTCCACATAGTCTAAAGGTAATAACCAATCATCTATAAACAGTCCACATAGTCTAAAGATAATAACCAATCATCTATAAACAGTCCACATAGTCTAAAGGTAATAACCAATCATCTATAAACAGTCCACATAGTCTAAAGGTAATAACCAATCATCTATAAACAGTCCACATAGTCTAAAGGTAATAACCAATCATCTATAAACAGTCCACATAGTCTAAAGGTAATACTCAGTCATCTATAAGCAGTCCACATAGTCTAAAGGTAATAACCAATCATCTATAAACAGTCCACATAGTCTAAAAGTAATAACCAATCATCTATAAACAGTCCACATAGTCTAAAGGTAATAACCAATCATCTATAAACAGTCCACATAGTCTAAAGGTAATAACCAATCATCTATAAACAGTCCACATAGTCTAAAGGTAATAACCAATCATCTATAAACAGTCCACATAGTCTAAAGGTAATAACCAATCATCTATAAACAGTCCACATAGTCTAAAGGTAATAACCAATCATCTATAAACAGTCCACATAGTCTAAAGGTAATAACCAATCATCTATAAACAGTCCACATAGTCTAAAGGTAATAACCAATCATCTATAAACAGTCCACATAGTCTAAAGGTAATACTCAGTCATCTATAAGCAGTCCACATAGTCTAAAGGTAATAACCAATCATCTATAAACAGTCCACATAGTCTAAAAGTAATAACCAATCATCTATAAACAGTCCACATAGTCTAAAGGTAATAACCAATCATCTATAAACAGTCCACATAGTCTAAAGGTAATAACCAATCATCTATAAACAGCCCACATAGTCTAAAGGTAATAACCAATCATCTATAAACAGTCCACATAGTCTAAAGGTAATAACCAATCATCTATAAACAGCCCACATAGTCTAAAGGTAATAACCAATCATCTATAAACAGCCCATATGGTCTACAGATAATAACCAATCAAATACAAAGAACAATGAGTGTAGACCAGGTGCTGGGGAGTGTGGACAAAGAACAACGATAACGACTGGCCACATGATCAGGTGCTGGGGAGTGTGGACAAAGAACAACGATAACGACTGGCCACTTGATCAGGTGCTGGGGAGTGTGGACAAAGAACAACGATAACGACTGGCCACATGATCAGGTGCTGGGGAGTGTGGACAAAGAACAACGATAACGACTGGCCACATGATCAGGTGCTGGGGAGTGTGGACAAAGAACAACGATAACGACTGGCCACTTGATCAGGTGCTGGGGAGTGTGGACAAAGAACAACGATAACGACTGGCCACTTGATCAGGTGCTGGGGAGTGTGGACAAAGAACAACGATAACGACTGGCCACATGATCAGGTGCTGGGGAGTGTGGACAAAGAACAACGATAACGACTGGCCACTTGATCAGGTGCTGGGGAGTGTGGACAAAGAACCACAATGACGACTGGCCACTTGATCAGGTGCTGGGGAGTGTGGACAAAGAACAACAATAACGACTGGCCACTTGATCAGGTGCTGGGGAGTGTGGACAAAGAACCACAATAACGACTGGCCACTTGATCAGGTGCTGGGGAGTGTGGACAAAGAACAACGATAACGACTGGCCACTTGATCAGGTGCTAGGGAGTGTAGACAAAGAACAACAATAACGACTGGCCACTTGATCAGGTGCTGGGGAGTGTGGACAAAGAACAACAATAACGACTGGCCACTTGATCAGGTGCTAGGGAGTGTGGACAAAGAACCACAATAACGACTGGCCACTTGATCAGGTGCTGGGGAGTGTGGACAAAGAACTACAATAACGACTGGCCACTTGATCAGGTGCTGGGGAGTGTGGACAAAGAACAACGATAACGACTGGCCACATGATCAGGTGCTAGGGAGTGTGGACAAAGAACAACGATAACGACTGGCCACTTGATCAGGTGCTGGGGAGTGTGGACAAAGAACCACAATGACGACTGGCCACTTGATCAGGTGCTGGGGAGTGTGGACAAAGAACAACAATAACGACTGGCCACTTGATCAGGTGCTGGGGAGTGTGGACAAAGAACAACGATAACGACTGGCCACTTGATCAGGTGCTGGGGAGTGTGGACAAAGAACAACGATAACGACTGGCCACTTGATCAGGTGCTAGGGAGTGTAGACAAAGAACAACAATAACGACTGGCCACTTGATCAGGTGCTGGGGAGTGTGGACAAAGAACAACGATAACGACTGGCCACTTGATCAGGTGCTGGGGAGTGTAGACAAAGAACAACAATAACGACTGGCCACTTGATCAGGTGCTGGGGAGTGTGGACAAAGAACTACAATAACGACTGGCCACATGATCAGGTGCTGGGGAGTGTGGACAAAGAACAACGATAACGACTGGCCACTTGATCAGGTGCTAGGGAGTGTGGACAAAGAACAACAATAACGACTGGCCACTTGATCAGGTGCTGGGGAGTGTGGACAAAGAACTACAATAACGACTGGCCACATGATCAGGTGCTGGGGAGTGTGGACAAAGAACAACAATAACGACTGGCCACTTGATCAGGTGCTAGGGAGTGTGGACAAAGAACAACAATAACGACTGGCCACTTGATCAGGTGCTGGGGAGTGTGGACAAAGAACAACGATAACGACTGGCCACATGATCAGGTGCTAGGGAGTGTGGACAAAGAACAACGATAACGACTGGCCACGTGATCAGGTGCTGGGGAGTGTGGACAAAGAACCACAATGACGACTGGCCACTTGATCAGGTGCTGGGGAGTGTGGACAAAGAACAACAATAACGACTGGCCACTTGATCAGGTGCTAGGGAGTGTAGACAAAGAACAACAATAACGACTGGCCACTTGATCAGGTGCTGGGGAGTGTGGACAAAGAACAACAATAACGACTGGCCACTTGATCAGGTGCTAGGGAGTGTGGACAAAGAACCACAATAACGACTGGCCACTTGATCAGGTGCTGGGGAGTGTGGACAAAGAACTACAATAACGACTGGCCACTTGATCAGGTGCTGGGGAGTGTGGACAAAGAACAACGATAACGACTGGCCACATGATCAGGTGCTAGGGAGTGTGGACAAAGAACAACGATAACGACTGGCCACTTGATCAGGTGCTGGGGAGTGTGGACAAAGAACCACAATGACGACTGGCCACTTGATCAGGTGCTGGGGAGTGTGGACAAAGAACAACAATAACGACTGGCCACTTGATCAGGTGCTGGGGAGTGTGGACAAAGAACAACGATAACGACTGGCCACTTGATCAGGTGCTGGGGAGTGTGGACAAAGAACAACGATAACGACTGGCCACTTGATCAGGTGCTAGGGAGTGTAGACAAAGAACAACAATAACGACTGGCCACTTGATCAGGTGCTGGGGAGTGTGGACAAAGAACAACGATAACGACTGGCCACTTGATCAGGTGCTGGGAAGTGTAGACAAAGAACAACAATAACGACTGGCCACTTGATCAGGTGCTGGGGAGTGTGGACAAAGAACTACAATAACGACTGGCCACATGATCAGGTGCTGGGGAGTGTGGACAAAGAACAACGATAACGACTGGCCACTTGATCAGGTGCTAGGGAGTGTGGACAAAGAACAACAATAACGACTGGCCACTTGATCAGGTGCTGGGGAGTGTGGACAAAGAACTACAATAACGACTGGCCACATGATCAGGTGCTGGGGAGTGTGGACAAAGAACAACAATAACGACTGGCCACTTGATCAGGTGCTAGGGAGTGTGGACAAAGAACAACAATAACGACTGGCCACTTGATCAGGCGCTGGGGAGTGTGGACAAAGAACTACAATAACGACTGGCCACATGATCAGGTGCTGGGGAGTGTGGACAAAGAACAACAATAACGACTGACCACTTGATCAGGTGCTGGGGAGTGTGGACAAAGAACAACGATAACGACTGGCCACTTGATCAGGTGCTGGGGAGTGTGGACAAAGAACCACAATAACGACTGGCCACTTGATCAGGTGCTAGGGAGTGTGGACAAAGAACTACAATAACGACTGGCCACTTGATCAGGTGCTGGGGAGTGTGGACAAAGAACAACAATAACGACTGGCCACTTGATCAGGTGCTAGGGAGTGTGGACAAAGAACAACAATAACGACTGACCACTTGATCAGGTGGTAGGGAGTGTGGACAAAGAACAACAATAACGACTGGCCACTTGATCAGGTGCTAGGGAGTGTGGACAAAGAACAACAATAACGACTGACCACTTGATCAGGTGGTAGGGAGTGTGGACAAAGAACCACAATAACGACTGGCCACTTGATCAGGTGCTAGGGAGTGTAGACAAAGAACAACAATAACGACTGGCCACATGATCAGGTGGTAGGGAGTGTGGACAAAGAACAACGATAACGACTGGCCACTTGATCAGGTGCTGGGGAGTGTGGACAAAGAACAACAATAACGACTGGCCACTTGATCAGGTGCTAGGGAGTGTGGACAAAGAACAACAATAACGACTGGCCACTTGATCAGGTGCTGGGGAGTGTGGGCAAAGAACTACAATAACGACTGGCCACATGATCAGGTGCTGGGGAGTGTGGACAAAGAACAACAATAACGACTGACCACTTGATCAGGTGGTAGGGAGTGTGGACAAAGAACCACAATAACGACTGGCCACTTGATCAGGTGCTGGGGAGTGTAGACAAAGAACAACAATAACGACTGGCCACATGATCAGGTGCTAGGGAGTGTGGACAAAGAACAACGATAACGACTGGCCACATGATCAGGGGCTAGGGAGTGTGGACAAAGAACAACAATAACGACTGGCCACTTGATCAGGTGCTAGGGAGTGTAGACAAAGAACAACAATAACGACTGGCCACTTGATCAGGTGCTAGGGAGTGTGGACAAAGAACCACAATAACGACTGGCCACTTGATCAGGTGCTGGGGAGTGTGGACAAAGAACAACAATAACGACTGGCCACTTGATCAGGTGCTAGGGAGTGTGGACAAAGAACAACGATAACGACTGGCCACTTGATCAGGTGCTAGGGAGTGTGGACAAAGAACAACGATAACGACTGGCCACTTGATCAGGGGCTAGGGAGTGTGGACAAAGAACAACGATAACGACTGGCCACTTGATCAGGGGCTAGGGAGTGTGGACAAAGAACCACAATAACGACTGGCCACTTGATCAGGTGGTAGGGAGTGTAAACAAAGAACAATGATAACGACTGGCCACTTGATCAGGTGGTAGGGAGTGTAAACAAAGAACAACGATAACGACTGGCCACATGATCAGGTGGTAGGGAGTGTGGACAAAGAACCACAATAACGACTGGCCACTTGATCAGGTGCTAGGGAGTGTGGACAAAGAACAACAATAACGACTGTCCACTTGATCAGGGGCTAGGGAGTGTGGACAAAGAACAACAATAACGACTGGCCACTTGATCAGGGGCTAGGGAGTGTGGACAAAGAACAACAATAACGACTGGCCACTTGATCAGGGGCTAGGGAGTGTGGACAAAGAACCATTTTATTTCACAGTGATGCTGACTGGAGAGTGTGTAGATTGTCGTGACGCAGTGTGAATCTGGTGATTGTGAAGTAACCAGCTGCTTCCTGCCCAGTGTGACGTTAGTCTTGTGATCAATACACTGTCAGTTCACTGTCAGGGCCTGAGACGGTTTGGATGGATGCAATCACGGCACCGTTCCTCAGTCTGGCACCGACATGCCAGTGTTCCCGGTGCGGAGACCCTCCCCCCAACTGCACACTACATCGTCCACGTTGTCGTCGGTAATGCGACGACAGCAGTTCTGCACTCCGTTCACTTGGCTGGTACCACTGTTCAGCCATGTGGGCCAGGTTTTGTAGGTTGGGTATGACATGACGTGCGGCAAAGTCAGCTACCTACGCACCTGCACATGAGTGGGATGTATAGTGTAAAGTAAAGTATAGTGTAAAGTAAAGTATAGTGTAAAGTTAAGTATAGTGTAAAGTATAGTGTAAAGTAAAGTATAGTGTTAAGTTAAGTATAGTGTAAAGTATTGTGTAAAGTGAAGTATAGTGTAAAGTAAAGTATAAAATAAAAGTGTAAATTATCGTGTGAAGTGTAAGGTAAAGTAAAGTTTAGTTTAAAGTATTGTGTAAAGTATTGTGTAAAGTGTAAGGTAAAGTAAAGTATAGTGTAAAGTATTGTGTAAAGTGTAAGGTAAAGTAAAGTATAGTGTAAAGTAAATTGTAAAGTAAAGTATAGTGTAAAGTTAAGTATAGTGTAAAGTAAATAATAGTGTAAAGTATAGTGTAAAGTAAAGTATATTGTAATGTAAAGTATAGTGTAAAGTTAAGTTTAAACTAAAGTTTAGTGTAAAGTAAAGTATAGTGTAAAGTAAAGTATAGTGTAAAGTTAAGTATAGTGTAAACTAAAGTATAGTGTAAAGTAAAGGATAGTGTAAAGTATAGTGTAAAGTAAAGTATAGTGTAAAGAAAAGTATCGTGTAAAGTAAACTGAAGTGTAAAGTTAAGTGTAAACTAAAGTTTAGTGTAAAGTTAGGGATAGTGTAAAGTAAAGTATAGTGTAAAGTAAAGTGTAGTGTAAAGTAAAGTGTAAAATAAATTATAGTGTAAAGTGTTTAGCATAGTGTAAAGTAAAGTATAGCATAAAGAAAAGTATAGTTTAAAGTAAAGTATAGTGCAAAGTAAAGTATAGTGTAAAGTATAGTGTTAAGTATAGTGTAAAGTAAAGTATAGTGTAAAGTATAGTGTTAAGTAAAGTATAGTGTAAAGTAAAGTATAGTGTAAAGTAGAGTATAGTGTAAAGTAAAGTATAGTGTAAAGTGTAGTGTAAAGTAAAGTATAGTGTAAAGTGTAAACTAAATTTAATGTAAAGTAAGGGATAGTGTAAAGTGTTTAGCATAGTGTAAATTTAAGTGTAAAGTAAAGTATAGTGTAAAGTTTAGTGTAAAGTAAAGTATAGTGTAAAGTAAAGTATAGTGTAAAGTAAAGTATAGTGTAAAGTATAGTGTAAAGTAAAGTATAGTGTTAAGTATAGTGTAAAGTATAGTGTAAAGTAAAGTATAGTGTAAAGTAAAGTATAGTGTAAAGTAAAGTATAGTGTAAAGTATAGTGTAAAGTAAAGTATAGTGTAAAGTAAAGTATAGTGTAAAGTAAAGTATAGTGTAAAGTATAGTGTAAAGTAAAGTATAGTGTTAAGTATAGTGTAAAGTATAGTGTAAAGTAAAGTATAGTGTAAAGTGTAGTGTAAAGTAAAGTATAGTGTAAAGTTAAGTTAAGTGTAAACTAAATTTAGTGTAAAGTAAGGGATAGTGTAAAGTGTATAGCATAGTGTAAAGTAAAGTATAGCGTAAAGTATATTTTCTGTTTCGATGGTGAACTGTACTCGGGGGTGTTGTTGGTTAAGATGTTGTAGTAGCAGGTTGGGTTTTGGTCTTGTTTGAGGATGACAAAGGTGTCGTCAACTTTCCTGTACCAGCAAATAGGTTGGATAGGTGAAGTTGCGAGGGCTTGTTGTTGGAAGTGGGTCATGTAGATTTCAGTTAGGATAGGAGACAGTGGGGATCCCATGGGTAGGCCGTGTATCTGCTGATGGTACTCGTCGCCCCAGGTGAAGTATGTGGTGGAGATACAGGCGGTGGTGGGGGCGATGATGGATTCAGTGGTTAGGCTGGTTAGGCTCTCTCCTATCCTTACTGCAGGAAACAAAATAAGAATGGCAGACATTGAAAGGGGTTGACCATATGATATTTTCTGGGGCGGGTCGGGTCCTGGAATTTTATCGAAAAAATATATTGTCACCGAAAATTCTTGACAAAAATAATTCCGGTTCAGACTGGTGAAAAAAATGCCTGCCACAAAAATGACATAGATCTAGATGCAAGGTGCTTATCTTCAGGCTCATAGAGTTAAATAAAATCATATATCTGATTTTGTAGCTGTGACAGAAAATATATGTAATCTCTTTAGAAAAGTTCTAGGTCCCCACATCCTTGAATATTAAATGGTCGGCCTCTAATCAAGTCTATATAGAATACTTCAACTTTCAGTCTTGCGACGTCACCATTCAACAAAGAACTCCAAGACACATTTGTGTTGACATTTTAATATTTTTAGATAATTGAAAATTTATACACTTTTCGAAATTATTGTATGCCAGAATCTTCTTTCTTTGGTGTTCACTTCCACTTCCCTGAAATACAAACAGCTTATTAAATCTCGGGCAGGTATTTGAAAGATACTATATGACGAGAAACATTTATTTGGAGCAGGGCTGTTACGATTCACTCGCATATTCGGTGAATCGAACCGAAACCATTCATGAATTGAATTCGTTATTCATGGCCACTAGAATCAAATATTTATGAATATGCTATCATATATATTTACATACCCTGTACCTAAAAATATCCATAACAACATATCATATGCATAGATTCTTTCAATGACAACACTCTAATAATATTTAATTTGATAGTATTGTTTTCACTGGTCATTGTCGCATTTGAGCAGATACTAGATCCTGGATAAGTGCAGTATATAAATGTATAATTCATTAATAAACAAACCATGTCAAAATAAATTATGTTGTTATTGTTTCACTGAATATAATAAATAATACATAAACTGCTGACTTGTTATTGTAATTGTTAATTAATATCCGTATTCGTTACCCTATATTCGTGATATGAATCGTATTCGCCTCATAGTGTATTCGTTGCAGCCCTAATTTGGAGATAAAGCTTTATCAATGTTCAAACAATAATGTATAATGCAAGTGTCTGATGGAAACAAATTTTAACATTCATTCAGAGACATCAAGAATAAGGTTGAATACAAAAGGTGGTACGAGCATAGATTTATATAAATAGATCTACATTCTTAGCATTCATTTAAAGCAAACAAACAAAAAACACACAAAAACCAATTAACATGGATATAGACAATGGAATGTAACTGTAAACATTTGTACTTACGTTAACATAATTCACAGCCCAGGGTTTATTTGGTGTGTTCCTCAGTAATTCAACATTCTTGATTTTATCTCCTGGAATGGTCGTGTAACATTTTCCCCCTTGCTGCAACGAAAACATATAAAAAAGTCAAAACTAGAACTATATTCAATAAGCATGCATTTAAATCTATAGTCTATCCAAAAACATACATTGTATAATTGCCTAAAATGTAGGAAAAACTGTAAATCTAAAGCCCCCATGAATAACGTCCGATCGGAAATATCTCAGGCTACAGATATAAGTAACAAAATTATGAGTACCATCATAAAACAAACACCTAATGTCATTAATTTTTCCATATACACAAACCGGTCAGACAAACCAGTGATTGTTATAGTGAGCCACGTCTCACAACCTCTGTCAGAGTACAATGACACACAATGATGTTAGTACAAACACGGTTTGTTGGGGACCTTTTCTCAACCGGGATCCAAACGAGAACAGATATATTAGAGAGGCATTGTAAATAATTACGACTCACATCTTCATCGCTGCCCTGTTTATATAGCTACAGTACGATTTCGTAGCGAGCACTGGATCTTACTCGTTCAGTTTTCGATCACCATCCCATTGTCAAAAAGTTTCAGAGAACCAAGTATCATATGAAATGTATTTGTTACTACGTTTATTAACATAATACAGTTCAATATCGTTAAATATAATTCTGTAGTGTGGTAGCCTATGTGGCAACATATTGAGATCGAAAACCGAACGAATATGGTTGCTATCAATTGCATTGTATTTTTCATTGGTGCACATTGGCTACACCAAGATAATCAACAAACGATGACCAACTCACTGACAATATATGGTGATATTTAACTTTTGACTATCTACTAGCTTATCATCACCAGCGAGGACAATACCGCAAACACCCCGTTATAGCGCGCGACGAGAGACTCGTTTTACTTTTGCTCGTTTTCATTAGAAAATATAGATCTAGTTATCGGAAAATGATGAACTGATTCTTTTTTTTTGTTGAAATATTAAAAATATACATGATGAGCGCCTTGCTAAAATAAACTTTATCAATCAACCGTGATCACGGCTATTAGATACCCCTGCCTACCATCAACTCATCACCTGCTCCAACCATCAATCAACTGTGATCACGGCTATTAGATACCCCTGCCTACCATCACCTCATCACAGGCTCCAACCATCAATCAACCGTGATCACGGCTATTAGATACCCCTGTACCATCAACTCATCACCTCTGTACCATCAACTCATCACAGGCTCCAACCATCAATCAACCGTGATCACGGCTATTAGATACCCCTGTCTACCGTCAACTCATCACAGGCTCCAACCATTAATCAACCGTGATCACGGCTATTAGATATCCCTACCTACCATCAACTCATCAAAGACTCCAACCATCAATCAACCGTGATCACGGCTATTAGATACCCCTGTACCATCAACTCATCATAGGCTCCAACCATTAATCAACCGTGATCACGGCTATTAGATACCCCTGCCTACCGTCAACTCATCAAAGACTCCAACCATCAATCAACCGTGATCACGGCTATTAGATACCCCTGTACCATCAACTCATCACAGGCTCCAACCATCAATCAACCGTGATCACGGCTATTAGATACCCCTGCCTACCGTCAACTCATCAAAGACTCAATCCATTAATCAACCGTGATCACGGCTATTAGATACGCCTGTGCCATCAAATCACAGACTCCAACCATCAATCAACCGTGATCACGGCTATTAGATACCCCTGCCTACCATCAACTCATCACCCCTGTACCATCAACTCATCACCTGCTGCAACCATCAATCAACTGTGATCACGGCTATTAGATACCCCTGCCTACCATCACCTCATCACAGGCTCCAACCATCAATCAACCGTGATCACGGCTATTAGATACCCCTGCCTACCGTCAACTCATCACAGGCTCCAACCATCAATCAACCGTGATCACGGCTATTAGATAACCCTGTACCATCAACTCATCACAGGCTCCAACCATCAATCAACCGTGATCACGGCTATTAGATAACCCTGTACCATCAACTCATCACAGGCTCCAACCATCAATCAACTGTGATCACGGCTATTAGATAACCCTGTACCATCAACTCATCACAGGCTCCAACCATCAATCAACTGTGATCACGGCTATAAGATAACCCTGTACCATCAACTTATCACAGGCTCCAACCATCAATCAACCGTGATCACGGCTATTAGATACCCCTGTACCATCACCTCATCACAGGCTCCAACCATCAATCATCCGTGATCACGGCTATTAGATACCCCTGTACCATCAACTCATCACCTCTGTACCATCAACTCATCACCTGCTCCAACCATCAATCAACCGTGATCACGGCTATTAGATACCCCTGCCTACCATCACCTCATCAAAGACTCCAACCATTAATCAACCGTGATCACGGCTATTAGATACGCCTGTGCCATCAAATCACAGACTCCAACCATCAATCAACCGTGATCACGGCTATTAGATACCCCTGTACCATCAACTCATCACCCCTGTACCATCAACTCATCACCTGCTCCAACCATCAATCAACTGTGATCACGGCTATTAGATACCCCTGCCTACCATCAACTCATCACCGGCTCCAACCATCAATCAACCGTGATCACGGCTATTAGATAACCCTGTACCATCAACTCATCACAGGCTCCAACCATCAATCAACCGTGATCACGGCTATTAGATAACCCTGTACCATCAACTCATCACAGGCTCCAATCAGTCCTAATCCTTTTGTTACACTACTGGCTTAACATGTCATGGTGTTCTTGTGTCATGGTGTTCACGTGTCATGGTGTTCACGTGTCATGTGTTCACGTGTCATAGTGTTCACGTCTCATGGTTCACATGTCGTGTTGTTCTCATGTCGTGGTGTTCTCATGTGGTGTTCACATGTCGTGGTGTTCACATGTCGTGGTGTTCTCATGTCGTGGTGTTCACATGTCGTGGTGTTCTCATGTCGTGGGGTTCACATGTCGTGGGGTTCACATATCGTGGTGTTCTCATGTCGTGGTGTTCTCATGTCGTGGGGTTCACATGTCGTGGGGTTCACATGTCATGGTGTTCACGTGTTATGGTGTTCACATGTCGTGGTGTTCACATGTCATTGTGTTCACATGTCGTGGTGTTCACCTGTCGTGGTGTTTACCTTATGTCAACCCTTCTGTGTGTCTACAGGCTTTTCCACTCCAGTGTAACTACACCCCAATCTACTCCACTGTAACTACACCCCAATCTACTCCACTGTAACAACACCCCAATGTACTCCACTGTAACAACACCCCAATCTACTCCACTGTAACAACACCCCAATGTGCTCCACTGTAACAACACCCCAATCTACTCCACTGTAACAACACCCCAATCTACTCCACTGTAACAACACCCCAATCTACTCCACTGTAACAACACCCCAATCTACTCCACTGTAACAACACCCCAATCTACTCCACTGTAACAACACCCCAATCTACTCCACTGTAACAACACCCCAATCTACTCCACTGTAACAACACCCCAATCTACTCCACTGTAACAACACCCCAATCTACTCCACTGTAACAACACCCCAATCTACTCCACTGTAACAACACCCCAATGTGCTCCACTGTAACAACACCCCAATCTACTCCACTGTAACAACACCCCAATCTACTCCACTGTAACAACACCCCAATCTACTCCACTGTAACAACACCCCAATCTACTCCACTGTAACAACACCCCAATCTACTCCACTGTAACAACACCCCAATCTACTCCACTGTAACAACACCCCAATCTACTCCACTGTAACAACACCCCAATCTACTCCACTGTAACAACACCCCAATCTACTCCACTGTAACAACACCCCAATCTACTCCACTGTAACAACACCCCAATCTACTCCACTGTAACAACACCCCAATCTACTCAACTGTAACAACACCCCAATCTACTCCACTGTAACAACACCCCAATCTACTCCACTGTAACTACACCCCAATCTACTCCACTGTAACAACACTGTGTCGTACCTAGACATGTGCTTGTTAACCACGCTCTGTACATCACGTGCTTGATAACCTACGCAGAAACGTCGCTCCTATGTGTAACAAAGAAGTTGTTTATAAATATGTAATCCTTACTTAATGTCAACATTACATGGATAACAGTCCAATATAACACCACACAGACTACAGTCAACAGGCACAGTCAACAATGTCAGCGACTTAGATAACAGTAAAATATAACAAAATGCCTGGAATGACATACACAATCCGTGAGCATCCCACACCTTTCTCGTGTTTATTACATAGTTTAAAAACTCTTCTGCAGTTTCTGCACGGAGTGGCAAAGTCAAAACAAGGTAATTTGACCAAGACGTTTAACTTAAGCTTCAGATAAATTAGTATTAATGATTTTGTGTCGTTGAAAACCCATCAAATAGCCAACCCCTTCCACTGATTTACCCACCTGAACCAGAAATAAAGGAGACCAGTGAGACTGCCTCATCATATTTAGATCAGAGTGACAAAACACTCTCCACATGACTGTATGACAAGAGGGATGTATGACAAGAGGGATGTATGACAAGAGGGATGCATGATAAGATGGATCTATGACAAGAGGGATGCATGACAAGAGGGATGTATGACAAGAGGGATGTATGACAAGAGGGATGTATGACAAGAATTATGTATGACAAGTTCGGTGTATGACAAGAGGGATGTATGACAAGAGGGATGTATGATAAGATGGATCTATGACAAGAGGGATGTATGACAAGAGGGATGTATGACAAGAGGGATGTATGAGAAGAGGGGTGTATGACAAGAGGGATGTATGACAAGAGGGATGTATGACAAGAGGGATGTATGACAAGATGGATCTATGACATGAGGGATGTATGACAAGAGGGATGTATGACAAGAATTATGTATGACAAGTTCGGTGTATGACAAGAGGGATGTATGACAAGAGGGATGTATGACAAGAGGGATGTATGACAAGATGGATCTATGACATGAGGGATGTATGACAAGAGGGATGTATGACAAGAGGGATGTATGACAAGAGGGATGTATGACAAGAGGGATGTATGATAAGATGGATCTATGACAAGAGGGATGTATGACAAGAGGGATGTATGAGAAGAGGGGTGTATGACAAGAGGGATGTATGACAAGAGGGATGTATGACAAGAGGGATGTATGACAAGATGGATCTATGACATGAGGGATGTATGACAAGAGGGATGTATGACAAGAATTATGTATGACAAGTTCGGTGTATGACAAGAGGGATGTATGACAAGAGGGATGTATGACAAGGGGGATGTATGACAAGGGTTATGTTTGACAAGTTCGGTGTATGACAAGAGGGATATATGACAAGAGGGATGTATGATATGATGGATCTATGACAAGAGGGATGCATGACAATTGGGATGTATAACAAGAGGGATGCAGGACAAGAGAGATATATGACAAGAGGGGTGTTTGACAAGAGGGATGTATGACAAGAGGGATGTGTGACAAGAGGGATGTATGACAAGAGGGATGTATGACAAGAGGGATATAATACTCTACCAACACACACCTTCATGCCACACTGATACTCCACCCCCGCTACCACACACACCTTCATGCCACAATGACGCTCCACCCCCGCTACCACACACACCTTCATGCCACAATGACGCTCCACCCCCGCTACCACACACACCTTCATGCCACAGTGACGCTCCACCCCCGCTACCACACACACCTTCATGCCACAATGACGCTCCACCCCCGCTACCACACACACCTTCATGCCACACTGATACTCCACCCCCGCTACCACACACACCTTCATGCCACAATGACGCTCCACCCCCGCTACCACACACACCTTCATGCCACAGTGACGCTCCACCCCCGCTACCACACACACCTTCATGCCACAGTGACGCTCCACCCCCGCTACCACACACACCTTCATGCCACACTGATACTCCACCCCCGCTACCACACATACCCTCAAGTCACACTGACCTCCCACCCCAACCACCACACATACCCTCAAATCACACTGACCTCCCACCCCAACCACCACACATACCTTCAAATCACACTGACCTCCCACCCCAACCACCACACATACCCTCAAGTCACACTGACCTCCCACCCCAACCACCACACATACCCTCAAGTCACACTGATACTCCACCCCAACCACCACACATACCCTCAAGTCACACTGACCTCCCACCCCAACCACCACACATACCCTCAAGTCACACTGACCTCCCACCCCAACCACCACACATACCCTCAAGTCACACTGACCTCCCACCCCAACCACCACACATACCCTCAAGTCACAGGGACCTCCCACCCCAACCACCACACATACCCTCAAGTCACACTGATACTCCACCCCAACCACCACACATACCCTCAAGTCACACTGACCTCCCACCCCAACCACCACACATACCCTCAAGTCACACTGATACTCCACCCCAACCACCACACATACCCTCAAGTCACACTGACCTCCCACCCCAACACCACACATACCCTCAAGTCAAACTGACCTCCCACCCCAACCACCACACATACCCTCAAGACTAAAGGGCTGTGTAGCTCGATTGTTTTGTATAACTGTATTCTGTATAAACTGTATTTGACATTATTGTATAAGTTATTATATATCTGTACGGAAAAAAGGTATTGTATAACTGGACTGAAAAAATGTATTATAAAACTATAGTATTATATAACGACTTGGGAGGTAACTGTTATACAATACACCCTATATCGCAACTTACACGTGGGTATGTTCACATCCCTTTAAGCACGCTCTGTTGCTTCTTCCAGGTGCGTATGGTCACGTGACAGTCACTACATAACCAACCACACGAAGTTGGTACTGTCAGGTATGGTCACGTGACCATCACTATCTTGGTACGTACAAGCCAGCTAGTATGGTCACATGAGCGTCACCACGCAAACATGCCGTCACATGACCTTATCTTGTTCGAATTTGTATTTTCTGCACCAGGTCACGTGACAGTCATGATACATGTTGATCTCGCTCTTTGTTTATTTCCAGATAACACATGTACACAGAAAAATGCGCGCGCACTCCGTGTCCGCTAATGAATCAGATAACGGTTATAGGACACACCGACCATAGGGAGCGGCGTGGAACAGCCGCGGACAGCCCGTGTGTGTCGAGCGTCACTGTCACATGAACCCCTCCCTTTCAAACCTGCTGGATCCGCCCCGCCCCCTGAATGCCACGTGTAAATGTAAGCTGCCAACCCTCTCCTTTTTCAATAAGAAATCTGTGCTAAAGCAGGGTCGACTGAATGATTCCCAGTATTTCACGAGTATAGGTGTATGAATCGCCATCAAATAGTGATGGTGTTCGCAAAGAGGCTAGCGTGTCATGCCCCGCCACTGGCACCCGTCACAAACACATGCAAAGTCAAGTCAATTGTTCACCTGACACAATCTCGGGAACATGTAGTACAAGTCAAAATAAGGAATTGCATTGGACATTTTTGTCACTGATGCGTCAAATTCGGAAATGTCTTCCAGGTGTGAACGATAAAACTGTTGAAGACTTCGGGAGGCCTTGAATGCTGTAACACTGAAGCCTTGAATGTTGTAACACTGAAGCCTTGAATGTTGTAACACTGAAGCCTTGAATGTTGTAAAACTGAAGTTTTGAATGTTGTAACACTGAAGCCTTGAATGTTGTAACACTGAAGCCTTGAGTGTTGTAACACTGTAGCCTTGAATGTTGTAACATTGAAGCCTTGAATGTTGTAGCACTGAAGCCTTGAATGCTGTAACATTGAAGTCTTGAATGCTGTAACACTGAAGCCTTGAATGTTGTAACACTGAAGCCTTGAATGTTGTAAAACTGAAGCCGTGAATGTTGTAACATTGAAGTATTGAATGTTGTAACACTGAAGCCTTGAATGGTGTAACACTGAAGCCTTGAATGGTGTAACACTGAAGCCTTGAGTGTTGTAACATTGAAGCCTTGAATGCTGTAACACTGAAGCCTTGAATGTTGTAACACTGAAGCCTTGAATGTTGTAACACTGAAGCCTTGAATGCTGTAACACTGAAGCCTTGAATGTTGTAACATTGAAACCGTGAATGTTGTAACATTGAAGCCTTGAATGTTGTAACACTGAAGCCTTGAATGCTGTAACACTGAAGCCTTGAATGTTGTAACACTGAAGCCTTGAATGGTGTAACACTGAAGCCTTGAATGCTGTAACACTGAAGCCTTGAATGCTGTAAAACTGAAGCCTTGAATGCTGTAAAACTGAAGCCTTGAATGTTGTGACACTGAAGCCTTGAATGTTGTAACACTGAAGCCTTGAATGTTGTAACACTGAAGCCTTGAATGCTGTAACACTGAAGCCTTGAATGGTGTAACACTGAAGCTTTGAGTGTTGTAACACTGAAGCCTTGAATGCTGTAACACTGAAGCCTTGAATGCTGTAAAACTGAAGCCTTGAATGTTGTGACACTGAAGCCTTGAATGCTGTAAAACTGAAGCCGTGAATGTTGTAACATTGAAGCCTTGAATGGTGTAACACTGAAGCCTTGAATGCTGTAACACTGAAGCCTTGAATGTTGTAACATTGAAGCCGTGAATGTTGTAACACTGAAGCCTTGAATGTTGTAACACTGAAACCTTGAATGCTGTAACACTGAAGCCTTGAATGTTGTAACACTGAAGCCTTAAATGCTGTAACACTGAAGCCTTGAATGTTGTAACCCTGAAGCCTTGAATGTTGTAACACTGAAGCCTTGAATGGTGTAACATTGAAGCCTTGAATGTTGTAACACTGAAGCCTTGAATGTTGTAACACTGAAGCCTTGAATGGTGTAACACTGAAGCCTTGAATGGTGTAACACTGAAGCCTTGAATGCTGTAACACTGAAGCCTTGAATGCTATAACACTGAAGCCTTGAATGTTGTAACATTGAAGCCTTGAATGTTGTAACACTGAAGCCTTGAATGTTGTAACACTGAAGCCTTGAATGTTGTAACACTGATGCCTTGAATGTTGTAAAACTGAAGCCTTGAATGCTGTAACACTGAAGCCTTGAATGCTGTAACACTGAAGCCTTGAATGCTGTAACACTGAAGCCTTGAATGGTGTAACACTGAAGTTTTAAATGTTGTAACACTGAAGCCTTGAATGGTGTAACACTGAAGCCTTGAATGTTACAACACTGAAGCCTTGAATGTTGTAACACTGAAGCCTTGAATGCTGTAACACTGAAGCCTTGAATGTTGTAACATTGAAGCCTTGAATGCTGTAACACTGAAGCCTTGAATGCTGTAACACTGAAGCCTTGAGTGTTGTAACACTGAAGCCTTGAATGTTGTAACACTGAAGCCTTAAATGCTGTAACACTGAAGCCTTGAGTGTTGTAACACTGAAGCCTTGAATGTTGTAACACTGAAGCCTTGAATGTTGTAACATTGAAGCCTTGAATGCTGTAACACTGAAGCCTTGAATGTTGTAACACTGAAGCCTTGAATGCTGTAACACTGAAGCCTTGAATGTTGTAACACTGAAGCCTTGAATGGTGTAACACTGAAGCCTTGAATGTTGTAACACTGAAGCCTTGAATGGTGTAACACGGAAGCCTTGAATGTTGTAACACTGAAGCCTTGAATGTTGTAACACTGAAGCCTTGAATGCTGTAACACTGAAGCCTTGAATGCTGTAACACTGAAGCCTTGAATGGTGTAACACTGAAGCCTTGAATGTTGTAACATTGAAGCCTTGAATGTTGTAACACTGAAGCCTTGAATGGTGTAACACTGAAGCCTTGAATTTTTGTAACACTGAAGCCTTGAATGCTGTAACACTGACGCCTTGAATGTTGTAACACTGAAGCCTTGAATGGTGTAACACTGAAGCCTTGAATGTTGTAACACTGAAGCCTTGAATGCTGTAACACTGAAGCCTTGAATGCTGTAACACTGAAGCCTTGAATGGTGTAACACTGAAGCCTTGAGTGTTGTAACATTGAAGCCTTGAGTGTTGTAACCCTGAAGCCTTGAGTGTTGTAACACTGAAGCCTTGAGTGTTGTGACACTGAAGCCTTGAATGTTGTAACACTGAAGCCTTGAATGTTGTAACACTGAAGCCTTGAATGTTGTAACACTGAAGCCTTGAATGTTGTAAAACTGAAGCCTTAAATGCTGTAACACTGAAGCCTTAAATGCTGTAACACTGAAGCCTTGAATGCTGTAACACTGAAGCCTTGAATGGTGTAACACTGAAGCCTTGAATGTTGTAACATTGAAGCCTTGAATGTTGTAACACTGAAGCCTTGAATGTTGTAACACTGAAGCCTTGAATGTTGTAACACTGAAGCCTTGAATGCTGTAACACTGAAGCCTTGAGTGTTGTAACACTGAAGCCTTGAATGCTGTAAAACTGAAGCCTTGAATGTTGTGACACTGAAGCCTTGAGTGTTGTAACACTGAAGCCTTGAATGTTGTAACACTGAAGCCTTGAATGCTGTAACACTGAAGCCTTGAATGGTGTAACACTGAAGCCTTGAGTGTTGTAACACTGAAGCCTTGAATGCTGTAACACTGAAGCCTTGAATGCTGTAACACTGAAGCCTTGAATGGTGTAACACTGAAGCCTTGAGTGTTGTAACATTGAAGCCTTGAGTGTTGTAACACTGAAGCCTTGAGTGTTGTAACACTGAAGCCTTGAGTGTTGTAACACTGAAGCCTTGAATGTTGTAACACTGATCAAACAAGTTCTGAGCAAGAGCAGCATGACACTCTTTGAAATCTTGGTAGAAAGAGCGTGCTCGATTGTATCTCAAGAGTTGTGAAAAGTTGACTGCTGGAAAGTTGAAGTCATCCATCTTGTCATACAGTCTTGTGGAGAGTGTTTTGTCACTCTGAATCTTTATACACAGATCTAAATATGATGAGGCGGTCTCACTGGTCTCCTTTATTTCTGGTTCAGGTGGCTAAATCAATGGAAGGGGATTGGCCATTTGATGGTTATTGAAAGATATCACATCCCCGATATACCTTAATCTGAAGTTAATCTTCTTGCTTTGACTTTGAGCGATTCACAAAGAAACAGATCCGCAAGAAGGGGAGACAACTAATGCCAATGGCGAGGCCCACTTAAAAATTCCTGTCTTACTCCAAACTTCATACAATGAGAATGACCGTCAGTCTCCTACACGCCATGTGTAAAGCAATGAGAATAACCGTCAGTCTCCTACACGCCATGTGTAAAGCAATGAGAATAACCGTCAGTCTCCTACACGCCATGTGTAAAGCAATGAGAATGACCGTCAGTCTCCTACACGCCATGTGTAAAGCAATGAGAATAACCGTCAGTCTCCTACACGCCATGTGTAAAGCAATGGGAATAACCGTCAGTCTCCTACACGCCATGTGTAAAGCAATGAGAATGACCGTCAGTCTCCTACACGCCATGTGTAAAGCAATGAGAATAACCGTCAGTCTCCTACACGCCATGTGTAAAGCAATGAGAATGACCGTCAGTCTCCTACACGCCATGTGTAAAGCAATGAGAATGACCGTCAGTCTCCTACACGCCATGTGTAAAGCAATGAGAATGACCGTCAGTCTCCTACACGGCATGTGTAAAGCAATGAGAATGACCGTCAGTCTCCTACACGCCATGTGTAAAGCAATGAGAATAACCATCAGTCTCCTACACGCCATGTGTAAAGCAATGGGAATAACCGTCAGTCTCCTACACGCCATGTGTAAAGCAATGAGAATGACCGTCAGTCTCCTACACGGCATGTGTAAAGCAATGAGAATGACCGTCAGTCTCCTACACGCCATGTGTAAAGCAATGAGAATAACCGTCAGTCTCCTACACGCCATGTGTAAAGCAATGAGAATAACCGTCAGTCTCCTACACGCCATGTGTAAAGCAATGAGAATGACCGTCAGTCTCCTACACGCCATGTGTAAAGCAATGAGAATGACCGTCAGTCTCCTACACGCCATGTGTAAAGCAATGAGAATAACCGTCAGTCTCCTACACGCCATGTGTAAAGCAATGAGAATGACCGTCAGTCTCCTACACGCCATGTGTAAAGCAATGAGAATGACCGTCAGTCTCCTGCACGGCATGTGTAAAGCAATGAGAATGACCGTCAGTCTCCTACACGCCATGTGTAAAGCAATGAGAATAACCGTCAGTCTCCTACACGCCATGTGTAAAGCAATGAGAATAACCGTCAGTCTCCTACACGCCATGTGTAAAGCAATGAGAATAACCGTCAGTCTCCTACACGCCATGTGTAAAGCAATGAGAATAACCGTCAGTCTCCTACACGCCACGTCGTTACACCCAACTCACTCACACTCTAAGGATGTATCACAATACGGATGTATCACACTACGGACGTATCACACTACGGATGTCTCACACTACGGATGTATCACACTACGGATGTCTCACACTACGGATGTCTCACACTACGGATGTATCACTCTACGGATGTATCACTCTACGGATGTATCATACTACGGATGTATCACTCTACGGATGCATCACTCTACGGATGTCTCACTCTACGGATGTATCACTCTACGGATGTATCACTCTACGGATGTATAGCACTACGGATGTATCACACTACGGATGTATCACTCTACGGATGTCTCACTCTACGGATGTCTCACTCTACGGATGTCTCACACTACGGATGTATCACTCTACGGATGTATCACTCTACGGATGTATAGCACTACGGATGTATAGCACTACGGATGTATCACACTACAGATGTCTCACACTACGGATGTCTCACACTACGGATGTATCACTCTACGGATGTATCACTCTACGGATGTATAGCACTACGGATGTATAGCACTACGGATGTATCACTCTACGGATGTCTCACACTACGGATGTCTCACACTACGGATGTATCACTCTACGGATGTCTCACACTACAGATGTATCACACTACAGATGTATCACATTACGGATGTATCACTCTACGGATGTATAGCACTACGGATGTATCACTCTACGGATGTCTCACACTACGGATGTATCACTCTACAGATGTATGACACTACGGATGTATAGCACTACGGATGTATCACTCTACGGATGTATCACTCTACAGATGTCTCACACTACGGATGTATAGCACTACGGATGTATCACACTACAGATGTATGACACTACGGATGTATCACTCGACGGATGTATCACATTACGGATGTATCACTCTACGGATGTATCACATTACAGATGTATCACATTACGGATGTATCACACTACGGATGTAAAACATTACGGATGTATCACACTACGGATGTATCACACTACGGATGTATCACACTCCAGATGTCTCACACTACGGATGTATCACACTACGGATGTATAACATTACGGATGTATCACACTACGGATGTATCACACTACGGATGTATCACACTCAAGATGTATCACACTACGGACGTATCACACTACGGATGTCTCACACTACGGATGTATCACACTACAGATGTCTCACACTACGGATGTATCACACTACGGATGTATCACACTATGGATGTATCACACTCCAGATGTCTCACATTACGGATGTATCACACTACGGATGTATCACACTACAGATGTATCACACTACGGATGTATCACACTCCAGATGTCTCACATTACGGATGTATCACACTACGGATGTATCACACTACAGATGTATCACATTACGGATGTATCACTCTACGGATGTATCACACTACGGATGTATCACACTACAGATGTATCACACTACAGATGTATCACATTACGGATGTATCATACTACGGATGTATCACACTACGGATGTATCACAATACGGATGTATCACACTACAGATGTCTCACACTACGGATGTATCACACTACGCATGTATCACACTACGGATGTATCACAATACGGATGTATCACAATACGGATGTATCACACTACGGATGTATCACACTATGGATGTATCACTCTACGGATGTATCACACTACGGATGTATCACACTACGGTTGTATCACAATACGGATGTATCACATTACGGATGTATGACACTACGCATGTATGACATTACGGATATATGACACTACGGATGTATCACACTACGGATGTATCACACTACGGATGTATCACTCTACGGATGTATCACACTACGGATGTATCACACTACGGATGTATCACACTACGGATGTATCACACTACGGTTGTATCACACTACGGATGTATCACACTATGGATGTATCACACTACGGATGTATCTCTGCACCGGTAGGCTACATACACCCGGTACATGTTTTCAGTATAACTGTGAAGTGAGTGAGTATGTTTTTTACGCCGGTTTTATCAATATTCTAGTGACATCACGGCTGGGCTTCACACATTATACCAATATAGGGATTGGAACCAGGGCCATCGGCGTGAAGAGCGACCGCTTTAACCACTAGGCTATCCTGGGCCCCTACAACTGTACAGACGGGCTGCTGTGATGAGCGACCGCTTTAACCACTAGGCTATCCTGGGCCCCTACAACTGTACAGACGGGCTGCTGTGATGAGCGATCGCTTTAACCACTAGGCTATCCTGGGCCCCTACAACTGTACAGACGGGCTGCTGTGATGAGCGATCGCTTTAACCACTAGGCTATCCTGGGCCCCTACAACTGTACAGACGGGCTGCTGTGATGAGCGATCGCTTTAACCACTAGGCTATCCTGGGCCCCTACAACTGTACAGACGGGCTGCTGTGATGAGCGACCGCTTGAACCACTAGGCTATCCTAGGCCCTACAACTGTACAGACGGGCTGCTGTGATGAGCGATCGCTTGAACCACTAGGCTATCCTAGGCCCTACAACTGTACAGACGGGCTGCTGTGATGAGCGACCGCTTGAACCACTAGGCTATCCTAGGCCCTACAACTGTACAGACGGACTGCTGTGATGAGCGACCGCTTTAACCACTAGGCTACCCTAGGCCCTACAACTGTACAGACGGACTGCTGTGATGAGCGATCGCTTGAACCACTAGGCTATCCTAGGCCCTACAACTGTACAGACGGACTGCTGTGATGAGCGACCGCTTGAACCACTAGGCTATCCTAGGCCCTACAACTGTACAGACGGACTGCTGTGATGAGCGACCGCTTTAACCACTAGGCTACCCTAGGCCCTACAACTGTCTAGACGGGCTGCTGTGATGAGCGACCGCTTGAACCACTAGGCTACCCTAGGCCCTACAACTGTCTAGACGGGCTGCTGTGATGAGCGACCGCTTGAACCACTAGGCTACCCTAGGCCCTACAACTGTCTAGACGGGCTGCTGTGATGAGCGACCGCTTGAACCACTAGGCTATCCTAGGCCCTACAACTGTACAGACGGACTGCTGTGATGAGCGACCGCTTTAACCACTAGGCTACCCTAGGCCCTACAACTGTACAGACGGACTGCTGTGATGAGCGACCGCTTTAACCACTAGGCTACCCTAGGCCCTACAACTGTCTAGACGGGCTGCTGTGATGAGCGACCGCTTGAACCACTAGGCTATCCTAGGCCCTACAACTGTACAGACGGGCTGCTGTGATGAGCGATCGCTTGAACCACTAGGCTATCCTAGGCCCTACAACTGTACAGACGGGCTGCTGTGATGAGCGATCGCTTGAACCACTAGGCTATCCTAGGCCCTACAACTGTACAGACGGGCTGCTGTGATGAGCGACCGCTTGAACCACTAGGCTATCCTAGGCCCTACAACTGTACAGACGGGCTGCTGTGATGAGCGACCGCTTGAACCACTAGGCTATCCTAGGCCCTACAACTGTACAGACGGGCTGCTGTGATGAGCGACCGCTTGAACCACTAGGCTATCCTAGGCCCTACAACTGTACAGACGGGCTGCTGTGATGAGCGACCGCTTGAACCACTAGGCTATCCTAGGCCCTACAACTGTACAGACGGACTGCTGTGATGAGCGATCGCTTGAACCACTAGGCTATCCTAGGCCCTACAACTGTACAGACGGGCTGCTGTGATGAGCGACCGCTTGAACCACTAGGCTATCCTAGGCCCTACAACTGTACAGACGGACTGCTGTGATGAGCGACCGCTTGAACCACTAGGCTATCCTAGGCCCTACAACTGTCTAGACGGGCTGCCAGGACTGTAGTATTACGTAGGGTAGGGGAGGGACTGTGAGCCAGGACTGTAGTATTACTTAGGGTAGGGGAGGGACTGTGAGCCAGGACTGTAGTATTACTTAGGGTAGGGGAGGGACTGTGAGCCAGGACTGTAGTATTACTTAGGGTAGGGGAGGGACTGTGAGCCAGGACTGTAGTATTACTTAGGGTAGGGGAGGGACTGTGAGCCAGGACTGTAGTATTACTTAGGGTAGGGGAGGGACTGTGAGCCAGGACTGTAGTATTACTTAGGGTAGGGGAGGGACTGTGAGCCAGGACTGTAGTATTACTTAGGGTAGGGGAGGGACTGTGAGCCAGGACTGTAGTATTACTTAGGGTAGGGGAGGGACTGTGAGCCAGGACTGTAGTATTACTTAGGGTAGGGGAGGGACTGTGAGCCAGGACTGTAGTATTACTTAGGGTAGGGGAGGGACTGTGAGCCAGGACTGTAGTATTACTTAGGGTAGGGGAGGGACTGTGAGCCAGGACTGTAGTATTACTTAGGGTAGGGGAGGGACTGTGAGCCAGGACTGTAGTATTACTTAGGGTAGGGGAGGGACTGTGAGCCAGGACTGTAGTATTACTTAGGGTAGGGGAGGGACTGTGAGCCAGGACTGTAGTATTACTTAGGGTAGGGGAGGGACTGTGAGCCAGGACTGTAGTATTACTTAGGGTAGGGGAGGGACTGTGAGCCAGGACTGTAGTATTACTTAGGGTAGGGGAGGGACTGTGAGCCAGGACTGTAGTATTACTCAGGGTAGGGGAGGGACTGTGAGCCAGGACTGTAGTATTACTTAGGGTAGGGGAGGGACTGTGGGCCAGGACTGTAGTATTACTTAGGGTAGGGGAGGGACTGTAAGCCAGGGCTATAGCATTACATAGGGCTGGGAGAGAGATAGTCCTGCACCATGACCGTGGAATATATTTATTTTATGAAAAAATAATAATTTAGAAATGCATACAAAAGCAAGTCTAGCCAGCTCAAGCTAGCTCTACACTCTGAAATCGGCATAGGGATTTTTTTATATGTTTAGAGTCAAGAAGGATATTGTGTAATATAAGATTTCAGAGACTAAATGTTAGTCTAGGAGAGAGAGTGTGAGCCAGAGCTGTATCATTACTTAGGGCTGGGGGAGGGAGGGGGGGGGGGGGGGACTGTGAGCCAGGCTAGACGAGGTAGTCCATGTGTAGCGGCAGATACTTGCGATAGGGTTAACAAAGGCCGCAACTGTGCGCTCAACGTTTACTGTTATACACATCCAGGCATATGGACACTGTGTAACAGTACAGTGTCAATCTCTGCTGGGGGTCACTGCATGCAGCAGAACGTGAAGAGATGTCCAACACAGATAGGTCCAGTGTCAGAGCCAATATGCCTGACAATTAAACTACTCAACTGCTTTTGTGTAGTATATATATATATATATATATATATATATATATATATATATATATATATATATATTATAGATAAGCCCTATATTAGCTGCGATACGTCAGCTATATACAGGGCAGTGATAAGCTCTGTATTAGCTGTGATATGTTAGCTATATACAGTGATAAATCCTATATTGGCTGTGATATGTCAGCTATATACGAGCTATATACAGTGATAAATCCTATGTTGGCTGTGATATGTCAGCTATATAGAGCTATATACAGTGATAAGCTCTATATTGGTTGTGAAATATAAAGTATAAACAGGCCAATGATAGGCCGTATATTGGCTGTGATATATCAGCTATGTATACGACTTATATACAGTGATAAGCCTTATATTGGCTGTGATAAATCAGCTGTATACATGCCAGTGATAAGCCTTATATTGGCTGTGATATGTCAGCTATATACATGCCAGTGATAAGCCTTATATTGGCTGTGATATGTCAGCTATATACATGCCAGTGATAAGCCTTATATTGGCTGTGATATGTCAGCTATGTACATGCCTGTGATAAGCCTTATATTGGCTGTGATAAATCAGCTATATACATGCCAGTGATACGCCCTATATTGGCTGTGATATGTCAGCTATATACATGCCAGTGATAAGCCTTATATTGGCTGTGATATCAGCTATACACATGCCAGTGATAAGCCCTCTATTGGCTGTGATAAGCCTTATAATGGCTGTGATGAATCAGCTACATACATGCCAGTGATAAGCCTTATATTGGCTGTGATGGATCAGCCATATACATGCCAGTGATAAGCCTTATATTGGTTGTGATGAATCAGCCATATACATGCCAGTGATAAGCCTTATATTGGTTGTGATGAATCAGCTACATACATGCCAGTGATAAGCCTTATATTGGCTGTGATGGATCAGCCATATACATGCCAGTGATAAGCCTTATATTGGCTGTGATGAATCAGCTATACACATGCCAGTGATAAGCCTTATATTGGCTGTGATGAATCAGCTATATAAACGCCAGTGATAAGCCTTATATTGGCTGTGATATGTCAGCTATATACATGCCAGTGATAAGCCCTATATTGGCTATGATAAATCAGCTATATATATGCCATTGATAAGCCTTATATTGGCTGTGATGAATCAGCTATACACATGCCAGTGATAAGCCTTATATTGGCTGTGATGAATCAGCTATATAAACGCCAGTGATAAGCCTTATAGTGGCTGTGATATGTCAGCTATATACATGCCAGTGATAAGCCCTATATTGGCTGTGATAAATCAGCTATATACATGCCATTGATAAGCCTTATATTGGCTGTGATAAATCAGCTATATAGAGGCCAGTGATAAACCCTATATTGGTTGTGATGAATCAGCTATATACATGCCAGTGATAAGCCTTATATTGGCTGTGATATGTCAGCTATATACAAATACATATCTAGTGATCAAAGGTTACAATGAAATATGACAGAAGTAAAGAAACAGGAATCTCACGTTTTCAATCAGTTTCGGCATTTCCAAATATGGCATTGATGAATTTGGGCAGGTTTGTCATATCTTTTACTCTAATGCTGGATAGACATTATTTTTATTTATACATATTAGGCCGTCAAGAGACATCTCTAGACCGCCACTGGACGAGAGCTTCAGCTCTGAACAGGCCCTATATTAGCTGTGATGTATGGGCTACTAAGAACGGGTGTTATATTAACGAGGTATTATACAAACACGCGTGGAGAGATAGTAGTTGTTGTCTCACATCAGTGTAGTGTGAGATTGGCCTTAGGACTGTATCAAATATTCTGCCGACACCCTCGCCAACTCTCATTTTAGATAACATTTTCATGACTTCCACCAATGACCAATCCATGGCCAGAAAGTAGTATTTTTCCCAGATCCAACGTAACAAGTCCTATGTAGGCTGATTTATATCATCTGTGTACAGCTCCCTACGTACGTCAATGTCGACCGTGTACTTTAGTGTGTACTATCAGCGTTGTTAATCAGCATCCAGTCCCACTATGTCCACACAAATCATTGTCCGATCTCTGTTCTGGCCGTACATCACATTGCTATTACATACACTCGTTGTTATATTCAGCGAGTCATTCAAGCGGTTGCCAGCTTGTTGTAGCGATTATTTCCCGACGCGTCAAGGCGCGCCCGCCCACAAACCATTGTGTTTCGTTTCGTTTTATTTCAACCGCTCACTGTCTGTCAATCCGCAAAGCAGTATCAACCCATTGGTTGTTTTAGAAGCCGTCTGCTAGCTGTGAGCAAGTCTCACTTGTGACTAACATTTTCGACGGTGTTTGCTATGTTCAAGGTAAGAACTGACTTTTAGTCAGCGAGGAATGTTTTGCTATGTTACGATACCAAAAGTAAATGGTAATATTTTTCACTTTACCATATTTATCGGCCTATAATATTGCCTCATTTCATCACAGGAGGCATCGACTCGCACTAAAAGTAATGATCATCAACGTTTTTGTTTCAGATTATGTCCATTTTTGTTACATGTATGATTGATAAAATTTTCTTTCCTAACGGGTACTATACGTTTGTTGCGAAATCTCAGCATACAGCGATATTTGGTCGGTGCAAGCATTCATCACTTTCTTGCAACGACCATTTTCGAGCGTGTGGCATCGCTTGCCTTGAGCCACCACACATGTGCGCGTGCCGCGTTCTAGCCTCGTCGTAGATCTTGGCCGACTTAGATTGCTGTTCATGTTGGGTGATGTTGACGTATAATTACTGTGTTCATAATTAAAAACTGAAAACAATACGATATATTGAATTGGTTGTCTTGATTTGATGTATGTACGTGTCAGATAACAAGTTTGGTCTGTGCAGAATGGAATTTGTCGTTTGAGTGATCGTGGGGAAATGTTGCCCTCAGTGCCGACACAAGACAATGTGTGAGTGAATTCCGGTTTGGTAAAACAAAAACAGTTATACTCCAACGTAAATTGTATAACCCGCGCCAGCAACCATGTTTCGCACCGCACAAACATTGCATCAGCATGCGCTGATTCATAAAAACATTCTAGGTCAGCGACCTGCGAGATTTGCATGCTAGGCTCTATGCTGGAACGGCGTCGTTATTTCTCTACAGCCCTACTGACATGAGCGAATCAGTCGCGACTGCTGGAGTTTGCCCCGGAGCTGGGCAGATCATTAGCGTCTGCAGCAGACTCTACACAGGCCTGTTCTATTCAGTTAATTAAAATTAATAGGGACATATTCATCTTTGCTGTCCTGTTAATGTCTGGTCATGCTGGACACTGCTTTATAATAGGGTATTACAGTTTCTTCCCTCCAACACAAACATAAAGCCCCTCTTTGCAGCAAAAAAAAAATCACACGATGTGAACAATTTTTTGTGTAATCGATCGTGTGAACTTTTGCCGGAACTGCTTTCCCGTGTTTCCCCGAATTCTCGATCGGTGTTTACAATCAGCGTAATGTTCTATGTTCTTTTTAATCCCTGCATTTATCAGAAATATAATTAATTTAGTATTTTTGCCTGGTCTAGTAACATTTCATCTGACTTATAAATAAATAAATGCTTTGGTTTTGGTGTTTGATGTCGTCTAGCTGCTACATGAAACAAATGGTTTGGTTTGTCGTTACGGTGATTTTGATATGGAATGGCGATCTTTCAATACTAATAACGCAAGTGGAGAAATTGAATTCTGTAAAATTACTGAGGTGAACGAAATTGATTTATTAAATGAGCGATATTGACTTTGATGCCTTGTTTTCGGAAATGCCAGGAATCTAGCACCAATGAAAACAATGTCATACCCTGCTCAGATGTGGCTGCTGACACAGATCAAAGCGACTGCTCCTGATCAATCCCAAACTAAAACCCGATTCACTATCATATTGGGAAAAAAATCCAAGATTTTGAGAAACCATTAAACATATAAAGGTAAGGAAAGAAACTGAAAACCCTGTGCCTACCTGTTTTACCGAGTGGTCATCGGAGACAATATCCATAGACAGAATTACCATATTCCGGTTTCTGAGTTGGCCGACCTTCTCCGTGCATTTTAGGCCGAGAAGCGGCGGCACATGAGGAATGACGGGGCACAGAAATGGAGCCAGTTGGCCCATCTCCGGTGACAAGAGACACCAGCTGAGCAAAGTATCACAGCACACACGACAAATCCCAAACTCAAAATACAGCACATCCTGACGTTGAAAATTAACACAAAACACACAAGTTTCAGAGCACTCAGTTCAATCCCCTCCAGTACATTCCGCATCGTCCGAATTGGTTTGCGATTATCCAAACACAAGCAACACATTCATAATTCGGTAATATTCCCAATTTGCTAGTGCCATGAGAGGGTTCACGCGTCAGGGTGTTTTACATAACTGCTCCATAAACGTCATTTTCAACAGCAGTAAGTATAAATTTCATCCTCATGCTCCTGTTCGACTCGAAATGCACCTCTTTTCTAACTTATGTGACGTCATATATAAATCCGCGCTTGAAGGTTGACCTCGCCTCGGTGCATCGAGGCCATGTTTATATTTTTGTTCACAAGCTCGGAGGTTCACACAGTTTAACCCGTGCTTTTAAATCGTTCACACTTCAATGAACCCATCTAAACTGACGTTCAATTCTTAATTGATTGTTTTCAACATGATGTTTACGATCAGTGGCAAAAATGTTTAAAGACTAGCTCAAACCCATTTGTCTCTAGCAAATCTGCTGGAACTTTGATATTGGCTTTGTTTTTTTGTGTACCTTAGTCTCACATAGTTTGTGGATGACAAACAATGAGTGAAGCCAATTTCTTCTGCTTCCCCTCCCCCCCTTGGGAATATTGCTGGAATATTGCTAAAAGCGGCATAAAATCAAACTCTCACTCACTATTCCATCCTATCGAGTACCCAAAGGCATATTATTTCTAACAAAGTCACTTGCCTAGGGAAACGTCACATGTAACTGTGAATCCAGATGTTGACCTCCATACCCATGCAGGGAATACCGCCATGACTTATGTGGGTCAAGTCCTGCTGATCACTGCTTGCCTCTGACTGTGCAGTGTACAGCTCCAACCTGTCTTAGATGACAGATCCCAGGGGGAAGCCAGAATAATGATATGTTGGAGTTTGATCAGTATCGGAAATAACTGCCTGCCCAGCTGCCCGTGGCTGGTAACTCTTCTGTCGGGCTACATGACATCTTTGCTCCACCTTCCCAGCTGTCTGGCATATGATATTATGACTACTTATGTGTTCAGTTTTATTATAACTCGTTGTAGATTCTGAAGTTTTCATTATTTCAACTCAGTCAAGAAGTGATTTGCCTGTTAGTTTTTGCAAATTTCAATATTTATAATTCCTGAATGTAGGCTGGTAAGTTAGAGGATGGACGGGCAACACTTATGGGTCACCTGCCCGACTGGCTTGTTGGGTTTTAAAATTATTTCAAACAATGAGTTTAATGAATTTATAAATGAAATATGGTGGGGTCCCCATGGAATAAATGATTGTTAAAGTTGTCCTCAATTGATATTGCTTCATATTTTATTTTGTTTGAGTAAACTTTAATTGTTTGACATTTTCTAAGCATTAAGAAATGTACAAGTGTTAATACAAGTAATGAATTGTATTTAGATATGCTTTCAATAGTGATTTTTGATAATGGGTGAGTGAGTTGTGTTTAACACCACTTTTAACAGTATTCTAGTTATATTGCAGCGTGTCAGCTAAATGTGGGAGGAAAGCCTGATGTGATGCAGGTCTCAGACGTTATATGGTGAAGGGCGAACTGGGATTCAAACCCACAATCATACTTTTCAGGTGTACCCAAGGGACGCAATGCTGCACAGCGAATTGTGGCGCCTGAGACGATTGGGTCACCCGTGCCCCCTTTTAATGATGAGAATAATTAATGATATTGTTTTCAAAAGTTATGTGTACTTCTACAGGTTCAGGGTTTTGTGTAAGATTCAGAGATCTGGGGTAGAATAGGTCGGGGTGAACCGGAATTCAATCATAAGGTTTCTGGTGTGCCCAAGGGATGCAACTCTGCTCAGCGAATCGCCATGCTTTAGACGACTGGGCCACCTGTGACCCCTATAATAATAAATCTGAATAAAAGTGAATATTTAGTATTCTCAGAATTATCTGTCTGACTGTCAGGCAGCTGGAGGAAAGTTTCATGCAGCCTGACAGAAAAGTTACCAGCCACGGACAGGCGGACAGGCTGTTATTTCGAACAGTGGCTGATTCCTGAGTGTGGTATTATGAATAAAAATAACACCATCATTTTTAAACATTTGAACTAAAAGTGAGGGTGATATTTTGTCCTGGCTCTGTGTTTATATATTATCAACCACACGAAACATCATTTGTCAAAAGATATCAACAGCACACTTTCCATGTGTCTACTGTAACATACAAGTGGTTGGTGATATCTTGGCTCTGTGAGTATAATGCTTGGTCTACTGTAACATACAAGTGGTTGGTAATATCTTGGCTCTGTGAGTATAATGCTTGGTCTACTGTAACATACAAGTGGTTGGTAATATCTTGGCTCTGTGAGTATAATGCTTGGTCTACTGTAACATACAAGTGGTTGGTAATATCTTGGCACTGTGAGTGTAATGCTTGGTCTACTGTAACATACTAGTGGTTGGTAATATCTTGGCTCTGTGAGTATAATGCTTGGTCTACTGTAACATACAAGTGGTTGGTAATATCTTGGCTCTGTGAGTATAATGCTTGGTCTACTGTTACATACAAGTGGTTGGTAATATCTTGGCTCTGTGAGTAATGCTTGGCCTACTGTTACATACAAGTGGTTGGTAATATCTTGGCTCTGTGAGTATAATGCTTGGTCTACTGTAACATACAAGTGGTTGGTAATATCTTGGCACTGTGAGTGTAATGCTTGGTCTACTGTAACATACTAGTGGTTGGTAATATCTTGGCTCTGTGAGTATAATGCTTGGTCTACTGTAACATACAAGTGGTTGGTAATATCTTGGCTCTGTGAGTATAATGCTTGGTCTACTGTTACATACAAGTGGTTGGTAATATCTTGGCTCTGTGAGTAATGCTTGGCCTACTGTTACATACAAGTGGTTGGTAATATCTTGGCTCTGTGAGTATAATGCTTGGTCTACTGTAACATACAAGTGGTTGGTAATATCTTGGCTCTGTGAGTATAATGCTTGGTCTACTGTAACATACAAGTGGTTGGTAATATCTTGGCTCTGTGAGTAATGCTTGGCCTACTGTTACATACAAGTGGTTGGTAATATCTTGGCTCTGTGAGTATAATGCTTGGTCTACTGTAACATACAAGTGGTTGGTAATATCTTGGCCCTGTGAGTAATGCTTGGCCTACTGTTACATACAAGTGGTTGGTAATATCTTGGCTCTGTGAGTATAATGCTTGGTCTACTGTAACATACAAGTGGTTGGTGATATCTTGGCTCTGTGAGTATAATGGACCCCCTCCCCCTCTTCTGTTTATACACAGTCGAACTGGTTGGAATCACCAGCTCAGTATCTATAAGGAAATAGGCTTTTATCAATCGGACATATTTCCCTACCAATTTTGTCTTTGCATGTCAGCATGCCACTGGAAAAAGCCTCCAAGTCATTTATTTAGTACACTGATTGCTATTGCTTATCTGTGAACCTTGTAACAGTGTGTTGACGCTGATTAATGATAAGTTGCATGTTGCTAGGGGTCGGTGTAGGGTTCTAGGTAGGAAGAAATATACAACATAGGTGGCTCGGGGGGAAATGCTTTTAGAAATACTTGGACTGCCCTTGTAAAACAGGTAGATATTGTAACGGAATGACCAAATTCTGATTGATAATTACCAGTGGATAAACTACTAAAATTAAAGGTATGTCAGCCTAATAACATACATCGTGATGCTGGTACCAGTCACATTGTATCAAGGTATGTCAGCCTAATAACATACAACGTGATGCTGCCACCAGTCACATTGTATAAAGGTATGTCAGCCTAATAACATACAACGTGATGCTGCCACCAGTCACATTGTATAAAGGTATGTCAGTCTAATAACATACAACGTGATGCTGCCACCAGTCACATTGTATAAAGGTATGTCAGCCTAATAACAGACAACGTGATGCTGCCACCAGTCACATTGTATAAAGGTATGTCAGTCTAATAACATACTACGTGATGCTGGCACCAGTCACATTGTATAAAGGTATGTCAGTCTAATAACATACAACGTGATGCTGCCACCAGTCACATTGTATAAAGGTATGTCAGTCTAATAACATACAACGTGATGCTGCCACCAGTCACATTGTATAAAGGTATGTCAGCCTAATAACATACAACGTCATGCTGCCACCAGTCACATTGTATAAAGGAATATCAGCCTAAGATGTGACCAGCATTCCTGCACAGGTCAAAGATGTGACAAACGTGTTCGTGACAGGTGTCACCGGTGGGGCAGGATACGCTCACCATTTTGTGAACACCTGGTATCATTACTATTTGATAGGGATTTATAAACATAAGCCATTATTATTTCCCAGGTAATCTTCTGACAGACTGTGACACTCCCTGACCTATCATATGCTTGATCTCTGTTTCAGTGTTACATATTTAGGATCTTTGCCTGTTTATCATTACTAGACATCAGGAAACGGTTGTTCAAAACCCGGTAAACTGTTAACCAGCCGTTAAGTCAGTGTTAACTCTCCGTTAAATTTAGGAGTGAGTTTGATTTTACGCCGCTTTTTGCAATATTCCAGCAATATCACGGCGGGGGACACCAGAAATGGGCTTCACACATTGTACCCATGTCGGCAATTGAACCCGGGTTTTCGGCGTGACGAGCGAACGCTTTAACCACTAGGCTACCCGACCGCCCCCCGTTAAATTTAACCAAATGGTTATGTTGTTTCCCATAGCATGGTTATCTTTAACGACTGGTTAAACACCTGTTTAAGGGAACACACTTCCCGACCTCCGTTAGATACTAAACACCTTGGTTATCTTTGAAACAAAAAGGCGGTCATGGTTAGGCCTAGCGCCGCTTTCATGGTTCCAGAGGTTAATGCGAAGATTCTATAAACTACATCGCCAATATACTGAGGGAAGATTTGGAGCGCCCTACATAAAGTAGCCATGCTCTAAACTTCGATCAACAACTGAAGATAGCTTTCCGTTTCTACGCATGTGGTAGTTTCCTTCAAGTGATTGGTGATACAATGGGGGTGGACAAAAGTACAGTTTCACGTGTCATAGTCGATGTGACTGATGCCTTGGTTAAAAGAAAGAACAAATTCATAAAATCATTTATGATTCAGAGAAAGACAATACACTATGAATGTTATTGGCTATTAATGAATGGACTAACATCAACCGAATATTCACTTCATTGCAAATTCAGGAGACCGAAATAATCTTGACTGTTTTATGGCTCTGACTATTTGTTTCGTCTTAATGTGTGTAACTGAATTATTCATTTTATTATATTTTTATTAAAATCATTTTACTACCACTTCACAACAATTTACCTTACTGACCTTGACCTCTACATATGGAGGAGCGGAAGCGTGCTCATAAATAATCTTTGCTTACAGATGAATTTGTGAAATATAAACGTGAACAAGTCAGGTTTGTCATAAGTTTTTGGAATAGCATTACCTTACGTATCCACGGTTACAGCAGATATCGGCTCTTGCTAAATCAACAGGCTTTGGACTTGATGTTCACTCTACAGAAGAGAAATTGCGTCAGATTCTGTCGTCTGCGGTTTACAGCATCGTGGGCTGGGTTGATATGATAATAATACTCGTGAATCTCACATGAATAGTTTAAGTTCATACAATGTTGGCTGAATTGTTCAGATATTGTAGAGGTGGAAGACAATCACATTCTATCGAAAAAGTTCAAGGACATGTCTAAATATAGAAAAGGGATATTCCGTGTCAACATAAACAGACGACTTTCGAACTTATGAAAGTGAGTAGGCGGCTTAGTAAAATTCCATAGATGTACACATATTTCTGCACAGATTGTCAGCTTATATAAAATATGTTACTATATGTTGCAAACACTTGGAAGAATTTCTGATTCTAAGCCCCTTGATATCCCGCTGAAACTTGCTGAATCTTGCATTATCTCAATAATTCGAGAAATAGCCTGACTCGGTTCGGATGGTGGGGGCACCCCTCCGGTCTTCCTCTGTTGCAGTCTGTAGTCCGTGAAGGTTTTCTTGGCCTTTCTTGTCATGTTGCTCCATTTCTCCTTCACCTCATCAACAGATCGAAGCGCTACGTCCTTCATGTCGACTGTCTTGGTGATAGCCATCCAAATAGCAGACTTCTTCTTATTGGTAACTTCACTGCTCAGTTTGTCATGAAGTACTTGTGAATTACTCTTCACCAATGACTGGATGATATTTTCTTCATCCACAGAAAAATTCCTGTTTCTTTTCCTTCTTATTTTCCTTGGAGTTTCCTCAGTCATAGACGCTGTTTCGGCCATTATTCGATACGACACAGTGACGGAAGTGAGATAATATTTAACCTAATCGGTGCTTTAACCAAGATGTTAAAATTTAACCGAGTGGTTAACTAACCTAATGGTTATCTATTGATCCTGCAACAGTAATTTAACGGCTGGTTAACTAAAGTGTAGTTAAATATTTAACGGATGGTTAAGAGTTAACCTGTGGTTAAACTAACCGGGCCCAGAGTGAACATGTGCGACACCAGATACAGAGCCTCATAGCTACAGATAAGCAGCATATTTGCGTACAAAACCCCCCAAAAATATTCAAAACCCAATTGCTTTTGATTAACTTACATACAGAAATACAATCATTAAATAAAAAACTGAAATGTATAAAAACAGCTCGGTATATACCCAATGAAGCGTTTTCAGCATGTGTACAGAGGAGCTATTTTCCGAAACACAGTTAGGAGCTAATTTACTTTACAAATCAAGCCTATATATTTAGAATAGTTATATACATCTAAAATATTATTTCATTTTTTAAAATCTTAAAATGTTCACTTATTTTGGGATAAACCCAATAGAGTAATGAATAGATGAGTGAAAGATGTAATAACCCAATTAAAATAGAAACCCTAGAGTAAAAACTCAACTCGTGGAATTTTTTTATTAGTGGAAAATGTACTTGAGTTTTTTATTTGTGACTCAAACAATGATGCAATTTATATTACTAGATTACATAGGTATATCTTTGCTTATCTAATAAACTGTCAACTAAAATGAAATGCTAATTACATTAATATTTATGTATTTATGTATTGACTTAAGGAGGAATTTGAGTACAATTTGTAGCATACATGTTTATTTTTATGTCTACATATGTGTAGCAATAGAAGTTAGTCGACACAAGATATTTTTCAAGGTAGTCATTTGGCTACCTCTGAATTTTAGACAGTAGACAAATTGAAATTTAGGTCGCATTGGCGACCATTTTAGCAGTAACTTTGAGGCCTGGTGTATAGACCGTGTTGTGTATAGATCAGTGTCCAGTGTTGTGTATAGACAGTGTTGTGTATGGACAGTGTTGTGTATGGACAGTGTTGTGAATGGACAGTGTTATGTATGGACAGTGTTATGTATAATCCAGTGTTGTGTGTAGATAGCGTTGTATGGAGACAGTGTTGTATAGACAGTGTTGTGTATGGACAGTGTTGTGTATGGACAGTGTTATGTATAATCCAGTGTTGAGTTTAGACCGTGTTGTGTGTAGATAGCGTTGTGTATAGACAGTGTTGAGTATGGACAGTGTTGAGTATGGACAGTGTTATGTATAATCCAGTGTTGTGTATAGACCGTGTTGTGTGTAGATAGCGTTGTATGGAGACAGTGTTATGTATAATCCAGTGTTGTATATAGACCGTGTTGCGTATAGATCAGTGTTACAGCAGTATCACATCTATGGAATGACGACGAATACTTGTTTTGGGGTTCATGGGATTTATTCCGTCTGTTCATATCAGGGATATGGAGATCCCACTACAATATGGCTATGGATGATAATTCCCTAAAACATAATATAAGGTTGAATTAGTAATATACAATTACAAGAATCTCTAACATGTATAATTAAACAAACATATTCCATTTACTTGTTATCATGAGCATGAATTTAAACATATATAATCAGAACAACCATCAGCTCTATATATATTACAGCTACAAATCCCATTTATATGAAACAATACACCTCGAAATACAACAATATATACATACAACTATTAGCACATAAATACCAACCTCGTCACAGGGACGCAGGCTCATCACGTCAGTGCCAACAGTATGGCTTTATATGTGCCTCTATGCCTAATAATGAAATGACACAATTAAGTAAACTTTATATAATACGCACACTGCTTTCTCTCTCTCACACATACACACATTCACACACACAGTAATATAAACCTAATATTTATATGCACTACATCAGTACATATTTACCAAAACTTTCATCATCAACTAACTCATGAATACAAGACTTAGTGTACTAAAATACTGTACAATATATTTTTACATTTATAGCTGTAAGCTATAAATTATTGCTAATGATATATGTATTCTAACAGATACAGCTACAAGCTATAAACTATATAAATTACACTATATTCTGATTGGTTACTCTAGCAATGACTTATATCACAATACACACTAATGAATCATGACTTTGAAGAATAAGTAATATTTTTACAACATTGCATATCATGTGGATCATACTGAAAATTATACTATATAACATATATGCAATTAAAATGATAAAAGCGAACTTAACAAGACTAAAATATCAGATCCTAACCTCCTAATGATAAATATAAATACTAAAGAAGTTAACTTACCCCAATCAGTGCAGTGCTGTGAATCATGCAGCATTGTAATGCAGGAATGACCAGAGAAGAGAAATATTGAAGTGTTTAAAGCTAAAAACCTCGTCACATGCTACAGAAACAATAGCATAGGCAATCACTGGCCAAGCTGTGGCTGGACCAGATCCTTAAAGACCTTTCATAACTATACCCCGTACTTTACCTAAGGATTAGTAGAGAGTGCTCAGGTTAGTTTAAGGAGCTATTACCATATTTAACTCAATTATATACCTAAGTTTAAAATACGTAAGTTAAAATACACTATTTTAGTATTTACATTCTGCTACATCAGTGTCCATTGTTGTGTATAGACAGTGTTGTGTGTAGGCAGTGTTGTGTGTAGATCAGTGTCCAGTGTTGTGTGAAGACAGTGTTGTGTATAGACCAGTGTCCAATGTTGTGTATAGACCAGTGTCTAGTGTTGTGTATAGTCCAGTGTTGTGTGTAGACAGTGTTGTGTATAGACTGTGTTGTGTATAGATCAGTGACCAGTGTTGTGTATAGTCCAGTGTTGTGTAGAGACAGTGTTGTGTATAGACCGTGTTGTATATAGATCAGTGTCCAGTGTTGTGAGTAGACAGTGTTGTGTATAGAGAAATGAAAGTGTCGAGTATACTGGCTTCAGGTGTGGCTGCACGTCCGAGGAGTGAGTACGTGTGAGATGTTTTTCTCTGTACCTTTTCAAAAAGAGATTTTTTGGCTTCATTCATTGAAGTGTCCATGTGTGAACCCCGAGCTTGTTTAACTGTGTGAACCCCCGAGCTTGTTTAACTGTGTGAACCTCCGAGCTTGTTTAACTGTGTGAACCCCCGAGCTTGTTTAACTGTGTGAACCTCCGAGCTTGTTTAACTGTGTGAACCTCCAAGCTTGTTTAACTGTGTGAACCCCCGAGCATCTTTAACTGTGTGAACCTCCGAGCTTGTTTAAATGTGTGAACCCCCGAGCTTGTATGATCTGATGCTAGCTTCATTTCTGTGCACTGGCCTTTCTCAGCCTTACCTTTTCATCTTATTTATTCAAAAGCTAGATTAGTTTTATTTGGCTCACCATTGAACTTTTTCAGAGCCCATTTAGTGTTTTTCAGATTTGCTTTGTCTTGGTTTCTCCAAATCTTTGAGCTTTTTTTTCGATAGGTGTATTGGGTTTTAGTTGGGGATTGATCAGGAACAGTGCTTTGATCTGTATCTGCGGCCACACCTGAGCAATGTATGCACAACATTGTTGTCCTTCGCAATTATCTTGGTGCTAGATTCCTGTCTAGCAGGTCAATTTCGCTCAATAAATCAATTTTGTTCACAGTAATTTTGCAGATTTCATTTTCTTCACTTGTGCTACTACTATTCGTAGATAGCCATCCCTTATCTAAATCACTGTGATGACAGTCCAGTTGGTTTCATGTAGCAGACCTCATCAAACACAAGAACGAAAGCATTTATGTATGTTATAGTCAGATACAATGTTACAAAACCAGGCAAAAATACTAAATTAATTACATTGTTGATAGCTGCAGGGATTAAAAAAAATTGAAAAACGATTGATTGTAAACACCGATTGAGAGTTCGGGGAAACCCCGGAAAGTAGTTCCTGAAAAAGTTCACACAATCAATTTTACAAAAAAAATGTTCACATCATGTCAACTTTTTTGTCCTAACTCCAAATATCAGATCACATGGCCACTTAGCATGATGGGGCACGGGTGGCCCAGTCGTCTAAGGCGCCACTATTCGCTGTGCAGAGTTGCATCCCTTGGGCACGCCAGAAACCTATGATTGTGGGTTCAAATCCCGGGTCGCCCCGATTATGTTTCTAGGTTTGTCAGCACCATACCCATGCTCGTTGGTTTCACCGAAGTGGTAAACGTCTGAGACCTGCATCACTTCGGGCTTTCACCCGACATTAAGCTGACATGCCAGGATATAACGGGAATACTGTAAATGAATCTTGTGTTTCATCATAAAAGTTTTTGTAAGATATTGGTGACACAAATGTCGATAATCATACCAATGATCATCCGGATTATAAGGGCTGCAACGAATACACTGTGAGGCGAATATGATTTGTATCATGAATATAGCTTAACGAATACAAATATTTATTCATGATTACAATAACAAGTCAGCAGTTGACAACATAACAGCATAAAATATTTGACATGGTTGGTTAATTATTGATATATTATACATTCGCTTGCTGCACTTATCCAGGTACTAGAGTACCTGCTCAAATACGACAATGATCAGTGACCAAAATACTGTCAAATTAAATATATGAGTGTTGTCTTTATAGAAATCTATGGGCGTTATATGTTCTTATGGATATTTTTAAGTACAGGATATGTAAGTGCACAGAACTGCATATTCGTTAATAATTGATTCTAGTGACCACGAATAACGAATTCAATTTATGAATGGATTCGGTTTGATTCACTGAATACGCGAGTGAATCTTTACGGCCCTACTGATTATCTTTCTGTTTAGCCAGATCTACTTTTTACACCAATCACCTTGAAATGTGTAGAAACTCAATGCAACAAGTACAGGACCTCTATATTGTTGCACACACCCACATGCAGCGGTGGGAGCTTATGGCGGCACCATCAGCCAGGGTCAAGGTCAATACAATGTATCCCGGGGGCATATACGTTGTTTTCTTGTGTCACGCAATAATGCAAATATTGTTAATATATTTTATAGATTTACATTTATTCAAGAGATATTAGATTGGTTCGATGAATAAATGAACATATTGTTATACAGCGTTAGAAATTGGCACTAGTCCTGTAGTCCTTACCAAACTGCCCAATAGTAAAGGTATCCTAAGGACCAGTAGAAATTGACCCATTTTAAGGGTTTTGCTATATGTTATCATTATAAGGACTAGTGGACAAAAACTGTTAGTTTCTAACCCTGGTTATATTGTGTGGGTGGGCCCTCATGAACTCTAACACGTGACATCATAGATCCACGACTTGGGATGCACCATTGGCCTCTTCTTAAAGTACTTCTCTATATGTTTGCGTGGTGCGTGTTTCTCGTGGACGTCAGTTTGCATAGCCAGAGGCAACAGGATGGAGCAGCTTTCAGTCAGTTAGCCAGTCAATCATTAATACATGCCTTGCATTGAACGTATATATATATCACATGAGTCAGGTGTCATCCATGGAACACTGTACTGGCGTTTCAAGAACAATCATCTCACGCCGTCACGTGGCAACACAACAAGCAGGTCATTGTAGTTGAAGCACAGCTACAGACTGAAGTTTATAAGGCCAAATGTACAACATGTATAGAATAATACGGACCATAACTGCATTGCGACCTTGACATTGAGAATGTACTGTTCATGGGAGCATGGACTTCATCTGGGGCTTCATGGCAGCTTCTGGGGATTCATGTCAAGTACGAGGGGCGATCAATAAGTTTTGCAACTTGGGCCTTTGTTTTTACACAAACAATGTCAACTTGAGGCAGGTGTGTCATAACATTGGGTTGACACGTGTCATAACAAGTTCCAGATACAACAATAAGTTAGATGTGATGGCTTCATTCACCTAAGTTTGGTCACAATCATGGATTCTCTCAAACGTGAATAACACGCTGTAATAAAGTTCCTTACCAAGGAGGAATGTAAAGCAAAAGAAATCCATGATCGCATGTGTAACGTGACTGACTATTCCACAGTTTGCCGTTGGTCTCTACAGTTTGAAAGGGGTAGGGAGTCCAAGGTCAGGCAGGCCTTCAGATGCCACCCAACTGGAAACCATTGCTGCAGTAGAAAGAAGAACTTTGTCTGACCGACGAGTGAAAGTATCCGAACTTTCTACGGAATTCCAAATATCAGTTGGAACTGTTGGAACTATTATGTTCATGAGCATCTTGGTATGTCCAAGGTATCTGCAAGATGGGTACCTAGAAACCTAAGAGCTCAAGATCGCCATCAGAGAACTGAAAGTTGTCAAGACCTCTTGGATCCCTGTACTGCTGATGAAGCCGGATTTCTTTCTCGTCTAATGACAAGTGATGAAACATGGATCCACCACTGGGACCCAGTAACTAAATTGAAATCCATGCAATGGAAGCACCCCAATTCTCCGCCTCCGAGGAAGTTTCGCACTCAACCATCGGCTGGCAAGGTAATGGTACTGATTGATTACATGCCACCAAAAACTACAATCAATGGACAGTATCATGCTAATGTAATGAAATAATTCTATTCAACCAGAAATGCCGTGGGATGTTAACACGTGGGTTGTACAACAGTAGAGAGGTTGTACAACAGTAGGGAGGCTGTACAACAGTAGAGAGGTTGTACAACAGTAGAGAGGTTGTACAACAGTAGGGAGGCTGTACAACAGTAGAGAGGTTGTACAACAGTAGTGAGGTTGTACAACAGTAGGGAGGCTGTACAACAGTAGAGAGGTTGTACAACAGTAGAGAGGCTGTACAACAGTAGGGAGGCTGTACAACAGTAGGGAGGCTGTACAACAGTAGGGAGGTTGTACAACAGTAGAGAGGTTGTACAACAGTAGAGAGGCTGTACAACAGTAGGGAGGCTGTACAACAGTAGAGAGGCTGTACAACAGTAGAGAGGTTGTACAACAGTAAGGAGGTTGTACAACAGCAGGGAGGTTGTACAACAGCAGGGAGGTTGTACAACAGCAGGGAGGTTGTACAACAGTAGAGAGGCTGTACAACAGTAGTGAGGTTGTACAACAGTAGTGAGGTTGTACAACAGTAGGGAGGCTGTACAACAGCAGGGAGGTTGTACAACAGTAGAGAGGCTGTACAACAGTAGGGAGGCTGTACAACAGCAGGGAGGTTGTACAACAGTAGAGAGGTTGTACAACAGTAGGGAGGCTGTACAACAGTAGAGAGGTTGTACAACAGCAGGGAGGTTGTACAACAGTAGAGAGGTTGTACAACAGTAGAGAGCTTGTACAACAGTAAAGAGGTTGTGCAACAGTAGGGAGGCTGTACAACAGCAGGGAGGTTGTACAACAGTAGAGAGGTTGTACAACAGTAGAGAGGCTGTACAACAGTAGAGAGGTTGTACAACAGTAGAGAGGTTGTACAACAGCAGGGAGGTTGTACAACAGTAGGGAGGTTGTACAACAGTAGTGAGGTTGTACAACAGCAGGGAGGTTGTTCAACAGTAGGGAGGCTGTACACACACCCACATGAAACTTTAACCCTTTACGTGAAGTATGTGCAGTGTTTGCAATGTTCTCCAGAATAATGGGGTCCCCTGGGCTGGGGTAGCAGTGAGAGCTGCAGGTTACACACAACCAAATGTTTTCCCATAGACTTCTATAGTAACGTTATGATTTTTTTAAAAATAACTACGCGTTCAACAGCTATTACCTGTACGTGTGTGCACAGTTTGGCCTTAGAGCGGCAATAAAAAAAATAAAAATGTATAGCTTAGTCAGCTCCTTTTCCGAGTACCGGAAGCTAAACACCACCCCCAGTTTCGCACCAAATGTCACCTACTTGAAAATAGCTGTGGTCACATTCAGCATAAGTCATCATGTTGAAAAAGACAGTACTAAATATAGAAAAACATGGTCAGTTTTAATAACTGGATGGATGTACATTTGAAAGACATAAAAATCTTACAGAATATCCTCCAAACACAGCCTGCAGATATCTCTCGATCTGCACTGAAGGCTCCCTACGAAAACCGCACTCTCCAAACTGGTACTGATTTGGTGTAGTAGAACCTGTAGACAAATCAGAATATATTTGCACTTGTCAAATCTGTGATTTATATATTGTATATATATGTAGCTTCCCAGAAAAAAAATGGAAATTGGATTAAACTTCACTACTTGTTCCTATCCAGCATGTCTATATGGCACCAGAATACATAGTTTTGATGCACAGAAAGAGTTGTGAGAGTTTAATGATGAACACTTCATCAATGTTTTACAAAAGGTATTTCTGTATTAATAAAGAAGTTTTTACCTTCATGCACTGACCATGGAAGTTCATTTATGTTTCATAAAAGATGGTGGTCAGGGGTCAATTCTATAAATGATTGAGGCTGCATAGATCATATCACCCTAAAATATTGTTTCGACTAAAAAAATTGAACAAATCTTTAAACCTCAAAACCAGTTACAATACATATTTAAAATTGAGTAGTGGTCTGTTGTTTGCCTTCCTTTGCTGACATCATCAGAACATAGCAGAGTCTGCTACATTCATGGAATATGGTTTTGACACTCATGACATGATGCGATTGATATTGTTTGAGATTGCTCGAACTTACACCATCCATTGTTTATATAATTAAACACTCAAATGGCTGTCAGCATTTGGTAAATCATCTATGGAGGGGCTATCACAAATGTTTGTGCTTTCATATACTCCAAAAATCAAAAGCATAATCCTCTATGATATAGGCTGATGACATAAGTACACATGAAAAGGAATCAGAAAAAAATCTCAAAATTGGACAGAGAGCATGGAATTCAGGCCAACAATAAGCAAGGGACACATTAAGCAGCTTTAAAGTCATCATATATGTAAGGCTGGATAATGAGCTTTACCAGAAAATAGGAAATAAAGGGGTGCATTGTTAACAGCAATCTCAAACACTGACCAGTGAACCATACCGCCTATTAAAGCCGAGAAATTGAAATGGACCCTCAAGTAGAAAAAAGCTTTTTGAAACCACAACATGGAAGGAAATTACACTTAACTCTATTGATTTATTTAGTTAAGACTTAAAAATACTCACAGGACATCAAACATTCTTACTGTTTAATGTTTCAAGGTGGCTAAACTTGCTTATTTCAGTTATTTGCCAGTTTCAATGAAACAAAGTTAAAATTCCATATAATTTTGAAAATGTACAGCTTATCCTGACATAAATGTAATTCTTTTTATTCACAATTAACAGGGTCATGCAATACCAGCTTAAAATAGTGTTTCTCTCCAATAATTTATGGGTTTATAGGGGAATGAAAGATACAATGCATTTTACTAAACAGGGGAGATAATTTAGTTTTGTCGAACACTATCACATTCTTTACAGATGATTTCAGAACCATAATGTTACATTCCAAAAGAGCCAGTGGATATTATTTTCATCTAAGCAGGTTCTGGGACTGGTGTATAGCCCTTACTTCATGTTTGCAAACTAAAAAACTGCACAGTGAGGCATTAAGGGAGCACTGTCAGAAATGTCTAGTGCATGAGGGTGATCTTATTATGGCACTTGATAGTGAGCAACAGAGGGGCCTCAAGTGGACTGGGGTTCTTAAATGTACTTACTGTACCTACATGTCCAAGTTCCACAACTTCTACAAGGTAATAAAGGGCACCGAGGCAAAACAAGGGTTGTCGATCACACACTGCCAACACCGGACATCGGATCAGCTTCTCCAAATGCCAAATTCGATGTCGAAACTCCTACTTCTTCTGCATGAGTGCACAAATACCTCCCCAGTCAACATCAGGCATGTGAAAAGCTGAAAAAAGTGTTCAGACAATATCAAATGGCAAACCAGTTTGGATATAACAGCCAGGAGTCAGTTCTTGAGGGGACAAAATAATTATTTGAAAGTTATATGAGTGAAAAATAAGTCTGTTTTAAGAAACTTAATAGAAAAATAGCATCATTCATTCACACAAGAGCACCTAACAGAAAGACATATTGGTATGCTACATTGTTTACTATAAATAAGGGGATGTTTGTCATATTCTGCTGTCAGCAGTGTACATGCTTCATATTCAAGATAACGGCATCGCCTAACTTGACTGGCAAGCGATTGACACAAGGCAGAAATTGTTGTGGCAGTGGTGACTTTATCCTAATTTGTTGCCAAATTCATCAGTTTCAACAAATTCAGAAGGCAGGAGGAGGGTTTGTTGGACAGAGGTACCCTGGGGGGTTCGTGCTGAGTTCGACCACAATACGAAGCAACATTCATTTCCAGCCCATCCAAATGCTCCATTCAACCCAAAATGTCCCCAACTTCACTGTCATTATTTTTAAATTTGCCTCCATGGTGTATCCATGGTGAAATATAAACAGAAAAGCATGTAAAGTATGAATTACTGAAATGTGCACTCACCCTACAGGTTACACACAACCAAATGTTTTCCCATAGACTTCTATAGTAACGTTATGATTTTTTTAAAAATAACTAAGCATTCAACAGCTATTACCTGTACGTGTGTGCACAGTTTGGCCTTAGAGCAGCAATAAAAAAAATAAAAATGACTAGCTTAGTCAGCTCCTTTTCCGAGTACCGGAAGCTAAACACACCACCCCCAGTTTCGCACCAAATGTCACCTACTTGAAAATAGCTGTGGTCACATTCAGCATAAGTCATCATGTTGAAAAAGACAGTACTAAATATAGAAAAACATGGTCAGTTTTAATAACTGGATGGATGTACATTTGAAAGACATAAAAATCTTACAGAATATCCTCCAAACACAGCCTGCAGATATCTTTCGATCTGCACTGAAGGCTCCCTACGAAAACCGCACTCTCCATACTGGTACTGATTTGGTGTAGTAGAACCTGCAGGCATGAAGCTATCCATGGGTTTTGGGGTCATGCTCCCCCAAGACATTTAGTTACATGTGGACCTGCATGGTGAACTTCAGGCTATCCCCAGGATATGTAAACCAAGTGTGTGGTTAACATCTTTAAGTGTCTATTTTTATGTGTGCAAATAAGACATCTTTGAATCTTCACAGATTAGCCACTTGACTCTTTCAACACAACTCAACCAGAAGCTGGAACTTGCTGTGACACCAAGTTCCCAGAGACTCTTGTGTGATAGATGAAGCCAACATTTATCAAAAAATATCTGCTTGTAAAACATTAGTCCTGCACCATGACTGTGGAATATGTTTATTTTATGAAAAATACACCAATTTAGAAACGTATACAAAAGCATGTCTAGCCAGCTCCAGCTGGGAAAATCGGTTATTTTTATTTTTAAGAGTCCAGAAATATAATATAAGATTTCATAGACTAAATCTTTGTCTAGTAAAACATCTTTGCAACTACATGTTATACATCATTTGAAAGGTCTAATACATATGAAAGTTATTTAAGTACAGCATTTACAACTTAATTAACCTGTATGATACACACACCCAGCTGTATGATACACACACCCAGCTGTATGATACACACACCCGCCTGTATGATATGCCCCCCCAGACCTGTATGATACACCCCCCACCTGTATGATACACCCCCCACCTGTATGATACACACACACCACCTGTATGAGACACACACCCACCTGTATGATACACCCCCCCACACCTGTATGATACACCCCCCACCTGTATGATACACACACACCACCTGTATGAGACACACACCCACCTGTATGATACACCCCCCCCACACACACACACACCTGTATGATACACCCCCCACCTGTATGATACACACACACCACCTGTATGAGACACACATCCACCTGTATGATACACCCCCCACCTGTATGATACACCCCCAACCTGTATGATACACACACACCCACCTGTATGATACACCCCCCCACCTGTATGAGACACACCCACCTGTATGATACACCCCCCACCTGTATGATACACCCCCCACCTGTATGATACACATACACCACCTGTATGAGACACACACCCACCTGTATGATACACCCCCCCACCTGTATGATACACCCCCCACCTGTATGATACACCCACCCACCTGTATGATACACACACACCCACCTGTATGATACACCCCCCACCTGTATGATACACCCCCCCACCTGTATGAGACACCCACCCACCTGTATGATACACCCCCCACCTGTATGATACACCCCCCACCTGTATGATACACACCCGCCTGTATGATACACCCACCCACCTGTATGATACACCCCCCACCTGTATGATACACCCCCCACCTGTATGATACACCCACCCACCTGTATGATACACACCCGCCTGTATGATATGCCCCCCCCCCACACACCTGTATGATACCCCCCACCTGTATGATACACACCCCCCACCTGTATGATACACCCCCCCGCCTGTATGATATGCCCCCCCCCCCCCCCCCACACACACACCTGTATGATACACCCCCCACCTGTATGATACCCCCCACCTGTATGATACACACACCCCACCTGTATGATATGCCCCCCCCCCCCCCCCCCCCACACACCTGTATGATACACACACCCCACCTGTATGATACACACACCCACCTGTATGATACGCACACCCACCTTTATGATACACCCACCCACCTGTATGAGACGCACACCCACCTGTGTGATACACACACCCACCTGTATGATACGCCCACCCACCTGTATTATATGCACACCCACCTGTATGATACACCCACCCACCTGTATGATACGCCCACCCACCTGTATGATACGCCCACCCACCTGTATGATATGCACACCCACCTTTATGATACACACACCCACCTGTATGAGACGCACACCCACCTGTATGATACACACACACACCTGTATGATACACCCCCCACCTGTATGATACACCCACCCACCAGTATGAGACACACACCCCACCTGTATGATATGCCCCCCCCCCCCCCCCACACACACCTGTATGATACACACACCCCACCTGTATGATACACACACCCACCTGTATGATACGCACACCCACCTTTATGATACACCCACCCACCTGTATGAGACGCACACCCACCTGTGTGATACACACACCCACCTGTATGATACGCCCACCCACCTGTATTATATGCACACCCACCTGTATGATACACCCACCCACCTGTATGATACGCCCACCCACCTGTATGATACGCCCACCCACCTGTATGATATGCACACCCACCTTTATGATACACACACCCACCTGTATGAGACGCACACCCACCTGTATGATACACACACACACCTGTATGATACACCCCCCCACCTGTATGATACACCCACCCACCAGTATGAGACACACACCCACCTGTATGATACACCCCCCCACCTGTATGATACACCCCCCCACCTGTATGATACACACACACACCTGTATGATACACACACACACCTGTATGATACACACACACACACACCTGTATGATGCACCCCCCACCTGTATGATACACCCACCCACCTGTATGATACGTACACCCACCTGTATGATACACACACACACCTGTATGATACACCCACCTGTATGATACGCACACCAGCCTGTATGATACACCCACCTGTATGATAACACGTTCAAGCCCTCTCACCCTCAGCTTGCTATTCGACTTCGTGCTTCTTGGAAAACCGGGACACATGCCCCAGTATCTCACGTTCTAGATTGACAACCACGACTACAGAACTGCCACTCACCAGCAGTAGAAACGAAAACTTTAGTTCACTAGTCCTTACAAAGATAACATATAGCAAAACCCTTAAAAATGGCAAATTTCTACTAGTCCTTAGGATACCTTAACTATTGGGCAGTTTGGCCAGGACTACAGGACTAAAGTACTCACGGAAATGAAAACACCCTGTTTTTTCGATCTCAGATTTTAAATAAATGCAGTTAATATACAAAATATATAAATATTCAAACAACTCAGTTAGTACTAATTGGGCCTTAGCACAAATACAGCATAATATTAAAGGTTTTTATGTCTTTTTACACGTAAAAGTGTGTAAAAATATGAACAAAACAGACTATTGTGAAACTGAGCATAGCCAGGTGTTAGTAGATCAAGGTGAATGTCCATGACCTATAACACCTTGACGACAGGTGAAAACAGGTGCTTGAAACCCACGAGCATGTGATTTGTCTGTGGTTAGTGATTTGTGAGTGGCATTGTGGGATAGTGAATCATCGTTAAAATATCAGAACGTAAAAGTGACATATTCCCTTCTCAAACAACAACTTACATGTCATTATTATTATGTACATAAACATGGCTGTTACTTTTATTGTAGTTTTGATAACTTTTTTCCAGGCTAATTTGCATAATGCCTATAGCCTGTTTCTGCCATGTCAATTTGAACTTAGTTTTATTTTTGAATGTTGAAAGTGCCTACAAATTACCTCCTCTAAAGTACATTTTGTATTGAGCACTGAGATAAAACTAGCAAATCCAGACTTGTACTTTTCCAGTTGTTTTGTTATTTTGTATTTACATCTACGTAATGCTTTGTGTCGATTATCAAATCATTATCATCATAATGGCATAAATGGAAATCTGATGCATGAGATAATTGATTCTGCGGGTACATTTCAGATTTATGTGCCTATTCTATGCATGAAAATATAGTGTGATAAGCTGTTGCTGTTAGATAGGTTGAGGGATCATTGCGGGACCAGCAAGCGCTGAAGGCAGTCAGTACTGAATCGTGCTTAGTTTGATTCTCTGGTAAGTTCACTGAAATTCCCCCAGTGGAAGATGCCAAGTCAGCAGGTGTCCGGTAGAAACATGCTTACCTTCACTCTCTTCATCTGTTGTTAATAAATGGCAGAAAATATCCTAGGCATCCGTCTCATGGACTAGATCCATGCATGTACTTTTCACTGCTTTTTTTGCCCAGTGGAATCTGATCCGGGCCTTGAGGTTTTATGTTTCATAAAATGTATTGTGACCTCGTAGGTTTGTTGCCTCACAGCCTGGTTGTTAAAGCGTTCGCTTGTCGTGACGAAGACCCGGGTTTGATTCCTGACGTGGGTACAATGTGTGAAGCCCATTTCTGGTGTCCCCCGCCGTGATATTGCTGGAATATTGCTAAAAGCGGCGTAAAACCATACTTACTCACTCACTCCAGTTGTGTGACAGCGGTCTGTAAATATTCGAGTCTGAACCATAAGCATCGATCTAAGCAGCTGGGAAACGCCTAATGCATCCGCAGAGTCAGCAAGTCTGACCACCCGATCCTGTTAGTCGTCTCATTCTACAAGTATGTGTTGCTGAAGACCGATTCTATCGGATGGAAGATTGTGCTTGTTATATGCTGTGTTTTCCGGCAGAGCCAAGTGTCACATGATTTGAGAGCATGGTGACCATCTGTTATCAACACATTTTGGGGGAAATCAGTACACTAAGAAGCAAAGGTGAAAGACAAAAAGAATTGTACCTCAGCACTTCTCATTGATCTGCCTTGGAGATTCCTGCCTTCGAGCAGTTCCCGGGGACCGATGCTGGTTGTGAAGGGCGACTAAGTGGATTGGATTGTCCATCTTCCAGAGGCAAGAGAGTCAACTGACTATGAAAGACCAGTTTCCACCTTTGCTGAACTAGGCTGGAATTCCTGGGCTCAATTGTAGCGCCACCAGTGGCTATCACGAGTTATGTCCCTTGTAAGCCTATCCTATGGACCAATCAGATTCCAGCTCTCGTATCACTAGCATTTGATTCAAACAAAATGGCGGTGCCAAGTCAGGGCGATCTGATTGATAATCAAGTCCTATATTGTAATAAAATGGATCTGACATCGCGAAATGCATCAAATCACATGAGCACCTTGATTAAAAACATGAAAAGATTTGGAAAATATCTGTCGACAATCGACCGAAATCTGCACAACAGTGTACAAACTGGATTTTGATTTTGTTACGCGATTTTGATTGGCTTTTGATGCATAGACTCGTTAGCCCAGCCAAAATGTAACTCCATAATACCAGGATAGTTTGGCAAGGGTGGAAACTGGACTTTTTATAGTCCTCTTGCCTCGGGAAGATGTAGGTGGTCAGGCTTGTCACAGTACCCTGGTGGTGTGGACCATTGCTCACAATAACGATTACTGGATTGTCTGGTCCACACCTGATTACAGGATGTGGTCATATAGCTGGAATATTGCTCGAGTTCCACGATAAACAACAAACACACAGGTAGGAGCTATTGGCCAGGGACTTGTGTGTCTTGCTTCAAGTGAATGTTGACCTTTTGTTGATGCTGTCATATGACCACTGAATGACATCATTGGAGTGCCTTCAGGCTTGACGTCAATACAATGGATGATGTCACATGACCACTGAATGACGTCATTGGAGTGCCTTCAGGCTTGACATCAATACAATGGATGATGTCACATGACCACTGAATGATGTCGTTGGAATGCCTCCAGGCTTGACATCAATACAATGGATGATGTCATGACCACTGAATGATGTTGTTGGAATGCCTTCAGGCTTGACGTCAGTACAATGCAGGATGTTATATAACCACTGAATGATGTCGTTAGAATGCCTTCAGGCTTGACATCAATACAATGGATGATGTCATGACCACTGAATGATGTCATTGGAATGCCTTCAGGCTTGACATCAATACAATGGATGATGTTATATAACCACTGAATCATGTTGTTGGAATGCCTTCAGACTTGACATCAATACAAAGGATGATGTTATATAACCACTGAATGATGTTGTTGGAATGCCTTCAGGCTTGACATCAATACAAAGGATGATGTTATATAACTACTGAATGATGTCGTTGGAATGCCTTCAGACTTGACATCAATACAATGGATGATGTTATATAACCACTGAATGATGTTGTTGGAATGCCTTCAGGCTTGACATCAATACAATGGATGATGTTATATAACCACTGAATGTTGTCATTGGAATGCCTTCAGGCTTGACATCAATACAAAGGATGATGTTACATAACCGCTGAATGTTGTCGTTGGAATGCCTTCAGGCTTGACATCAATACAATGGATGATGTTACATAACCACTGAATGATGTCGTTGGAATGCCTTCAGACTTGACATCAATACAATGGATGATGTTATATAACCACTGAATCATGTTGTTGGAATGCCTTCAGACTTGACATCAATACAAAGGATGATGTTATATAACCACTGAATGATGTTGTTGGAATGCCTTCAGGCTTGACATCAATACAAAGGATGATGTTATATAACTACTGAATGATGTCGTTGGAATGCCTTCAGACTTGACATCAATACAATGGATGATGTTATATAACCACTGAATGATGTTGTTGGAATGCCTTCAGGCTTGACATCAATACAATGGATGATGTTATATAACCACTGAATGTTGTCATTGGAATGCCTTCAGGCTTGACATCAATACAAAGGATGATGTTACATAACCGCTGAATGTTGTCGTTGGAATGCCTTCAGGCTTGACATCAATACAATGGATGATGTTACATAACCACTGAATGATGTCGTTGGAATGCCTTCAGACTTGACATCAATACAATGGATGATGTTATATAACCACTGAATGATGTTGTTGGAATGCCTTCAGGCTTGACATCAATACAAAGGATGATGTTATATAACCACTGAATGATGTTGTTGGAACGCCTACAGGCAGAAACTTGACTGCGAGGTGTGTTGTGTTGTGTTGTGTTGTGTTGTGTTGTGTTGTGTTGTGTTGTGTTTTTCCATTGTACCCTGGACTGCAGGTCACATGTATCCTCGGATCATGTTTTCAGACAATGTTTTCTGACTACCATGTTTGTCGTGAATACTCTATCTGTAAAGAGGTTTGTGGCATCACACAGGCATTGAAAATACTCACATGGTGGCTTGATATTAAGATTTTAAATAGTAAGTGAGTCTTATTTTTTACGTTTGTTCTTGTGATAAGTGAGATGACTACAAATATGTCCAAAGCGCGTTTTCCCCTTGTAAACTGCGCTGTTATTCACGTCCTCCAGGGCTGCTGTGTGTCCCACACGGGGGCTGACATGAGGAACCATTCAACTGTTGCACCCTTCGCTGCATGTCCCTTGCAGCAGTTGGGAGGAAGCTGTTGCCCGCTAGTAATGCAAGGGATTGCTGCATGGATATGCGTCTGCAGTCACAAGCTGTTAGGCTCTGTTTGTACAGATTTACTTTAACAAGTAGGTAATAATAATTATAGTAATACCTCTGCTACTACTAATAATGGTGAGCATTTATGTGGGGTGATGATCGTGTTTGTGCCCAAGAGCACCTAGTCCTTGTCGTGACCGCTTGTGATGGAGGCTCATGAAGCACCTAGTCTGACCTTGTAGTGACCGCGTGGGATAGAGGCCCATGAAACACCTAGTCTCACCTAAGTCCTTTTAGTGACCGCATGGGATGGAGGCTCATGGAGCACCTAGTCTGACCTTGTAGTGACCGCGTGGGATGGAGGCCCATGAAGCACCTAGTCTGACCTGTCCTTGTAGTGACCCAAGGGATGGAGGCTCATGGAGCACCAAGTCTGACCTAAGTCCTTGTAGTGACCGCGTGGGATGGAGGCTCATGGAGCACCTAGTCTGACTTAAGTCCTTGTAGTGACCGCGTGGGATGGAGGCTCATGAAGCACCTAGTCTGATCTAAGTCCTTGTAGTGACCACGTGGGAAGGAGGCCCATGAAGCACCTAGTCTGACCTAAGTCCTTGTAGTAACCACGTGGGATGGAGGCCCATGAAGCACCTAGTCTGACCTAAGTCCTTGTAGTGACCGCGTGGGATGGAGGCTGATGGAGCACCTAGTCTGACCTTGTAGTCACCGCATGTGATAGAGGCTCATGGAGCACCTAGTCTGACCTTGTAGTGACAGCGTTTGATGGAGGCTCATAGATCACCTAGTCTGACCTTGTAGTCACCGCGTGTGATGGAGGCTCATGGATCACCTAGTCTGACCTTGTAGTGACAGCGTGTGATAGAGGCTCTCTGGATCACCTAGTCTGACCTTGTAGTCACCGCATGTGATAGAGGCTCATGGAGCACCTAGTCTGACCTTGTAGTGACAGCGTTTGATGGAGGCTCATAGATCACCTAGTCTGACCTTGTAGTCACCGCGTGTGATGGAGGCTCATGGATCACCTAGTCTGACCTTGTAGTGACAGCGTGTGATAGAGGCTCTCTGGATCACCTAGTCTGACCTTGTAGTCACCGCATGTGATAGAGGCTGATGGAGCACCTAGTTTGACCTTGTAGTGACAGCGTGTGATGGAGGCTCATGGAGCACCTAGTCTGACCTTGTAGTGACAGCATGTGATGGAGGCTCATGGATCACCTAGTCTGACCTTGTAGTCACCGCATGTGATAGAGGCTCATGGAGCACCTAGTCTGACCTTGTAGTGACAGCTTGTGATGGAGGCTCATGGAGCACCTAGTCTGACCTTGTAGTCACCGCATGTGATAGAGGCTCATGGATCACCTAGTCTGACCTTGTAGTGACAGCATGTGATGGAGGCTCATGGAGCACCTAGTCTGACCTTGTAGTGACAGCGTGTGATAGAGGCTCATGGATCTGTACCAACTCTGATTTGGTCAGTGGCTGCTTTGCAGGAGGTCATTGCAGCAGACTAGTGGATGTAGAGCTTATATCCTAATACTTACACCTTAAAGAGCCTTACACATTACACATTGTTTTTGTTTGCCAGACATCAATGCAAGATTTGTTTGTGGTGATGATTGTCACATTGTGCTAAATTCTTCATAATGAAATAATATGACACAGATATATATATAAGGCATCCTTGTCAGAAGTGTGTAGCCAGACAGCCATGTTGTTCAGACAGAGGGTCATACTTGTCAGAAATTTTGTAGCCAGACAGCCATGTTGTTCAGACACAGAGGGTCATACTTGTCAGAAGTATGTTACCAGACACCCATGTTGTTCAGACAGAGGGTCATACTTGTCAGAAGAGTGTAGCCAGAAACCCATGTTGTTCAGACAGAGGGTCATACTTGTCAGAAATTTTGTAGCCAGACAGCCATGTTGTTCAGACACAGAGGGTCATACTTGTCAGAAGTATGTTACCAGACACCCACGTTGTTCAGACAGAGGGTCATACTTGTCAGAAGTGTGTAGCCAGACACCCATGTTGTTCAGACAGAGGGTCATACTTGTCAGAAGTGTGTAGCCAGACACCCATGTTGTTCAGACAGAGGGTCATACTTGTCACAAGTGTGTAGCCAGACACCCATTGTTCTGAAGACATGTTTGTTCATTAAAAATGTGCTCCAAAACGCACCTGGAGCCTATAGATTGCGCTTCAGGTGCAGTCGTGTTAGTTTTAAATAAAGAATCTGTTCTCCAAAACGCACTCAATGCATAACGATCGCATCGCCTGAACAAACCAACTGGCTGTGACTGCACGTGAAATGTGAGGGTTGTGAGCAAATATAAGGTGGTAGCGCGCATCAGTTAGTTAGTTGGTCAGAGTTCATTAGAGAACTGTTTAGTTAGATGGTTAGAGAGAGAGAGTTGGTCAGAGTTTGTTAGAGAGCTGGTTAGTTAGATGGTTAGAGAGAGAGAGCTGGTCAGAGTTCGTTAGAGAGCTGGTTAGTTAGATGGTTAGAGAGAGAGAGCTGGTCAGAGTTCGTTAGAGAGCTGGTTAGTTAGATGGTTAGAGAGAGAGAGTTGGTCAGAGTTCGTTAGAGAGCTGGTTAGTTAGATGGTTAGAGAGAGAGAGTTGGTCAGAGTTCGTTAGAGAGCTGGTTAGTTAGATGGTTAGAGAGTTGGTGAGAGTTCGTTAGAATGTTCGTTAGATGGTGTCAGACATGGTGTTAGACAGTGTTAGACAGTGTTAAGACTCCGTTAGGAGTAAATGTTAGAATTAGTTTCTTTTATTTGAGGTTTATTCATCTTTCCTTCACATAATAACAGGTAATCACGTTTAGTTCTTTATGGATCTTCATAGTTTTATAATAGGTTATCACGTTTTAGCTCCTTGTTTCATTCAAAAAAGGTAAGTCATTCAAATTTACGATTAGTTTTCATTTTAAGTTAAACCACGCTCAAATATTCAGTTCCACTGCGCAACATTTGGTAGCAGAGCGTGGTTTCTCTGGTTAGAATATTTTAGTTTTGTATTAGGCTTTCGTTAGTTTAGATTGCCCTAAGCTGATAAAAACAAGCAGTCACAGTTGCCCTAGGCTGATTATACACCAGCAGTCATAGGTGCCCTAGGCTGATATACACCAGCGGTCATAGGTGCCCTAGGCTGATATACACCAGCAGTCACAGTTGCCCTAGGCTGATATACACCAGCAGTCATAAGTGCCCTAGGCTGATATACACCAGCGGTCATAGGTGCCCTAGGCTGATATACACCAGCAGTCACAGTTGCCCTAGGCTGTTATACACCAGCAGTCATAGGTGCCCTAGGCTGATATACACCAGCAGTCATAGGTGCCCCAGGCTGATATACACCAGCAGTCACAGTTGCCCTAGGCTGATACACACCAGCAGTCATAGGTGCCCTAGGCTGATATACACCAGCAGTCATAGGTGCCCCAGGCTGATATACACCAGCAGTCACAGTTGCCCTAGGCTGATATACACCAGCAGTCATAGGTGCCCCAGGCTGATACACGCCAGCAGTCATAGGTGCCCTAAGCTGACATACACCAGCAGTCATAGGTGCCCTAAGCTTAATGCTCACTCTACCAGTTGTCCTAAATGTTCTACCTACACGCAAATAATTGGGCTAAGGCTTTTTGATTAGGTTGTTGTCATGTTTATTTGGTGTTGGGGTAAGATGTGGATGTGGTTGAATTTAATAGAAAGTTTAACAGTGAGAAAGCTCAAATCAGCTGCAAATAATCACACAGATTTCTCTCGAATAAGTCAATAGTATGAATAATTAGATACACAGACTATACATAATTGATGATAAAATGTTCGTCTTGAAAAGGTACTCAGTGGTAGAAACATTTTTAGTCCATTAGTCCTTCTAATGATAAGATATAGCAAAACCCTTAAAAATAGCAAGTTTCTTCTTGTCCTTCTGATATCTTCACTATTGACCAGTTTGGCAAGGACTACAGGACTCGTGCCAATTTCTAAAGCTGGTACTCGCTTGGATAATTTCATTTTAGAAATTTTTGAAATTTTTTTTTTTACACTGCACTCATCTGATGATAGAAATAGTTATCATATAATGGGCAGGATTCTTGGCAGGATAAAGCCAATGGATAAAAACGATATCTCTTGGGGTCATATGTCACTGTATAAGAAACAAGTTTCAGTTGGAACAATATTATCTATTGTGTCCGATTGACACATCCCTTACTTGTATTAAAAGGTGTTTGATACGCTGCACAATTGCAACGGTTGGGCTGGCACCCAGTCTGCATGCTTCAGCCTCGGATGTGTTTATATATTTATTTTTATGTCTGCTCATCATTCAGTTATTTTATGTTTTATAGACAAAACAATATTCAATTCGCATCACATCTAACTCATTGATCACCAATAGTTACCCAATAGTTCACCAATTTGGGTTCCCAATAGTTCACCTACAGTTGTGGTTGTGTTGTCATGTTATCCCCCAGAGTTCCCCAATAGTTCCCCAATAGTAGGGCTGCAACGAATACAGTGTGAGGACAATACGATTCATATCAGTGGCTATGAATAACGAATTCAATTCATGAATGGTTACGGTTCGATTCACCGAAAACGCGAGTGAATCGTATAAGCCCTACCAAATAGTTCCGCAATAGTTCCCAAAATAGTTCACCTATAGTTCACCAATAGTTCACCAATAGGTCCCAAGAGTTCACCAATAGTTCACCAATAGTTCCCAAGAGTTCACCAATAGTTCACCAATAGTTCCCAAGAGTTCACCAATAGTTCACCAATAGCAGGGCTGCAACGAATACAGTGTGAGGAGAATACGATTCATATCAGTGGCTATGAATAACGAATTCAATTCATGAATGGTTACGGTTCGATTCACCAAATACGCAAGTGAATTGTAACAGCCCTACCAAATAGTTCCCCAATAGTTCCCAAAATAGTTCACCTATAGTTCACCAATAGTTCCCAAGAGTTCACCAATAGATCACCAATAGTTCACCAATAATTCCCCAACAGTTCCCCAACAGTTCACCTATAGTTCACCTATAGTTCCCCAATAGTTCCCCAAAAGTTCACCTATAGTTCACCAATAGTTCACCAATAGTTCCCAAGAGTTCACTAATAGTTCACCAATAGTTCACCAATAGTTCACCAGAGTTCCCAAATAGTTCCCCCAGAGATCCCCAATAGTTCACCAATAGGTTCCCCAATAGTTCACCAATATTTATTCCAGAGTTCCCCAATAGTTCCCCAACAGTTCACCTATAGTTCCCCAATAGTTTACCAATAGTTCCCCCAGTGATCCCCAATAGTTCCCCAATAGTTCACCAACAGTTCACCTATAGTTCACCAATAGTTCATCAGAGTTCCCAAATAGTTCCCCCAGTGATCCTCAATAGTTAACCAATAGTTCCCCCAGAGATCCCCAATAGTTCACCAATAGTTCACCTATAGTTCACCAATAATTCACCAATAGTTCCTCAATAGTTCCCTCAGTTCCCCAATAGTTCACCTATAGTTCCCCAATAGTTTCCCCAGAGTTCCCCAATAGTTTATCAATAGTTCACCTATAGTTCCCCAATAGTTCCCCAAAAGTTCCCCAGAGTTCCCCAATAGTTCACCTATAGATCCCCATTGATTCACCAATAGTTCCCCCAGAGTTCCCCAATAGTTCATCAACAGTTCACCTATAGCTCCCCAATAGTTCACAAATAGTTCACCAACAGTTCACCTATAGTTCACCAATAGTTCCCCAATAGTTTCCCAACAGTTCCCCAATAGTTCACCAATGGTACACCAACAGTTCCCCAATAGTTCACCAACAGTTCACCTATAGTTCCCCAATAGTTCCCCAATAGTTCACCTATAGTTCCCCCAAAATTCACCAATAGTTCACCAATAGCTCCCCCAGAGTTCCCCATTAGTTCATCAACAGTTCACCTATAGTTCCCCAATAGTTCACTAATAGTTCACCAACAGTTCACCTATAGTTCACCAAAAGTTCACCAATAGTTCCCTCATAGTTCACCAATAGTTCCCCAACAGTTCCCCAATAGTTCACCAACAGTTCACCTATAGATCCCCAATAGTTCCCCAACAGTTCACCAATAGTTCACCAATAGTTCACCAATAGTTCACCAGAGTTCCCCAATAGTTCCCCCAGAGATCCCCAATAGTTCCCCAATAGTAGGGCTGCAACGAATACAGTGTGAGGAGAATACGATCAGTGGCTATGAATAACGAATTCAATTCATGAATGGTTACGGTTTGATTCACCGAATATGCGAGTGAATCGTAACAGCCCTACCAAATGGTTCCCCAATAGTTCCCAAAATAGTTCACCTATAGTTCACCAATAGTTCACCAATAGTTCCCAAGAGTTCACCAATAGTTCACCAATAGCTCCCAAGAGTTCACCAATAGTTCACCAATAGCAGGGCTGCAACGAATACAGTGTGAGGACAATACGATTCATATCAGTGGCTATGAATAACGAATTCAATTCATGAATGGTTACGGTTCGATTCACCGAATACGCGAGTGAATCATAACAGCCCTACCAAATAGTTCCCCAATAGTTCCCAAAATAGTTCACCTATAGTTCACCAGTAGTTCACAATAGTTCCCAAGAGTTCACCAATAGATCACCAATAGTTCACCTATAGTTCACCAATAGTTCACCAATGGTTCACCAATAGTTCACCAATAGTTCACCAGAGTTCCCAAATAGTTCCCCCAGAGATCCCCATTAGTTCACCAATATTTACTCCAGAGTTCCCCTATAGATCCCCAACAGTTCACCAACAGTTCACCTATAGTTCCCCAATAGTTCCCCAATAGTTCACCAATAGTTCTCCTATAGTTCACCTATAGTTCACCAATAGTTCACCAGAGTTCCCAAATAGTTCCCCCAGAGATCCCCAATAGTTCACCTATAGTACACCTATAGTACACCTATAGTACACCAATAGTTCACCTACAGTTAACCAATAGTTAACCTATAGTACACCAATAGTTCACCAATAGTTAACCAATAGTTAACCTATAGTACACCTATAGTACACTTATAGTACACCAATAGTTCACCTACAGTTAACCAATAGTTAACCTATAGTACACCAATAGTTCACCAATAGTTAACCAATAGTTCACCTATAGTACACCTATAGTACACCAATAGTTCACTAATAGTTAACAAATAGTTAACCTATAGTACACCAATAGTTCACCAATAGTTCACCAATAGTTCACCAATAGTTCATCAGAGTTCCCAAATAGTTCCCAAAGAAATCCCCAATAGTTCCCCAATAGTTTCCCAATAGGTTCCTCAAACAAACCAACCAACCCAATAGTTCACCCATACTTCACCCAGAGTTAATTTACCAAAGTTAGATATGGTTGCTGGCCACAGCCCCAACTTTGAGGGAAGTCGTCTGTCCATTATGAGGCTGCTCCTTCAGCCTCAGTATCTTTTTGTCGATGTCATGGCTTGGTGCTGCTGCCCCGAAGTTGAGAGGCTAAAGCTTGTCCCCCCAGGTTCTGCTTGCTACTTCCATTAAAAGGAAGATGTTGAGATGACATGATTTACAGTGTGGCAAGCATCGGTTCAGTTTGTGACAATCATGCAGTCTTGGAAGTCCTAGGTAATGTGTTCTACCTTGCATTACCTGGCGTTGCCTGGCCATGCTGATATCGCCCACATTGTCGCCTTCTGCCTTATTAGTTGTGGTTGTGTCGACATTTTATACCTACCTACAGGTGTGCTTGTGTCCACATGTTATACCTACCTACAGATGTGCTTGTGTTTACATGTTATACCTACCTACAGGTGTGCTTGTGTTGCCTTATACCTACCTACAGGTGTGCTTGTGTTTACATGTTATACCTACCTACAGGTGTGGTTGTGTCGCGTTATACCTACCTACAGGTGTGGTTGTGTCATCATGTCATACCTACCTACAGGTGTGGTTGTGTCATCATGTTATACCTACCTACAGGTGTGCTTGTGTCATCATGTTATACCTACCTACAGGTGTGCTTGTGTTTACATGTTATACCTACCTACAGGTGTGCTTGTGTTTACATGTTATACCTACCTACATGTGTGCTTGTGTTGCCTTATACCTACCTACAGGTGTGCTTGTGTTGCCTTATACCTACCTACAGGTGTGCTTGTATCGCGTTATACCTACCTACAGGTGTGGTTGTGTCATCATGTTATACCTACCTACAGGTGTGCTTGTGTTGACTTGTACCTACCTACAGGTGTGCTTGTGTTGCCTTATACCTACCTACAGGTGTGCTTGTGTTGCCTTATACCTACCTACAGGTGTGCTTGTGTCATCATGTTATACCTACCTACAGGTGTGCTTGTGTTTACCTGTTATACCTACCTACAGGTGTGCTTGTGTTGCCTTATACCTACCTACAGGTGTGCTTGTGTTTACATGTTATACCTACCTACAGGTGTGCTTGTGTTGCCTTATACCTACCTACAGGTGTGGTTGTGTCATGTTATACCTACCTACAGTTGTGGTTGTGTCATGTTATACCTACCTACAGGTGTGGTTGTGTCATGTTATACCTACCTACAGGTGTGGTTGTGTCATGTTATACCTACCTACAGTTGTGGTTGTGTCATGTTATACCTACCTACAGTTGTGGTTGTGTCATGTTATACCTACCTACAGGTGTGGTTGTGTCATGTTATACCAGGGGTCCGGAAACCGTCATATGCGCCGGACATGTCCGATTGGGAATCTCAAATGTCCGGTCTAAAATATTGCTTACCGGACATTTAATTTTTTCTGTCCGGACATTTTAAAAAGTATTGTCCGGACATTCTTAAATTTGACCGGACATGATCAACAGTTAGGACTGAGCAATTTCTGTCTGCAGTTGTAACACAATGAAGATTATCTACACTGACAAGCTTTGTTTTTTTTGATTGCTGTAAATACATCGTACCTAGAATGATAGTCCAATCGGTCAATCACTGTAATAGGCAATAAACTGAGTTGACACTGATTAATCGAGGATTTATTACTGAGAACATCTTGTTAATTTGAGTAAAATGTGTTTACAACTGTACAAAAATACCTTGCATCATCGATGTACCTCATTATCCTCACAATGCTACGATACGTAACCTCAGTCAAGAAGCGAAAGCATGACGACAGCCAGTTGACCGGATCTGCCAAACCCTCAAAGTCTGAATGATCATTTTGTAAGTCGTGGCTAACGACTTTCACTTGGTTGACATACAACGAGGATTTGCAGATTTTATTGTTTTCAGTAGCTAGTCGTATATTGAAGCTTGATTGACCGCCATTTTGCTTTCTGTGACGATCGATATCAAATTTGTTTATGGTCAATAATTAAGTACAGATGAAAAAGTATTCAAATAACTATTGCTATCAAAGATAGTTTAGGATTTAGGATTATATTATCTGTCTTGTTTTTAAATAATCTTTAGCTTAAAAAAAACAACTTTTCCCGTGAGGTCACGTGATAACCAAATATGGGATAATAGTCTCGATCCAAATGTTACAACGCGTACACTTGAGCAGACTCATGAATATTAATTAGACCGTTCACTACGTTGACAGGTCGTTATTATAACAGAAACAAACGTATGTTTTCCATATATATCTAAAATGATATTATTTGTTATTAATTGTCCGGTGAATTAAACAATTTAAATTGAAACAATTCATAATTCATCATATTATGAATACGTAACAACTTGTAATTTGTGTGTAAAAAGTCGTACTAAAACACGCTGTTTGAAGGGGGCGTGGCATAAATGTAAATGTCCGATTGGGATTTTAAATTTTCCGGACCCCTGTGTTATACCTACCTACAGTTGTGGTTGTGTCATGTTATACCTACCTACAGTTGTGGTTGCATCATATTATACCTACCTACAGTTGTGGTTGTGTCATGTTATACCTACCTACAGTTATGGTTGCATCATGTTATACCTACCTACAGGTGTGGTTGCATCATGTTGTACCTACCTACAGGTGTGGTTGCATCATGTTATACCTACCTACAGGTGTGGTTGTGTCATGTTATACCTACCTACAGTTGTGGTTGTGTCATGTTATACCTACCTACAGGTGTGGTTGTGTCATGTTATACCTACCTACAGGTGTGGTTGTGTCATGTTATACCTACCTACAGGTGTGGTTGTGTCATGTTATACCTACCTACAGTTGTGGTTGTGTCATGTTATACCTACCTACAGGTGTGGTTGTGTCATGTTATACCTACCTACAGGTGTGGTTGTGTCATGTTATACCTACCTACAGTTGTGGTTGTGTCATGTTATACCTACCTACAGTTATGGTTGCATCATGTTATACCTACCTACAGGTGTGGTTGCATCATGTTGTACCTACCTACAGGTGTGGTTGCATCATGTTATACCTACCTACAGTTGTGGTTGTGTCATGTTATACCTACCTACAGGTGTGGTTGTGTCATGTTATACTTACCTGTAGGATACTCACCAAATATGTTTATTGTTTGACTGTTATAGAAGGAAACAGTTTATGAAAACGTAAATTAGTTGCTTACAAGGGATTGAACAGAAGTGAGGAAGCCCCTTCTCCTCTGTCTAACAACTGGATCTCTTACAACTGGGAGATAACCCATAATCTCACCCCCTTCTCCACTGTCTAACAACAGGCTCTCTTACAACTGGGAGATAACCCATAATCTCACCCCCCTCTCCACTGTCTAACAACTGGCTCTCTAACAACTGGGAGATAACCCATAATCTCACCCCCCTCTCCACTGTCTAACAACAGGCTCTCTAACAACTGGGAGATAACCCATAATCTCACCCCCCTCTCCACTGTCTAACAACTGGCTCTCTAACAACTGGGAGATAACCCATAATCTCACCCCCCTCTCCACTGTCTAACAACTGGCTCTCTAACAACTGGGAGATAACCCATAATCTCACCCCCCTCTCCACTGTCTAACAACAGGCTCTCTAACAACTGGGAGATAACCCTTCAGGGCTCGAAATTAACCATATTTTGCGTGCCATCGCACGCCTAAAATGAAAATGGCACAGCTAAATCATGATCTTCGTGCCTCGATGGCACGTTTGTAAAATAGGAATTAATAACCTACCTTTGCCATAATCTCACTCCCTTCTCCCCTGTCTAACAACTGGCTGTCTCACAACTGGGATAATTAACAAACCATGTCAAATAATTTATGTTGTTAATGTTTCACTGAATGTAACAAATAATACATCAACTACTGACCTATTATTGTATTTGTGAATTAATATTTGTATTCATTACCCTATATTCGTGATACGCATGGTATTCGCCTCATAGGATATTCTTGCAGCCCTAGTGTCAAATTATAAATAAAACGGACATAAATTATTGATATAGAGTGTGGGAGGTAGTACCCGGAGTCATGACAATCATGGCAATCATGGCAATCACAAACTTATCACAATTGCCTTGCTTGACAAGGGTATAAGGATAAATATCACCATGCAGAATATAAATATATAATCATATATTGAAATGTTAAGATCTATAATTGATTTTTAAAAAAAAACTGTATTTGATTGAGGTATCCAAACCATCGCGTAAACAGTTCTATTTATTGAATTTTTTAGTCATCATCTTTCGTGGAATGCTATTACATTTAATCAAAGACCTACCATACACAATCGTTCTTTCAGAATGAGTCGTTTAAAATACACTAATTGGTATGTAAGTAAAAAGATAAGTGGATAACCAAGTTCTTTATTACATACGTCTTATATTCACTCCAACTTCTAAATGCCTCTCAAACAACTAATATAATTATCTATTATGATCTAGTTCTTTTATAGAATGGGATGAAACTTGACATGAGCTATCATGTATGTCTTTGATATGTTTTGATTTAAAACAGATATAAAAATTAATGAGTAACACTACTGTTCAGGAAGTTCATTCTCATAAACATCTCGGACTTACTCTCCAAGAAGATTGTATGTGGAACGATCACATTGATAGCCTAGTCAAGAAGGTCAGTCCAATGATTAACTGTCTCAGGATTTGCAAGTATCGTTTAAATAGAAAAACACTGGAAACTATGTATAAATCTTTCATATTACCGATATTTGATTATTGTTGCCACATATGGGACAACTGCACAAAAGAACAGGTGTTACTACTTGAAAAACTAAATCTAGATGCACTCAGAACTATTTGTGGGGCTGTTCGTGGCACAAGTCACGGAAAACTTTATAAAGAAACAAATCTTACATCATTAGAAGAAAGAAGGCATTTTCAAAAGTTAAATATTTTTTATAACATGGTTAACAATCTAGTACCGGACTATCTCTCCTCCTTAGTTCTAAATAGAGTGTCGGATGCAAGTGATTATAATTTGAGAAACTGCTCACAGCTGCAAACCACAAAGTGTAAATCAAATGATTATGCCAAATCATTTATTCCAGATACAGTTAATATATGGAACTCACTACCTATTGAATACACCAATGCCAGTAGCTTAGGAAGTTTTAAAAGTTTTATAAAAAGCAATGATAGGAATGGTATATACTTTGATTTAAAGTATGGATCAAGATTCTGTCAGGTTATACACTCCCATCTCAGGCTTGGCTGCAGTGATCTTAACGCTGACAAATTTGCCAGATTTATATCCGACAGCCCAAGATTTTGTTGTGGCTATCATACGGAAGATGCACTTCATTTCTTTCTTACGTGTCCCTTAAACAGCACAGTAAGGCAAAACATGTATTATTTTGTAAAAGGCTACGATTTACATTCAATTCTAAATGGTAATTCAAATTTAACGACAGTAACAATCTTGAAATTTTGAAATCGGTGCACAGTTTTATTCTATCTTCTTGCCGATTTAAAGATTTTGTCTGAGATAATGGCTTTGCTATATGAAACTGCGATGTTGTTGTGCTGAATGTAAATAATAATGTAACTGTAGTTATGAAAGATAATCCAGTAATTAAACACTTACAGAACAATACTTATCTTTAATGCCAATTATACAATGTATGCTATTTCTCATGTCACTTTCAATATATTGCTATTTGTATATATGTATCATGTTTGGGAGAGGCATTCAGATAAGCAAAATTTGCTTGTTTGCAATCCCTCCACTTTATGGAAATAAATATGTTTATATCAAGTCTTATATTCACTCCAACTTCTAAATGCCTCTCAAAGAAACTAATTTAATTATCTATTATGATCTAGTTCTTTTATAGAATGGGATGAAACTTGACATGAGCTATCATGTATGTCTTTGATATGTTTTGATGAAGAACAGATATTGGTTTTGTAGTACAAAACACAAGGTCAAAAACAGCCTAATAAGGATGTTCATGTTGAAGGTGTAAGGCAGGGGTAGACACTAACAGTTAAAGACCACTAGTCCTTACAATGATAACGAATAGCAAAACTCTTATTATAAATGGCAAATGTCTGCTAGTCCTTATGATACCTTAACTATGGGCATGTTGGCAAGGATTATAAGACTAGTGCCAATTTCTGACTCTGTTACAATGATAACATATTGTAAAACTCTTATAAATGGCAAATGTCTACTAGTCCTTATGATACTTAAACTATATAGAATAGAAGGGTAAAACAGCATCTTTAATTGCTTATAAAATCACCACGAAATGAGGCAAGTTGACGCCAAGATTTTATCTCAAGTGCAGGAAATGACATTTTAGGGATCAGGAGGTCTAAAACATTTTGAGCCCTGTGTGTAACTCAGGAGTGGCCTCCTACATGTAGTTTTGTGCCAGTCAGTTTGGAGAAGGGCAAGCAACTTTTGTGGTAAGATCAGGTCTGTGTCAAGGACCAGCGCTGCTTCAGGCTTTCTTCCAATGTTAATGAAATGCTGTGGTATTACTGTTAGTGAGTGTGAGTGAGTTTGGTTTTAGCAATATTCCAGCAATATAATGGCGGGAGACACCAGAAATAGACTTCAGACATTGTACCCATGAGGGCTGTTTCGATTCACTCGCGTATTCGGTGAATCGAACCATATCCATTCATGAATTGAATTCGTTATTCGTCGTCACTAGAATCGAATATTTATGAATATGCAGTCATGTGCATCTACATACCCTGTACCTAAAAATATCCCTAAGAACATATTATATGCAGATATTTCTTTAAAGACAACACTTATATATATAATTTGACAGTATTGTGGTCATCGGTCATTGTGGTATTTGGGCGGATACCAAACTACCAGGCAAAAGAAAGTTTCACTTTAAAAATAGTTGTATAAAAAGCAACGTCAATGAGGAGGCGTGTGTTGGCGTGCATGGATGCCCAGGGAGGTCACACTCGCTATTGATGACGTGTTACCTGACTACTGTGTCATTAATGGACTCTTCATGCACTTTTTCAATGAACTCTGATTTGTGTAATTTTTTATTTGGACCCTTGACTCTTTCTTTGTGTATTGCGGAGAATGCAATATCGGCATTACAATGTATTTTCATTCTAATTCATGGAAAATGATTTCTGTTTATAAATTAATCATCATAAATCTGACATATGCCTTTGTTTTTGGTGTTTGGTCAAGTGAAGTCGGTGAAAACTTTCTTTTGCCCGGTAGTCTAGTACCTGGATAAATGCAATATATGAATGTATAATATATTAATAATTAACCAACCAGGTCAAATAATTAATTATTTTTTTTTCCACTGAATATAATAATTTGTCCACAACTGCTGACATGTTATTGTATTCGTGAATAAATATTTGTATTCATTACCCTATATTCGTGATATGAATCGTACTCACCTAATAGTGTATTCGTTGCAGCCCTTCTATTGGTGTGGTGAGTGAAGGCTTTAAAAACTAGGCTACCCCACTGCCTTGAAATGCTGTGGAAATCTGATAGGACGTGGTCACACGCTGACTCACTGACTCACTCTCTCTTTCTCTCTCTCACTCACTCACTCACTCACACTTGGTTTCAGCCTGTTGACACACTAGACACCATGGACAAGAGAGACGCCAACAACGGGGCCTATTACGTGGCGGCCAACTTTGAGTCCCAGCTGCCCTCACCAACCAAGTCAAAGTCCTCTGATGAGAACACGGAGAGGGGAAACTGGTCCAACAAGATGGACTTCGTCTTGTCCTGCCTCAGTTATGCAGTTGGCCTCGGCAATGTGTGGCGGTTCCCATATCTGTGTTACAGGAATGGAGGTGGTAGGTTCAGCTTCAACATTCTATGTTACAGGAAATCAGGTGCTTTTATCTATTTAGGGTATTCTGGGTTAAATAGCCCCTAGCAACCAAGGCTTATCTCTACATGGGGATTCTTGGTTGAAATAGCCCCTAGCAACCAAGGCTTATCTCTACGTGGGGATTCTTGGTTGAAATAGGCCCTAGCAACCAAGGCTTGTCTCTTCATGAGGATTCTGGGTTAAATAGCTCCTAGCAACCAAGGCTATCTCTACATGGGGAATCTGGGTTGAAATAGCCCCTAGCAACCAATGCTAATCTCTACATGGGGATTCCGGGTTAAATAGCCCCTAGCAACCAAGGCTTATCTCTACATGGGGATTTGGGGTTGAAAAAGCCCCTAGCAACCAAGGCTTGTCTCTACATGGGATTCCGGGTTGAAATAGCCCCTAGCAACCAAGGCTTGTCTCTTCATGGGATTCTGGGTTAAATAGCCCCTAGCAACCAAGGCTTGTCTCTTCATGGGATTCTGGGTTAAATAGCCCCTAGGCTTATCTCTACATGGGGAATCTGGGTTGAAATAGCCCATAGCAAACAAGGCTTGTATCGTCATGGGATTCTGGCTTCAATAGCCCCTGGCAACCAAGTTTTGCAGTCATTAGGTACAATTATTAAGCACAGGCTACGGGTTGTGAGTTTTTATATCTGTTTATTACATAGAAGTGAAGGAGACGCTGTGTAATAACAGTAATTAAACAATGTATATATACCACAAAGTCACACATGGTGAACAAAGTACATGAAGGTGCCTGTCATTAATCTTGTGCTGGCATGTGTGGCTACTAGTATAGAGGATGGGGGTTGTGCTGGCATGTGTGGCTAGTAGTATAAACGATGGGGGTTGTGCTGGCATGTGTGGCTACTAGTATACACAATGGGGGTTGTGCTGGCATGTGTGGCTACTTGTATACACGATGGGGGTTGTGCTGGCATGTGTGGCTAGTAGTATAGAGGATGGGGGTTGTGCTGGCATGTGTGGCTACTAGTATAGAGGATGGGGGTTGTGCTGGCATGTGTGGCTAGTAGTATAAACGATGGGGGTTGTGCTGGCATGTGTGGCTACTTGTATACACGATGGGGGTTGTGTTGGCATGTGTGGCTACTAGTATAAACGATGGGGGTTGTGCTGGCATGTGTGGCTAGTAGTATAGACAATGGGGGTTGTGCTGGCATGTGTGGCTACTTGTATACACGATGGGGGTTGTGCTGGCATGTGTGCTAGTAGTATAAACGATGGGGGTTGTGCTGGCATGTGTGGCTAGTAGTATAAACGATGGGGGTTGTGCTGGCATGCGTGGCTAGTAGTATAGAGGATGGGGGTTGTGCTGGCATGTGTGGCTACTAGTATACACGATGGGGGTTGTGCTGGCATGTGTGGCTAGTAGTATAAACGATGGGGGTTGTGCTGGCATGTGTGGCTACTAGTATACACGATGGGGGTTGTGCTGGCATGTGTGGCTAGTAGTATAAACGATGGGGGTTGTGCTGGCATGTGTGGCTACTAGTATAGAGGATGGGGGTTGTGCTGGCATGTGTGGCTACTTGTATAAACGATGGGGGTTGTGCTGGCATGTGTGGCTACTTGTATACACGATGGGGGTTGTGCTGGCATGTGTGGCTACTAGTATAGACGATGGGGTTTGTGCTGGCATGTGTGGCTACTAGTATACACGATGGGGTTTGTGCTGGCATGTGTGGCTAGTAGTATAGAGGATGGGGGTTGTGCTGGCATGTGTGGCTAGTAGTATAAACGATGGGGGTTGTGCTGGCATGTGTGGCTACTAGTATAAACGATGGGGGTTGTGCTGGCATGTGTGGCTACTAGTATAAACGATGGGGGTTGTGCTGGCATGTGTGGCTACTAGTATAAACGATGGGGGTTGTGCTGGCATGTGTGGCTACTAGTATAGACGATGGGGGTTGTGCTGGCATGTGTGGCTACTAGTATGTACGATGGGGGTTTGTGCTGGCATGTGTGGCTACTAGTATACACGATGGGGTTTGTGCTGGCATGTGTGGCTAGTAGTATAGACGATGGGGGTTGTGCTGGCATGCGTGGCTAGTAGTATAGACAATGGGGGTTCTAGTCTCAGGTGAGAAGACCTGTCTGGAGCATGCTTTTGCCCAAATCTAAGCTTCTATCAGGTTCACTACAGTGGCTCAATGGGTGCATTAGAGAGAGAGAGAAGCAATTAGTATGAGTCAGGAAAAGTATAAATTATATTTTTATTCTAAAAACATACATATTTGTTAGTAAGTATTCTAGCCTAGTAGGCCAATTGTAACCATGGCAACCTGTTTCAGGAGCATTCCTCATTCCCTTCATCGTCATGCTGTTCATCACCGGAATCCCCCTGGTGTTCCTTGAGCTGTCGTTTGGTCAGTACGCCAGCGAGGGCGTGGTGTCCATCTGGAAGGTGTCCCCCATATTCCAAGGTAAGCCCCCATATTCCAAAGTAAACCCCCATATTCCAAAGTAAACCCCCATATTCCAAGGTAAGCTCCCATATTCCAAAGTAAACCCCCATATTGCAAGGTAAGCCCCCATATTCCAAAGTAAACCCCCATATTCCAAGGTAAGCCCCCATATTCCAAGGTAAGCCCCCATGTTCTAAGGTAAGCCCCCATATTCCAAGGTAAGCCCCCATATTGCAAGGTAAGCCCCCATATTCCAAAGTAAACCCCCATTTTCCTAGGCAAGCCCCCATATTCCAAGGTAAACCCCCATATTCCAAGGTAAGCCCCCATATTCAAAAGTAAACCCCCATATTCCAAGGTAAGCCCCCATATTCCAAGGTAAACCCCCATATTCCAAAGTGAACCCCCATATTCCAAGGTAAGCCCCCATATTCCAAGGTAAGCCCCCATGTTCTAAGGTAAGCCCCCATATTCCAAGGTAAGCCCCCACATTTCAAGGTAAGCCCAATCTCATTAAAATGAGATCTTAGCTCTTGCCACTGCTAAACAAAGATCTGATGTCCAGCCTTGCCTCTGGAAACTTAAATCCTGGATCATAACATGGAAACGGTTCAAATCTTTATGCTACATTTGTATCTAGAGAAATACACGTTTATGCTGTCAGATTTGCCATCCACCTATTTTAAATGTCTAAATTATGAAATATTTGCAGTATTATATGCATGTACAATGCAGATGTATTTGTCATGATTGCATAAATATTAAGGTGAGCGATACAGGCAGTATGGGACTCTTGTTAATGTTTTAGATGTCAAAATATGTTTCGAGGCGTAGACACCAGTTTGAAACTTGTGCCGTGAAGCACGATTAAGTTGCCTTCTGATTGGCTGTTGTCGACTTCTTGTTAGTTGTTCCAATGGTCGGTCACAGTTTGCGTAAGGTTGGTCTGACGTGACCCGTCATGGGATGTCCTCAGATCTTTGTTTAGCGGTAGTAGAACTGCTATTGTATGGATCCGAAATTTGGGGCCTAGAACATTTGGATGTTATTGAGAAAATACATTTATATGCATGTAAACGGTTCTTGGGGGTAAAATCTAGCACAGAAAACGCAAGGGTATATGGTGAATGCGGACGGTTTCCCATGTATATCAATAGTTATTTAAAGGTTTTTAAATACTGGGTCAAGCTATTAAATATGCCATCTTCAAGATACCCAAAAAAATGTTATAATATGATGCTTCTCTACGACAGCCATGGGAAACAAAATTGGGCATCAAAAGTTAAAAACATGTTATACGAATGTGGATATGGTTATATTTGGTTACAGCAACATGTAGATATGCCACAACATTTCTTCTCCCGTTTGACACAGACTTTAAAAGATATGTACATTCAAAAATGGCATTGTTCTTTGCTTAGTTCTAGAAAAGCAAACTATTACACTACATTTAAGACTACTATTATACTAGAACCTTATCTATTAAGTGTAAATTTACATAAGTTTAGAACAGCTCTTTCTCAATTCCGTTGTGGCTCACATGATCTATTTATTGAAACAGGCAGATATGAAGGTATTGCAAGAGAACACAGACTTTGTAGGATTTGTAAAACTGATTGTACTGAAGATGAATATCACTTTTTATGTGTATGTCCAGTGTATGAAGATTTAAGAGCAAAATATCTAAATAACTATTTCTACCGCAACCCAAACGGTAACAAATTTTGTAAATTAATGACTTGTGATTGTACAGAAACTATTAGAAATCTATCAATGTTCATTTATCATGCCATGAAACTAAGAAAATGTATGAATTTGTAACATGCCCCACACATTGTACTATAGGCCTTTGGCCTCATAAGTACCATGAATAAAGATTGATTGTCACACAGCCAGTTATGTACCTTCTCCTCACACAGCCAGTTATGTACCATCTCCTTACACATCTAGTTATGTACCATCTCCTCACACAGCCAGTTATGTACCATCTCCTCACTCAGCCAGTTATGTACCATGTCCTCACAGATCCAGTTATGTACCGTCTCCTCAGAGAGCCAGTTATGTTCCATCTCCTCATACAGCCACACCAAATGGTGTTTCTGTGGACGTTAAATTGTCTTGCAACATCACGTTGACTCGATCCTGCTTCAAGCGTACCAATGGCTCGCAGATGCTCATTTTCAGACAGGCGGGGCTTTTAGTAATGTTGAATAATTGCGTAATTTTGTTGTTTTTCTGAGTGTTGTTGTCAGCACGATGTTAAACAATGCATATGGAATCCCCTTAATGCACATGTTTTTCTCCCCATTCTTGGGTAGTGAGATACATGGGGCTTGCATAAAAGTCAACTTTTGGATGGAATGCATGCTTTTCTGTAGCAGTTGCGTGTTTGTGACTTTATTCCATACATGTACTACAATATTGAAAACCAAACGTTACTTGTTTCAAAAATACACTAAAATATTGGTGTCACAGGAACTTTTGTTGTTGAGTATATATTTTGAAATATATGATTGTTACAGAGACACCTGACATCGAATAAGTTTCTTTGTACAGCTGCAGATGGGTGGGATATTGTTCCTTTAAGGGGATATTCACTGATACATTCCTCGAGCACAGAAGCTGCCTAAAATTATACATATAACTTTGGAAAGTTGTAATTTATTCATTATTATATTTGCGTTTTGTTTTCCTTCATTTGCTGTAGCATTAAACAGAATCGTTCTTGTTCCTCTTGGCTGGGAAGTTCTTGGATGCAAGACAGATGTTGTTTTCACAAGTCTTTTCCTTTGTAGGCGTAAAATGTGATTCACTCAGGCAATTTATGAAATGTCTAAATATTTCAGTCATTTTACAAATTGACTAAAAAATCTGTCCATTTATTTAAAAGCTTGACTAAAAATAATTAATACGGTCAAAAGGGCTTAAAAACATCACCATAGATCAATTATGCTAGGATTAGAAGACAAACAATATGGACATGTACTTTTAATCCTAACACTTTCAGTCACTTGGCGATGATATTAATCATAAAAATGCTTGGAATTTGCCATCATAATAATACAGATGGACATATTTTTCAGTCAATTTGTAAAATAACTGAATAATTAGGCGTTTGATAAATTTCCTAAGTAAAAATTGTGCACATTTTGACTGTACAAATATAAACACGATAAAATAAGCAATGTGCAGGTGAAATATTTACTGTGTGTTGCAAGTCAAAATAGTGTAAACGGAAATGGCACAATTACCAAGCAAGTGCCTTATCAAAACACTGTAACCATTACAGATGCTACCAACAAAGATACCTACATTTCCTTATTTCCAAAACTGTATTTCATTTTGTTGATCAATGTGACCATACGCCCTTATACCATCAATAAGAGTGACAAATGCGCTCAAGAATTGTGCAGCACAGGTTTCTGCTCTATGATCCGGGGACTCACGGGGAAAAACAATAACAAAGGCAACAACCAGTCCCGGGGAACTGCTTTAGATCAGTGCCCCTTTAAACAGTAAGTACTACATTCATGACAACTAATCACTGTCCAAACACAATGCAATGAGCCTCTACCAACTCTCAACAGATACAGAGTAATACAGTTACAATTATTGTTCTACAATAAGATACATAGTGGTTAACTCTGGAAATTGAGTAAAAGTAACCAATCAACACCGCCAGGTTAGATATGGTGACATTGTAACAGTTTAGGTCCACAAGTTCTTAAAATGTGAGGTGAGGTGAAATTGGGTTTAACGTCGCGTCCAAGATTATTGCACTTATATAGCAACGTGCATGTACATGTGTGTGTTTGTGTGGCTGCTTGTACTAGTCCGGACTGATGCCGATTTATAGTGCTAGCTCACTGAGATACCATGCCGCAGTTTAACATGAATACCCCACTCAGACACAGTATACTGACTCCGAGCCGACCAGTCCTTGTTTTAGCCCCTTAATGCCGAGCACCAGACAGGGTAACAACAAGTACCATCTTTTAATGTCTTTTGGTATGACGCGGCCGGGGATCGAACCCGGGACCTTCCGCTCTCCGGGCGGACGCTCTACCACAAGACCACAGAGGCGGTCAGTTCTTAAAATGATAACAGAAGCAAAATCCTTAAAAAGGGCAAATGATTTCTAGTCCTTATGATACCTTAGTTAAAAATAAACTCAACAGCTTTACTTGCCCAGGGGTAGATCAAATGCCCTGGTAATGTTGAAACAATGAGAAAATTGAGAAGTTTTTACATGCTGGAAGGAATTTGTACTAGCGCCGTGCCAGCAGGCAAGTGTTAAGTTCTAACCCTGCCTTAACTATTGGGCAGTTTGGTAAGGACTAGCTCCAGTTTATAATGCTGAATATAAGTCAGACTACCTGACTTGCTTGATGCATGTCATCGATCCCAATTGCTTGGATCGATGCTCTTGATATCAATCACTAGATTGTCTGGTCCAGACTCGATTATTTACAGACCACCGTAATAAAGCTGGAATATTGCTAAGTGCGGCGTTAACAACAACAACTTTAGCACTTTTACTATACTTCTTATCCATTGTACTTGTCTAGTGTAATAAATACAGAATGATCGTGTGAACACTATTGATTATTCTTCTAGCGACACTGATTATTCTCTGGCATGGATGTGTTATTTTGACAACTAAACATGTATATGAATATATCTGGTTGTCTTAGTCACATGCCGAATTGTATCACGGTTGTGTTAACTTTCAATGACATTCTTCAGAAACTCTATGTTTACTGTTTGCCCTTTAGTTACTCTTTCTTTACTCTTTGTTTACTCCATGTTTATTATCCCCCGCCACGAAGTGGAAGGGGGATATAGGAATGGGTGCCGTCCATCCGTCCTTCCATCCTTCCGTCACATTTCGTTTCCGGAGCAGATCTTGAAAACCGTACCATATTTCTTCACCAAACTTGGCATATAGATAGATCTAGTGGTGATGTGAGTATTTCATGCTCGTTCTGTATCTATCCTTTGTTTCCAGGTGTCGGTTGGGCGATGTTCATTGTGTCAGTTCTGATCGCCATGTATTACAACATGATCATCGCTTGGACGCTTTACTATCTGTTTGCTTCATTTGCTGCTGAACTTCCCTGGAGCTACTGCGGTGATTGGAGCTCTCCACGTGAGTTGATACAAGTCCCCATGTCCCCTGGTATTGTTGCATTAGTTTGGTTGAGATACTGCGGAGATTGGAGCTCTCCACGTGAGTTGATAAAAGTCCTCATGTCCCCTGGTATTGTGGCTTTACTTTGGTTGAGCTACTGTGGTAATTGGAGCTCTCCACTTGAGTTCATACAAGTCCCCATGTCCCCTGGTATTGTGGCATTAGTTTGGTTGAGCTACTGCGGTGATTGGAGCTCTCCACGTGAGTTGATACAAGTCCCCATGTCCCCTGGTATTGTGGCATTAGTTTGGTTGAGCTACTGCGGTGATTGGAGCTCTCCACGTGAGTTGATACAAGTCCCCATGTCCCCTGGTATTGTGGCATTAGTTTGGTTGAGCTACTGCGGTAATTGGAGCTCTCCGCGTGAGTTGATACAAGTCCCCATGTCCCCTGGTATTGTGGCATTAGTTTGGTTGAGCTACTGCGGTGATTGGAGCTCTCCACGTGAGTTGATACAAGTCCCCATGTCCCCTAGTATGGATGCTTAAGTCGTCATGAGTTTTGTGAGCTGGATGGGGTGTTTGTTTTTGGTCAAGTAAGCTGGATGGGGTGTTTGTTTCCAGTGTGCTTCGAGAGTCGTAGCATGATCACCAACTGTACAACTCAGAACGGGACTTGGTACAACTCCACATGCTACACGGTTGAGGGGGTCGGCCAGCAGATGTACAACAACATCATCAACATCACCAACCACACCAAGCTGCTGGACAACAAGTCTCCCAGTGATGAATACTTCCAGTAAGTATTGGGACGTCATCAGTTATTCCCACTGCTTCACTCTGTGTACCTCCATCACCTGTGAATACAAACATCACTCTGTATCAGGGGGGTGGGGGGGGGGGCGTCCATGAGATGGGAGGGTGTGGTGACACTAGACAGCGGGTACATGGGTGTTTGTGTTGCAGTAAGGAGGTGCTGGACATCAGTGTCCATGAGATGGGGAGGGTGTGGTGACACTACACAGCGGGTACATGAGTGTTTGTGTTGCAGTAAGGAGGTGCTGGACATCAGTGTCCATGAGATGGGGAGGGTGTGGTGACACTAGACAGCGGGTACATGAGTGTTTGTGTTGCAGTAAGGAGGTGCTGGACATCAGTGTCCATGAGATGGGGAGGGTGTGGTGACACTAGACAGCGGGTACATGGGTGTTTGTGTTGCAGTAAGGAGGTGCTGGACATCAGTGTCCATGAGATGGGGAGGGTGTGGTGACACTACACAGCGGGTACATGAGTGTTTGTGTTGCAGTAAGGAGGTGCTGGACATCAGTGTCCATGAGATGGGGAGGGTGTGGTGACACTAGACAGCGGGTAAATGAGTGTTTGTGTTGCAGTAAGGAGGTGCTGGACAATAGCTGGGGCGTCCATGAGATGGGGAGGGTGTGGTGACACTAGACAGCGGGTACATGAGTGTTTGTGTTGCAGTAAGGAGGTGATGGACATCAGTGTCCATGAGATGGGGATGGTGTGGTGACACTAGACAGCGGGTACATGGGTGTTTGTGTTGCAGTAAGGAGGTGATGGACATTAGCATCCATGAGATGGGGAAGGTGTGGTGACACTAGACAGCGGGTACATGAGTGTTTGTGTTGCAGTAAGGAGGTGCTGGACATCAGTGTCCATGAGATGGGGAGGGTGTGGTGACACTAGACAGCGGGTACATGAGTGTTTGTGTTGCAGTAAGGAGGTGCTGGACAGTAGCATCCATGAGATGGGGAGGGTGTGGTGACACTAGACAGCGGGTACATGGGTGTTTGTGTTGCAGTAAGGAGGTGATGGACATTAGCATCCATGAGATGGGGAGGGTGTGGTGACACTAGACAGCGGGTACATGGGTGTTTGTGTTGCAGTAAGGAGGTGCTGGACATTAGCGGGGGCGTCCATGAGATGGGGAAGGTGTGGTGACACTAGACAGCGGGTACATGGGTGTTTGTGTTGCAGTAATGAGGTGCTGGACATCAGCGGGGGCGTCCATGAGATGGGGAAGGTGCGGTGGCAACTGGCCCTCTGTCTGCTACTTGCCTGGGTGCTGGTCTGTATCTGCCTGGCCAAGGGAATCAAGACCTCCGGCAAGGTGAGCTCATCTGAGCTGTAACAATGGCAATGCGTGGCACAGGAAATGATGAGATAACACTCTAAAACCCCACAAGAAATTTGGGGCACATCAGCACATGGTCTGTGCTTATTGATTAATATAGTTTGACATACAAATAAATAAAACCTTTAAGTAATTAATATTAATCGTTGCACCAGTGAATAAATGCTCAACTTATTTATGGCAAAACCTGGTATGCGCTGTAATGAATGATCCCGGCCCTGTGGCCCTGAACATGATGAGTTGTAGCAGGGCCACATGGGTTAGAGGGACGCATAATTCCCCATGGACCCTGAGTGATCCTTCTATTACCTGGCAATGTAATGTTTGTAGCAGTTGTAGCAGGACCACATGGGTTAGAGGGACGCATAATTCCCCATGGACCCTGAGTGATCCTTCTATTACCTGGCAATGTAATGTTTGTAGCAGTTGTAGCAGGGCCACATGGGTTAGAGGGACGCATAATTCCCCATGGACCCTGAGTGATCCTTCTATTACCTGGCAATGTAATGTTTGTAGCAGTTGTAGCAGGGCCACATGGGTTAGAGAGACGCATAATTCCCCATGGACCCTGAGTGATCCTTCTATTACCTGGCAATGTAATGTTTGTAGCAGTTGTGGCAGGACCACATGGGTTAGAGGGACGCATAATTCCCCATGGACCCTGAGTGATCCTTCTATTACCTGGCAGTGTAATGTTTGTAGCAGTTGTAGCAGGGCCACATGGGTTAGAGGGACGCATAATTCCCCATGGACCCTGAGCGATTCTTCTATTACCTGGCAATGTAATGTTTGTAGCAGTTGTAGCAGGACCACATGGGTTAGAGGGACGCATAATTCCCCATGGACCCTGAGTGATCCTTCTATTACCTGGCAATGTAATGTTTGTAGCAGTTGTAGCAGGGCCACATGGGTTAGAGGGACGCATAATTCCCCATGGACCCTGAGTGATCCTTCTATTACCTGGCAATGTAATGTTTTGTAGCAGTTGTAGCAGGACCACATGGGTTAGAGGGACGCATAATTCCCCATGGACCCTGAGTGATCCTTCTATTACCTGGCAATGTAATGTTTGTTCCAGTTGTAGCAGGACCACATGGGTTAGAGGGACGCATAATTCCCCATGGACCCTGAGCGATTCTTCTATTACCTGGCAATGTAATGTTTGTAGCAGTTGTAGCAGGGCCACATGGGTTAGAGGGACGCATAATTCCCCATGGACCCTGAGTGATGCTTCTATTACCTGGCAATGTAATGTTTGTAGCAGTTGTAGCAGGACCACATGGGTTAGAGGGACGCATAATTCCCCATGGACCCTGAGTGATCCTTCTATTACCTGGCAATGTAATGTTTGTAGCAGTTGTAGCAGGACCACATGGGTTAGAGGGACGCATAATTCCCCATGGACCCTGAGTGATCCTTCTATTACCTGGCAATGTAATGTTTGTAGCAGTTGTAGCAGGACCACATGGGTTAGAGGGACGCATAATTCCCCATGGACCCTGAGTGATCCTTCTATTACCTGGCAATGTAATGTTTGTAGCAGTTGTAGCAGGACCACATGGGTTAGAGGGACGCATAATTCCCCATGGACCCTGAGTGATCCTTCTATTACCTGGCAATGTAATGTTTGTAGCAGTTGTAGCAGGGCCACATGGGTTAGAGGGACGCATAATTCCCCATGGACCCTGAGTGATCCTTCTATTACCTGGCAATGTAATGTTTGTAGCAGTTGTAGCAGGACCACATGGGTAAGAGGGACGCATAATTCCTCATGGACCCTGAGTGATCCTTCTATTACCTGGCAATGTAATGTTTGTAGCAGTTGTAGCAGGACCACATGGGTTAGAGGGACGCATAATTCCCCATGGACCCTGAGTGATCCTGCTGTTACCTGGCAATGTAATGTTTGACGCAGTTGTAGCAGGACCACATGGGTTAGAGGGACGCATAATTCCCCATGGACCCTGAGTGATCCTGCTGTTACCTGGCAATGTAATGTTTGTAGCAGTTGTAGCAGGACCACATGGGTTAGAGGGACGCATAATTCCCCATGGACCCTGAGTGATCCTTCTGTTACCTGCCAATGTAATGTTTGTAGCAGTTGTAGTAGGACCACATGGGTTAGAGGGACGCATAATTACCCATGGACCCTGAGTGATCCTTCTGTTACCTGGCAATGTAATGTTTGTAGCAGTTGTAGCAGGACCACATGGGTTAGAGGGACGCATAATTCCCATGGACCCTGAGCGATTCTGCTGTTACCTGCCAATGTAATGTTTGTAGCAGTTGTAGCAGGACCACATGGGTTAGAGGGACGCCTAATACCCCATGGACCCTGAGCGATTCTTCTGTTACCTGGCAATGTAATGTTTCAGGCAGTGTACTTCACAGCGTTCTTCCCATACGTGGTGCTACTGATCCTGCTGATCCGAGGTCTGACTCTCGAGGGGTCCGCAGATGGCATCCTGTACTACATCACGCCCAAGTGGGAGCTCCTCAAGAGTGCCAAGGTAGGGGATATAGTAGATATTAGTGTTCACGTATCTCATCGTTCGGACATAGAGGTACGATAAAGTGTTATACACCTGACACAGCGTTTTATATCTGACAGTGTTATTCCCTGCCATAGTGTTATATATCTGACACTGTTATTCCCTGACACAATGTTAAATATCTGATGGTCTTATATCCCTGACACAGTGTTTTATATCTGACAGTGTTTATATCCCTGACAGTGTTATATATCTGACAGTGTTATATCCCTGACAGTGTTATATCCCTGATACAGTATTATGTCCCTGACACATTGTTATATATCGGACAGTTTTATATCCCTGACAGTGTTATGTCCCTGACACAGTGTTATATACTTGACAGTGTTATATCCCTGACACATCTGACAATGTTATATCCCTGACATTGTTATATATCTGTTATTCCCTGACACAATGTTAAATATCTGATGGTGTTATATCCCTGACACAGTGTTTTATATCTGACAGTGTTTATATCCCTGACAGTGATATATATCTGACGGTGTTATATCCCTGACAGTGTTATATCCCTGATACAGTATTATGTCCCTGACACATTGTTATATATCGGACAGTTTTTTATCCCTGACAGTGTTATGTCCCTGACACAGTGTTATATACTTGACAGTGTTATATCCCTGACACATTGGTATATATCTGACAGTGTTTATATCCCTGACAGTGTTATATATCTGACGGTGTTATATCCCTGACGGTGTTATATCCCTGACAGTGTTATATCCCTGATACTGTATTATGTCCCTGACAAAGTGTTATATATCTGACAGTGTTATATCCCTGACATTGTTATATATCTGACACAGTGTTATATATCTGACAGTGGTATATCCCTGACACAGTGTTATATATCTGAGGGTGTTATATCCCTGACAGTGTTATATCCATGACACAGGTGTGGGGGGACGCTGCTGTCCAGATCTTCTTCTCGCTGTCTCCCTGCTGGGGCGGACTCATCACGCTGGCCAGCTACAACAAGTTTAACAACAACTGCCTTATGTAAGTGTTGCTACAAGTTTAACAACAACTGCCTTCTGTAAGTGTTGCTACACGTTTAACAACAACTGCCTTCTGTAAGTGTTGCTACACGTTTAACAACAACTGCCTTCTGTAAGTGTTGCTACAAGTTGATCAACAACTGCCTTCTGTAAGTGTTGCTACAAGTTTAACAACACCTGCCTTCTGTAAGTGTTGCTACAAGTTTAACAACAACTGCCTTCTGTAAGTGTTGCTACAAGTGTTGCTACAAGTTTAACAACAACTGCCTTCTGTAAGTGTTGTTACAAGTGTTGCTACAAGTTTAACAACAACTGCCTTCTGTAAGTGTTGCTACAAGTTTAACAACAACTGCCTTCTGTAAGTGTTGCTACAAGTTTAACAACAACTGCCTTCTGTAAGTGTTGCTACAAGTTTAACAACAACTGCCTTCTGTAAGTGTTGCTTCAAGTTTAACAACAACTGCCTTTTGTAAGTGTTGCTTCAAGTTAAACAACAACTGCCTTCTGTAAGTGTTGCTACAAGTTGATCAACAACTGCCTTCTGTAAGTGTTGCTACAAGTTGATCAACAACTGCCTTCTGTAAGTGTTGCTTCAAGTTTAACAGACCCATGAAGATCCGGGGTAGAATAGGTCTTCAGCAACCCATGCTTGCCGTAAAAGGGGACTGCTTTTCGTAAAAGGGGACTAACGATTGTGTAGATCGATGCTCATGATGTCAATCACAAGATTGTCTGGTCTCGACTTGATTATTTACAGACCACTGTCATAGAGCTGGAATATTGCTGAGTGCGGCATTAAACGACAAATAAACAAACAAGTTTAACAACCATTTTGGGAATGGGGATGTGTTGAACACAGGGAATTTTGGAAACAAGCCGTCAGAGCTAGCGGGCTAGTGGTAAGTTCTAACCATGTATTGGGGATGTGTTGAATACAGTTTGAGTTTGCCTACAGGGATGCTATCCTTGTGTCTGTGCTGGACTGTCTGACCAGTGTCTTTGCCGGCCTCGTCATCTTCTCCATCATCGGCTACATGGCCCACGAACTCCAGCAGCCTATAGACAAAGTTGCCCAGGACGGTAGGTACAAAGACTGTCACGCGGTACACAGACTATCACGAGGTACACAGACTATCACTATCACTAGGTACACAGACTATCTCTATCACAAGGTACACAGACTATCTCTATCACGAGGTATACAGACTATCACTATCACTAGGTACACAGACTATCTCTATCACAAGGTACACAGACTATCACTAGCACTAGGTACACAGACTATCACTATCACGAGGTACACAGACTATCACTATCACTAGGTACACAGACTATCACTATCACTAGGTACACAGACTATCACTATCACTAGGTACACAGACTATCACTAGGTACACAGACTATCTCTATCACGCGGTACACAGACTTTCACTATCACTAGGTACACAGACTATCTCTATCACAAGGTACACAGACTATCTCTATCACGAGGTATACAGACTATCACTATCACTAGGTACACAGACTATCTCTATCACAAGGTACACAGACTATCACTTGCACTAGGTACACAGACTATCACTATCACGAGGTACACAGACTATCACTATCACTAGGTACACAGACTATCACTATCACTAGGTACACAGACTATCACTATCACTAGGTACACAGACTATCACTATCACTAGGTACACAGACTATCACTATCACTAGGTACACAGACTATCACTATCACAAGGTACACAGACTATTACTATCACTATGTACACAGACTATCACTATCACAAGGTACACAGACTATCACTATCACAAGGTACACAGACTATCACTAGGTACACAGACTATTTCTATCACAAGGTACACAGACTATCACTAACACTGGGTACACAGACTATCAGTATCACTATGTACACAGACTATCACTATCACAAGGTACACAGACTATCACTATCACAAGGTACACAGACTATCACTATCACTAGGTACACAGACTATCACTATCACTAGGTACACAGACTATCACTATCACTAGGTACACAGACTATCACTATCACAAGGTACACAGACTATCACTATCACTATGTACACAGACTATCACTATCACAAGGTACACAGACTATCACTATCACAAGGTACACAGACTATCACTAGGTACACAGACTATTTCTATCACAAGGTACACAGACTATCACTAACACTGGGTACACAGACTATCAGTATCACGAGGTACACAGACTATCACTATCACTAGGTACACAGACTATCACTATCACAAGGTACACAGACTATCTCTATCACGAGGTATACAGACTATCACTATCACTGGGTACACAGACTATCTCTATCACTAGGTACACAGACTATCACTATCACGAGGTACACAGACTATCACTATCACGAGGTACACAGACTATCACTAGCACTAGGTACACAGACTATCACTATCACTAGGTACACAGACTATGTCTATCACAAGGTACACAGACTATCTCTATCACGAGGTATACAGACTATCACTATCACAAGGTACACAGACTATCTCTATCACGAGGTATACAGACTATCACTATCACTAAGTACACAGACTATCACTATCACTAGGTACACAGACTTTCTCTATCACGAGGTACACAGACTATCTCTATCACGAGGTACACAGACTATCACTATCACTAGGTACACAGACTATCACTATCACAAGGTACACAGACTATCACTATCACAAGGTACACAGACTATCACTATCACAAGGTACACAGACTATCACTATCACTAGGTACACAGAGTATCTCTATCACGAGGTATACAGACTATCACTATCACGAGGTACACAGACTATCACTATCACGAGGTACACAGACTTTCTCTATCACGACGTACACAGAATATCACTATCACAAGGTACACAGACTATCACTATCACAAGGTACACAGACTATCACTATCACTAGGTACACAGACTATCACTATCACTAGGTACACAGACTATCACTATCACAAGGTACACAGACTATTACTATCACTATGTACACAGACTATCACTATCACAAGGTACACAGACTATCACTATCACAAGGTACACAGACTATCACTAGGTACACAGACTATTTCTATCACAAGGTACACAGACTATCACTAACACTGGGTACACAGACTATCAGTATCACTATGTACACAGACTATCACTATCACAAGGTACACAGACTATCACTATCACAAGGTACACAGACTATCACTATCACTAGGTACACAGACTATCACTATCACTAGGTACACAGACTATCACTATCACTAGGTACACAGACTATCACTATCACAAGGTACACAGACTATCACTATCACTATGTACACAGACTATCACTATCACAAGGTACACAGACTATCACTATCACAAGGTACACAGACTATCACTAGGTACACAGACTATTTCTATCACAAGGTACACAGACTATCACTAACACTGGGTACACAGACTATCAGTATCACGAGGTACACAGACTATCACTATCACTAGGTACACAGACTATCACTATCACAAGGTACACAGACTATCTCTATCACGAGGTATACAGACTATCACTATCACTGGGTACACAGACTATCTCTATCACTAGGTACACAGACTATCACTATCACGAGGTACACAGACTATCACTATCACGAGGTACACAGACTATCACTAGCACTAGGTACACAGACTATCACTATCACTAGGTACACAGACTATGTCTATCACAAGGTACACAGACTATCACTATCACTAGGTACACAGACTATCACTATCACAAGGTACACAGACTATCACTATCACAAGGTACACAGACTATCACTAGGTACACAGACTATCTCTATCACTAGGTACACAGACTATCACAAGATACACAGACTATCACTATCACTAGGTACACAGACTATCTCTATCACGAGGTATACAGACTATCACTATCACGAGGTACATAGACTTTCTCTATCGCGAGGTACACAGACTATCACTATCACTAGGTACACAGACTATCTCTATCACTAGGTACTCCGACTATCACAAGATACACCGACTATCACAAGATACACAGACTATCACAAGGTACATAGACTATCACCAGGTACACAGACTATCACTAGGTACCCAGACTATCACAAGGTACACAGACTATCATGAGGCACACAGACTATCACAAGGTACACAGACTATCATTAGTACATAGACTATCACAAGGTACACAGGCTATCACTAGGTACACAGATTATCACGCTGTACACTGACCATCATTAGTACATAGACTATCACAAGGTACACAGACTATCACTAGGTACACAGACTATCACGCTGTACACTGACCATCATTAGTACATAGACTACAGCAACCTATAGACTTTCCGTAATGACAATGCAGGATACATTGTGTGTTTCAGGTGCAGGTCTGGCCTTCGTTGTGTACCCTGAGGTTGTCACCAAACTTCCGATATCTCAGCTGTGGGCCGTGCTCTTCTTTGCCATGCTGGTGACACTCGGTCTGGGAACTCAGGTACATGGTCTTTGTGTGTCTCTATCATGGTTGTCCCAGTCTCCTTGTGCTGTGCTGTGCTGTGCAGTGTGTGTGTGCAAGAGTCTGAGAATGTTATGTCCCTCTGTGCCATGACATAACTGGCATATTAAGTCATATTTACATGTTTCAGATCGCTACGGTAACAACTGTGCACACAACTTTAAAGGATCAGTTCCCCCATCTGTTCCGCAGCGCACGGACGTCTGTGTATCTCCTGTTTGGCATTGCCTTCCTGTGCTTCATTATAGGACTGGCCTTCTGTACACAGGTAGGTGTGACCTTCCTTATAGGACTGGCCTTCTGTACACAGGTGGGTGTGGCCTTCCTTATAGGACTGGCCTTCTGTACAAAGGTGGGTGTGGCCTTCTGTACACAGGTAGGTGTGACCTTCCTTATAGGACTGGCCTTCTGTACACAGGTGGGTGTGGCCTTCTGTACACAGGTGGGTGTGACCTTCCTTATAGGACTGGCCTTCTGTACACAGGTGGGTGTGGCCTTCCTTATAGGACTGGCCTTCTGTACACAGGTGGGTGTGGCCTTCTGTACACAGGTAGGTGTGACCTTCCTTATAGGACTGGCCTTCTGTACACAGGTGGGTGTGGCCTTCCTTATAGGACTGGCCTTCTGTACACAGGTGGGTGTGGCCTTCCTTATAGGACTGGCCTTCTGTACACAAGTGGGTGTGACCTTCCTTATAGGACTGGCCTTCTGTACACAGGTGGGTGTGGCCTTCCTTATAGGACTGGCCTTCTGTACACAGGTGGGTGTGACCTTCCTTATAGGACTGGCCTTCTGTACACAGGTGGGTGTGGCCTTCTGTACACAGGTGGGTGTGGCCTTCTGTACACAGGTGGGTGTGACCTACCTTATAGGACTGGCCTTCTGTACAAAGGTGGGTGTGGCCTTCTGTACACAGGTAGGTGTGACCTTCCTTATAGGACTGGCCTTCTGTACACAGGTGGGTGTGGCCTTCCTTATAGGACTGGCCTTCTGTACACAGGTGGGTGTGGCCTTCGTTATAGGACTGGCCTTCTGTACACAGGTGGGTTTGACTTCCTTATAGGACTGGCCTTCTGTACACAGGTGGGTTTGACTTCCTTATAGGACTGGCCTTCTGTACACAGGTGGGTTTGACTTCCTTATAGGACTGGCCTTCTGTACAAAGGTGGGTGTGGCCTTCTGTACACAGGTGGGTGTGGCCTTCTGTACACAGGTGTGTGTGACCTTCCTTATAGGACTGGCCTTCTGTACACAGGTGGGTTTGACTTCCTTATAGGACTGGCCGTCTGTACAAAGGTAGGTGTGGCCTTCTGTACACAGGTGGGTGTGGCCTTCTGTACACAGGTGTGTGTGACCTTCCTTATGGGACTGGCCTTCTGTACACAGGTGGGTGTGGCCTTCTGTACACAGGTTGGTGTTGCCTTCCTTATAGGACTGGCCTTCTGTACACTGGTGGGTGTGGCCTTCTGTACACAGGTTGGTGTTGCCTTCCTTATAGGACTGGCCTTCTGTACACAGGTGGGTGTGGCCTTCTGTACACAGGTGGGTGTGGCCTTCTGTACACAGGTGGGTGTGGCCTTCTGTACACAGGTGGGTGTGGCCTTCTGTACACAGGTGGGTGTGGCCTTCATTACACAGGTGGGTGTGACTTCCTTATAGGACTGGCCTTATGTACACTGGTGGGTGTGGCCTTCCCATGCTTCCTTATACGAGAGGGCCTTCTGAACTCAGGTGGGTCTGTCCTTCCTGTGCTTCCTTATAGGACTGGCCTTTTCTACACAGGTGGGTTACGCCTTCTGTACACAGGTGGGTGTGGCCTTCTGTACTTAGGTTGGTGTGGCCTTCCTGTGCTTCCTTATAGAACTGGCCTTTTCTACTCAGGTGGGTGTGGCCTTCTGTACACAGGTGGGTGTGGCCTTTCTGGGATTCCTTATAGGACTGGCCTTCTGTACACAGGTGGGTGTGGAATTCTGTACACAGGTGGGTGAGGCCTTGTCAGGGAGACATGATACAGCTGTATGAAGTCTACACTTGTGTTTCAGGGAGGCATGTATGTTCTGCAGCTGTTCGACAACTACGCGGCCACCTACTCACTGCTGTGTATAGGGTTTGTGGAATGCATTGCGCTGGCCTGGGTGTACGGTACGTCATCAGATTCAAGTTACTCTTTTTACTTACGCAATTTCACAAATTGCATCATAGGGTTTTGTTACGAAATGTGGGCGGCTGAATTCTAAAGGTAAACCATTGGATGGATACTTGTCAACTTTTAATGTTTGAAGTTAAAGTATTCTGTTAGTGTCAATTGCCTTGTCATAAACAGCAAGTATCAAATAAAGCACTAATTTCTTCCTGTGTAATACCATTTGAAGAAACTTTCACTTCAGATACCTATTCACTCATTCCATCAAAATTGGTATTACATAGGAGCTAAGTTGGTATTACATGGAAGTTCAGTTACTATTACATGGGAGCTCAGTTGGTATTACATGGGAGCTCAGTTACTATTACATGGGAGCTCAGTTGGTATTACATGGGAGCTCAGTTGGTATTACATGGGAGCTCAGTTACTATTACATGGGAGCTCAGTTGGTATTACATGGGAGCTCAGTTGGTATTACATGGGAGCTCAGTTGGTATTACACGGCAGCTCAGTTGGTATTACATGGAAGTTCAGTTACTATTACATGGGAGCTCAGTTGGTATTACATGGGAGCTCAGTTACTATTACATGGGAGCTCAGTTGGTATTACATGGGAGCTCAGTTGGTATTACATGGGAGCTCAGTTACTATTACATGGGAGCTCAGTTGGTATTACATGGGAGCTCAGTTGGTATTACATGGGAGCTCAGTTGGTATTACACGGCAGCTCAGTTGGTATTACATGGGAGCTCAGTTACTATTACATGGGAGCTCAGTTGGTATTACATGGGAGCTCAGTTGGTATTACATGGGAACTCAGTTGGTATTACATGGGAGCTCAGTTGGTATTACATGGGAGTGTTACTATTACATGGGAGCTCAGTTGGTATTACATGGGAGTGTTACTATTACATGGGAGCTCAGTTACTATTACATGGGAGCTCAGTTGGTATTACATGAGAGTGTTACTGTTACATGGGAGCTCAGTTGGTATTACATGGGAGCTCAGTTGGTATTACATTGGAGCTCAGTTGGTATTACATAGGAGTGCTACTATTACATGGGAGCTGAGTTGGTATTACATGGGAGCTCAGTTGGTATTGCACAGGAGCTGAGTTGGTATTAAATGGGAGCTCAGTTGGTATTACACGGGAGCTCACTTGGTATTGCACGGGAGCTCAGTTGGTATTTCATGGGAGCTGAGTTGGTATTCTCCATGCAGGCCACAGCTCCTTGTTGGTAAATGGTACTCAGTTATTGCATGGCATTATTGCAGCCCTGTGAAATGTTTCAGGTCTTGTTTGAATTTGACCACCGTCAGTACCACAGATCCCTATCTGACTGTGATTGTGTGATTGTTCTTACTGTGACTAGGTCATATGGATGACAGTGAAGTGTGTTCGTGTTTATTGCTGCAGGAGCTGACCGCTTCTTGGGCGACATTGAGTCCATGCTTGGCCGCCGCCCTCCTAACATCTGGAGCTACAGCTGGAAGTTTATAGCCCCCATTGCCCTCCTGGTGATACTGGTGTTCACGTGGGTGGACTTTAAACGGACCAAGTACTCTGACGAGGTCTTCCCCGAGTGGGCTGACGTTGTCGGCTGGCTGATCACCTTGTCCTCCGTCCTGGCCATCCCGACTGTCGCCATCTACAAGGTCATCCAGCATCAACGCCACAACGACAGCTCCATCATACAGGTAAGTGTCATAACAACAACAACAGCTCCACCAATACACCCTGCTAGTGACACCTGTAACTCAGTACACCCTGCTAGTGACACCTGTAACTCAGTACACCCTGCTAGTGACACCTGTAACTCAGTACACCCTGCTAGTGTCACCTGTAACTCAGTACACCCTCCTAGTGTCACCTGTAACTCAGTACACACTGCTAGTGACACCTGTAACTCAGTACACCCTGCTAGTGTCACCTGTAACTCAGTACACACTGCTAGTGTCACCTGTAACTCAGTACACCCTGCTAGTGACACCTGTAACTCAGTACACCCTGCTAGTGTCACCTGTAACTCAGTACACCCTGCTAGTGTCACCTGTAACTCAGTACATACTGCTAGTGTCACCTGTAACTCAGTACACCCTGCTAGTGACACCTGTAACTCAGTACACCCTGCTAGTGTCACCTGTAACTCAGTACACCCTGCTAGTGTCACCTGTAACTCAGTACATACTGCTAGTGTCACCTGTAACTCAGTACACCCTGCTAGTGACACCTGTAACTCAGTACACCCTGCTAGTGACACCTGTAACTCAGTACACCCTGCTAGTGACACCTGTAACTCAGTACACCCTGCTAGTGTCACCTGTAACTCAGTACACTCTGCTAGTGACACCTGTAACTCAGTACACACTGCTAGTGACACCTGTAACTCAGTACACCCTGCTAGTGACACCTGTAACTCAGTACACCCTGCTAGTGACACCTGTAACTCAGTACACCTTGCTAGTGTCACATGTAACTCAGTACACCCTGCTAGTGACACCTGTAACTCAGTACACCTTGCTAGTGTCACCTGTAACTCAGTACACCCTGCTAGTGACACCTGTAACTCAGTACACCCTACTAAAGTCACATGTAACTCAGTACACCCTGCTAGTGTCACCTGTAACTCAGTACACCCTGCTAGTGACACCTGTAACTCAGTACACCCTGCTAGTGACACCTGTAACTCAGTACACCTTGCTAGTGTCACCTGTAACTCAGTACACCCTGCTAGTGACACCTGTAACTCAGTACACCTTGCTAGTGTCACCTGTAACTCAGTACACCCTGCTAGTGATACCTGTAACTCAGTACACCCTGCTAGTGTCACCTTTAACTTAGTACACCCTGCTAGTGTCACCTTTAACTCAGTACACCCTGCTAGTGACACCTGTAACTCAGTACACCCTGCTAGAGTCACATGTAACTCAGTGCACCCTGCTAGTGTCACCTGTAACTCAGTGCACCCTGCTAGTGACACCTGTAACTCAGTACACCCTGCTAGTGACACCTGTAACTCAGTACACCCTGCTAAAGTCACATGTAACTCAGTACACCCTGCTAGTGACACCTGTAACTCAGTACACCCTGCTAGTGACACATGTAACTCAGTACACCCTGCTAGTGACACATGTAACTCAGTACACCCTGCTAGTGACACATGTAACTCAGTACACCCTGCTAGTGTCACTTGTAACTCAGTACATCCTGCTAAAGTCACATGTAACTCAGTACACCCTGCTTGTTACACCTGTAACTCAGTACACCCTGCTAGTGTCACCTTTAACTCAGTACACCCTGCTAGTGTCACCTTTAACTCAGTACACCCTGCTAGTGACACCTGTAACTCAGTACACCCTGCTAGTGACACCTGTAACTCAGTACACCCTGCTAGTGTCACCTGTAACTCAGTACACCTTGCTAGTGTCACCTGTAACTCAGTACACCCTGCTAGTGACACTTGTAACTCAGTACACCCTGCTAGTGTCACTTGTAACTCAGTACACCCTGCTAGTGTCACTTGTAACTCAGTACACCCTGCTAGTGTCACCTGTAACTCAGTACACCCTGCTATTGTCACCTGTAACTCAGTACACCCTGCTAGTGACCCCTGTAACACAATACACCTGCTAGTGTCACCTGTAACTCAGTACACCCTGCTAGTGTCACCTGTAACTCAGTACACCCTGCTAGTGTCACCTGTAACTCAGTACACCCTGCTAGTGTCACCTGTAAATCAGTACACCCTGCTAGTGACACCTGTAACTCAGTACACCCTGCTAGTGTCACCTGTAACTCAGTACACCTTGCTAGTGTCACCTGTAACTCAGTACACCCTGCTAGTGACACTTGTAACTCAGTACACCCTGCTAGTGTCACCTGTAACTCAGTACACCCTGCTAGTGTCACCTGTAACTCAGTACACCCTGCTAGTGTCAACTGTAACTCAGTACACCCTGCTATTGACACCTGTAACTCAGTACACCCTGCTAGTGACACCTGTAATTGCTACGCTTCTTTTGTCTCATCAGTCTGTCAAGGCTCTTGCGAAGCCAACACCTGAATGGGGCCCTGCTCTCAAGGAACACCGTGCCCAGAGAGAAACAGTCCCTGGGAGTTTGCCGGAGACGTACGAGTCCCAAGTGCCTCTGACGTTAGGATCTAAAAATAGTGGACTGGCCAACGTAAATGGACAGGTGGACTCCAGCAGGTGTTGAGAGATTGCTGGCTTCACGAAGTACCAGACACAGCTGATATGTGCTACATATCTCGGACTCAGTGTCAACAGACAGACATCCACTACACTATCAATACCTTGGATGTGGCATCAGTAGAGAGTCACCAGTAAACTATCAATACCTTGAATGTAGCATCAGTAGAGTGTCACTAGTAATCTATCAATACCTTGAATGTAGCATCAGGAGACTGTCACCAGTAAACTATCAATACCTTGGATGTAGCATCAGTAGAGTGTTACCAGTAAACTATCAATACCTTGGATGTAGCGTCAGTAGAGTGTCACCAGTAAACTATCAATACCTTGAATGTAGCATCAGTAGACTGTCACCAGTAAACTATCAATACCTTGGATGTAGCATCAGTAGACTGTCACCAGTAAACTATCAATACCTTGAATGTAGCATCAGTAGAGAGTCACCAGTAAACTATCAATACCTTGAATGTAGCATCAGTAGACTGTCACCAGTAAACTATCAATACCGTGAATGTAGCATCAGTAGAGCGTTACCAGTAAACTATCAATACCTTGGATGTAGCATCAGTAGAGTGTCACCAGTAAACTATCAATACCTTGGATGTAGCGTCAGTAGAGTGTCACCAGTAATCTATCAATACCTTGAATGTAGCATCAGTAGACTGTCACCAGTAAACTATCAATACCTTGGATGTAGCATCAGTAGAGTGTTACCAGTAAGCTATCAATACCTTGGATGTAGCGTCAGTAGAGTGTCACCAGTAAACTATCAATACCTTGAATGTAGCATCAGTAGACTGTCACCAGTAAACTATCAATACCTTGAATGTAGCATCAGTAGAGCGTTACCAGTAAACTATCAATACCTTGGATGTAGCATCAGTAGACTGTCACCAGTAAACTATCAATACCTTGATTGTAGCATCAGTAGAGAGTCACCAGTAAACTATCAATACCTTGAATGTAGCATCAGTAGACTGTCACCCGTAAACTATCAATACCATGGATTTAGCATCAGTAGACTGTTACCAGTAAACTATCACTACCTTGAATGTAGCATCAGTAGACTGTCACCAGTAAACTTTCAATACCTTGCACGGTTAGAAACTAACAGGTTTTTGTCCACTAGTCCTTATAATGATAACATATAGCAAAACCCTTGAAATGGGCCAATTTGTACTAGTCCTTAGGATACCTTTACTGTTGGGCAGTTTGGTAAGGACTACAGGACTAGTGCATATTTCTAACGCTGCCTTGGATGTGGGGCGTGCATATAAGTAGATACAGAGTTGATGTAATATATCACATTGATGAATATAGCTGGTATATATTGATGTATATTACAGGGCCTGCATATTAGTACATACTGAGATGGTATGTATTGATGCATATCACAGGGTCTGCATATCAGGACATACAGAGTTGGTATGTATGGATATATATAGCTGGTATATATTGTAGATAATGACTTGTACAGAATGTTATTGTTTTAATGTTGTTTATTTCCTCATAACCTCTTATCAGGTATTTAACATTCAGGGAAGGAGTGAGATGTATCAGTGGAAGACGTTGATGGAACGGGTTCCTGTTCAAGATAGACATGACCTTGACCTTTGTTGCGTCGTTCTGCAGTCAGGCTGCACACGTTCATGCTGATCATTCCCAATTTGGATGACAAATTCAATTTCTCTTCTATCATGATTCTTAGGATGAAGCAAGTTTCTGGTGCATATTACCTGTGTTTATCGATTGTGGTGTATTCGAGAAGATTATTTTTCTAGAACAGTTGATCTATGACTGTGATTGGCAGCATCTTGACACCATGCTGCTTGTGCTATTTACCAAAAATGCCTTTCAGCCAATGTAGGCTACGTTCATTTCAAACACACCCGTTAACTCTTGTTTACTTCAGACTGCCTGTTTCTGTAGACAGTTGACTTCAGATTGCAAGTTTCTGTAGACGGTTGACTTCAGATTGCCAGTTTCTGTAGACAGTTGACTTCAGATTGCCAGTTTCTGTAGACAGTTGACTTCAGATTGCCAGTTTCTGTAGACGGTTGACTTCAGATTGCCAGTTTCTGTAGGCAGTTGACTTCAGATTGCCAGTTTCTGTAGACAGTTGACTGACGTCAGATTGTCAGTTTCTGTAGACAGTTGACTTCAGATTGTCAGTTTCTGTAGACAGTTGACTTCAGATTGCCAGTTTCTGTAGACGGTTGACTTCAGATTGCCAGTTTCTGTAGGCAGTTGACTTCAGATTGCCAGTTTCTGTAGACAGTTGACTGACGTCAGATTGTCAGTTTCTGTAGACAGTTGACTTCAGATTGTCAGTTTCTGTAGACAGTTGACTTCAGATTGTCAGTTTCTGTAGACAGTTGACTGACGTCAGATTATCAGTTTCTGTAGACAGTTGACTTCAGATTGTCAGTTTCTGTAGACAGTTGACTTCAGATTGTCAGTTTCTGTAGACAGTGAACAAGACACTTTTTTCCAACACATCATGTGGGTTTCTGAAGGGAGGGACAGGTTGCATGTATCATGTGCTCTCCTTGAAATGTGTTTATTTCTTCAATAATTCTCAATGTAATGTTGGAAATGTAATGCATGCATTTTTCTACTCTTTGATTTCTTTCATTTTTTTGGACAATATTCGGCTTGTACCATATTGGATATACCATTTAGTCTCCTGAAAGTTTCAAGATGAATCAACCAATTGTTTTGCCATCAGTAGGCCCCTGTCTTTGTGTTTTGGAATTTTGTATTTTACTGCTGCCACTGACTAGGAAAATGAAAGTTTATTTTCCATCCAATTGTTATGATGTCTAGGAATGTGCACCTCATTTTGTTTTGTTTTTATATATTGTGATGACCATATCAATGACATACATATGACAGAGTGTTTTAGACAGCAGTCTGCATTGCCCAACTAGAAACTGCCTGTTAGAAACACCAGTCCCGCCAGTGTTCCTTCCCAGCAACAGTGATACGTTTATGTTGAAATATACAAAAGAATTCCATGACTTATGTACGCCATAGGAATGGTCTCCTAATTTCACCCACCTATTTTACACACATGTATATTACACACACCTTCTATTTTAAACACCTGTATATTAAACACACCTTCTATTTTACACACCTGTATACTAAACACACCTATTTTACACACTTGTATATTAAACACACCTATTTTACACACTGGTATATTAAACACACCTTCTATTTTACACACCTGTATACTAAACACACCTATTTCACACACCTGTATACTAAACACACCTATTTTACACACTGGAAAATTAAACACAGCTATTTTACACCCCTGTATATTAAACACACCTTCTATTTTACCAGAGCTCCAGATAAGCTTTTGTTGTTGTGGGTATTTTACCCATGCATGTTAAAATCATTGGGTATCAGTAATTCTATCTGGGTATTCAAATTTCTGTTACCCACTAGTTTTTACACATGTGGGTATTTAAGTTAAATATTTAAAACCACTATCCATCTAGTCCCTGCAAACTGGTGTCGTGTGGATTTGAGAGCTTTATAGGACTCAAAAATACCACGATACTTCCACAAGAAAGTGTGTTGGCAAATGATCGTCTATAATTTCAAAATAAGTTACTGATTTGCTAATCGAATACGCAGGGTTACTTCACAATATTTTGATGATACTCACAAGTATTATTTTTTGTAGCTTATCTGTAATGTTCGTTGCGTATATGATATGCTTAGATTTTATTTTACTGCGTATTACTGCATTTCTACTGCGTATTTTACACAGATACGCAGCTTATCTTGAGCTGTTTTACACACTTGTATATTATACACACCTATTTCACACACCTGTATATTAAACACACCTATTTTACACACTGGAAAATTTAACACACCTATTCTACACCCCTGTATATTAAACACACCTTCTATTTTAAACACCTGTATATTAAACACACCTTCTATTTCACAACCCTGTATATTAAACACAGCTATTTCACACCCCTGTATATTAAACACAGCTATTTCACACCCCTGTATATTAAACACAGCTATTTCACACCCCTGTATATTAAACACAGCTATTTCACACCCCTGTATACACACCTTCTATTTTACACCCCTGTATATTAAACACAGCTATTTCACACCCCTGTATATTAAACACAGCTATTTCACACCCCTGTATACACACCTTCTATTTTACACCCCTGTATGGCTCCTCCTTTTCCCTGGTGTGTTGGTTTCTGCAGAACTGATTCACGTGTTCCAGGCCGTGTTCCAGGCCGTGCTCCGTGGGTCTTGGCAGTCAGTAACAGTAAGATAAGATTCTAGGATTCAGGATGTTGTATTTATTTAATGAGCTGCTGATAAGGTTAAGTTGAGACTGGGAAAGCAATATTTCAGTAAATCCGATCTCAGACACGTGTGACTGAAGGAAGGGTCCACGCTCTGTGTCGTGTGTTGATTGTGTGGGACTCCCGAAACGTGTAGACGTGAGACTGAAGGGTCCACTGTCTGTATCGTGTGTTGATTGTGTGTTGAACCCGAAACGTGTAGAAGTGAGAGCACAGCCACAAATGAAGTCTAAAGATTTCATGTAATCAAAAGGTTTTGGGACACTTAAGAAACAGTCATAGTTTTCTCTCTAGTCACATGAACAACTGTAAAACATCTCATTCACTTTTGAAAGACAACTTTCTCCTCAAAATAAGCCATCATATGAGTATTTACAATGTTTGTGTGATGCTATACCCTGTTATAGCGTCCGAAAACGTATGACATCTGAAAACCTATGATCCGACGATAATCAAAAAGTATACTGATTATGTACAATCTACAATCTAGACTTCACATTTCATATTTATTCTTTTCTCTTCCGTTTGGCAATGACTAAATGTTTGTTCCATTATTTGTGAATTATTTCTACACAATGTATCTATGCTGAATTTCCTGTACAAGAACCTATTTTATTTATATATCACAAGAAGCATATCTTTTGATGAATAAAAGCTGATCTGTACCACACCAGTGTCCTGTTTGCTGTGATTTGGTTGTTGGCTGTTTAAAGGGCAAGTTCACACGGAAATGAACCTATTTTTCTTGTACTTTTTCTACATTAAAAGTGTTAACCTAGTAGTGTCATAGACAAAAATATAAAAACATCACAATTGATTAACATATTTTTTGCATTTTTGCATTATTTCACATTTACCAAGTGTTCTATTTCCATAACAAAAACACCATGGCTTATGCCCCTTGCAATATGACGTCATTGGTGCCAATTGATAAACATTATGACGTCATCATGCTTTGTTAGAGCTGCTTCACATGGTGTAGGTACAGGTGTGTGATTCTAGCGTCTCAGATGCCAGCCAGCATAGTGTTATGCTGAGTCACCACTGCGCCGGAGTGTGTCGTAGGCCATGTTGTTTTACCGCAAACTGGTACTTGATATCTTTTGCGTTGAGAATAGACAGGGACCCAGTTGAATTGGCACCAATTAGATTCATAATCTAAGGGGGAAAAACGAAGGCCTCATAACGGCATATCATTTTCACAGTATTGTGAGCTTCCTACTTTCACTGCGGAAAAAGTGAGTGTATATTTTCAAACACAGATACTAACTAATTCTAAAATTGCGTTTTGTTTAGAAAAAGAAAGAAAGTGATTTTTGCGTGTACACTTCCCCTTTAACGCCGCACTCAGCAATATTCCAGCTATATGACGGCAGTCTGTAAATAATCGAGTCTGGACCAGACAGTCCAGTGATTAATATCATGATCATCGATCCACGCAATTGGGATCGATGACATGCATCAACCAAGTCAGCGAGCCTGACCACCCGATCCCGTTAGTCGCCTTTTACGACAAGCATAGGCACCTTTCACAGCAAGCATGGGTTGCTGAAGACATACTACCCCGGAATCTTCACAGGTGAGGTAGCGCTGACATTGTGAGTGGAAGTTACCCTTCTTTGAAAAATGGTTCTTTGATATCTTCGCCATGGTACTAACACTCAGCAATATTCCATCTATATGATGGTCTGCCTGTAAATAATTGAGACAATCCAGCGATTGATGTCATGAGCATTCATCCACACACATACACATACATGGGAGCCGTGCCAATTTACACTTTTCAGAGGGGTACATAGAATACGTGATCTAGACTAACAGTTGGTTGAGTGGGTTAGATTGCTGACTGTGTGGTAGTGAATAGGTGCCTCACTCTGGCAGTGTGGGTTCAAATCCTTGATGGGACTCAACCGAAAATAGTACTAGAATCTGTACTTTACTAAGAAAGTGTTATCCCAAATATAACATTGGACCTAGTACACATGTAGCCTGCGTGTAGCCTCCAGCTCTCTTTTACAAAATGGCGTGTTCACTGTCATCAGTACGCTGGATTTTACGATGGGACTTACGATTCAGAGATCGTGTATACATAAACGTGACATGTAAGTAATCAGAAACATATTTACAATCTATGTACTGTTATTTGTTGTTATAATTTTCACTGAAACCAACGGAAATAGTCAGAAATTCCGATAAATACCGTTGTTGTGCGTGATTTTGCGTCACACAGGACGGTAACTTTGACAATTTCTGTTGAAAATATCAAATCATTGCAATGTATCTATTTTAAATTCCCTAATTCTTCCTACGATTCTCTTCCCATGCATATTCTGAAAATGTTGAGCCAATATCTTGAACGAATAGACGATGGATAGCTCAAAATAGGAGAAAATGCTACACTGTGTAAAATCTGAATTTTGCTTACATTTCAAATGAGTGCAGTTTTTCGAGCACAGCGTTCGTTTTTACACCAAACTTATTTTGCTTGATTTCATCTAGCCACTTTGTATTGGTGACAAAGACCATTGGTCATTTGATTCTAAAATGTATGAGGAATTCAAGGATGTATGTATCGCAGCTAAGTTTGAAATATACGTGATGTTACAGGCGTCTCATAACCGGTGTACCTGAAATGTGATTTTGTAAACACTAATATTGAAGAAAGTTCACTTCGGCGTTTGTGTTTGCATATTGACCAAAACATTTGAAAAGATTGTAGGGTTATCGAAGACGTTTTGGAATGATCATTGAAGATTTGATAAAAGACACATTCCCGTGATCACTAATATGCTATTTTTTAAATTCATTTCTCCGAGTAAATATCCTAAATTTAGATTTCAAAACATGCTGTAAATAACGCTGCGAGTGGTGATTTAGCAATGTGTAAAAAATGGCGACATTTACGATGTACCTAATTTTCAGGTCATTTTTAGTACTTTAACTTGGCCTAAAATGCCAGTGGATGATACCACAGAACAGGGAATTTCCCACCTTATTCAAAACTGTAAAGTGTATTTGTATGGGTGTGCATTTTGAATTTTATTAGACTTCAAAGTGAGGGTTGCAGAGGAGGGACATATATGTCCATGTGGCATCCAGGGGGTTAAGAAACTCAAAGAACACAGACAGCATGCAGCGTTTTCTCCTTTATTTCATCATACACTGATTGAGTCAGCATCCTGATTCAGTGAAGGATACACAGCATGTCGCTTTCCATTTCAGTAAAACATACACACTGGATTTCTGACAGTCTCACATACAACCAATCTGTTCCTGTGACAAGCTTCCAAATACACACTTAGCACCTCCATCACAAGAGAGATAAGTAAATAGTGAAACAGAATCTAAAAATATATGATCCAGACTAAAAACACAGAATGTGCCTCTCTACACACGGTCAATATGCGTCACAGTTACATAAAATCTTTAAAATGATCATGATATGTATTGTGTACAATCAGGGTAGATATACAGTATAGCACATGGTGGTTATGGTAGATATACAGTATAGCACATGGTGGTTGGTTATGTGTATTGTGTAACAGATCAAGTGACACAGACAGTTTTATACACAACATACTAGGTCTCAGATGGGTAACACGTGGTTAGTCATGTGATATATTGTTTAATGACAAAAACTCACATTTTTCGCATTTCTTTTTGACGATGCACACATTCCTTTTGACTTGTTTATGTTTGAGTAAAGATAAAGCTTCAGTCAACTTCAGTGGGTGCATGATCTGATTGTTTGATACATGTATCTAAATAAGGGTTGGCCAGGGCTGCAGTAAAACAATAACCAATCAGACATTTTGTTTGCAACTCTTGAGACCTGCAGTGGGTACCTGGGTAGGGTCGGGTAATAGGGGGTTGGGTACCCGGGTAGGGTCGGGTAATAGGGGGTGGGTACCTGGGTAGGGTCGGGTAATAGGGGGTTGGGTACCCGGGTAGGGTCCGGTAATAGGGGGTGGGTACCCGGGTAGGGTCGGGTAATAGGGGGTTGTGTACCCGGGTAGGGTCGGGTAATAGGGGGTGGGTACCTGGGTAGGGTCGGGTAATAGGGGGATGGGTACCTGCGTAGGGTCGGGTAATAGGGGGTTGGGTACCCGGGTAGGGTCGGGTAATAGGGTGTCAGGTACCCACATAGTAAATTTGGACTCGTCCCAGCCATACACACATGGAACAATTCTGTGCTGTCTACATATGGAATATCTGGTACATCACTCTACAATCAGGGTAGGTATGGTATATACAGTATAGCACATGGTGGTTAAGATGTATATTGTGTAACAGATCAAGTGACACAAATCTACACATAGTATCACATAGTATCTAATCATGCTCCAATAATAGTAACTTTTTTAAATTTTGATATGACAAATAAAAAGCTGACTTCAGACTACAAGTATAGCAAAGTGTACCAGCAAAAGTGGAGTTATATCCCTCCATGAACATAAATATATTCTGCCCCCCAAAAATGCAAAAGTTGTAGAGCATAAAAATTTCACACACTGTCCTATAAACTGTCAGTATATCTACATCCTACTGGCGATTTCACACACTGTGCTACAAAGCTCTGTATCACACACTATCGTATTGCGATCATATCAGATATTACAGGGTATTAGTAATGTTGGGCTGCACTAAGGCCATATTATAAGTTGTCGAAGTGATGTAAAAGTCCAAATGAACAACAAACATTGGAAACCAAGGAAACAACTGAACACATGGAGAAATATTTCACAAACAGCTCAAGGACTGTTGACTTAGATTAGATCACTGAAACAAAATGCTAGATTGTATCACAAACATAACAGTCATCTTTGGAGATACACATTCAGAAAGACACTGAAATAACTATATACACAAACTTGGTTCATCAATCTTAATATATCCTCTCCAAGTGCACAGATGACACAATCAATCACTCCTATAACACAATCACTCTTTAATCACAGTTGATCGTCCTTCCACAGGGTGGGAAGAACTTCAATCAGAGCAAACACCTGACCGCAAGAATCATAGATATCTAACACAATTAAACAAAATAAAAACTCCAGGCACTCATAGTATATTAAGCAGAGACAGTCCCACCTACATACATGACATGTTCACATGGACTTGGCCCACCTGCAGACATGACATGTTCACGTGGACTTGGCCCACCAATAGACATGACATGTTCACGTGGACTTGGCCCACCTGCAGACATGACATGTTCACGTGGACTTGGCCCACCAATAGACATGACATGTTCACATGGACTTGGCCCACCTGCAGACATGACACGTTCACATGGACTTGGCCCACCTGCAGACATGACATGTTCACATGGACTTGGCCCACCTGCAGACATGACATGTTCACATGGACTTGGCCCACCTACATACATGACATGTTCACATGGACTTGGCCCACCTGCAGACATGACATGTTCACATGGACTTGGCCCACCTGCAGACATGACATGTTCACATGGACTTGGCCCACCTGCAGACATGACATGTTCACATGGACTTGGCCCACCTACATACATGACATGTTCACATGGACTTGGCCCACCTGCAGACATGACATGTTCACATGGACTTGGCCCACCTGCAGACATGACATGTTCACATGGACTTGGCCCACCTGCAGACATGACATGTTCACATGGACTTGGCCCACCTGCAGACATGACATGTTCACATGGACTTGGCCCACCTGCAGACATGACATGTTCACGTGGACTTGGCCCAGCTGTAGATTATGACACTGCTACTGCTACTCCATCTACACCGATGTCTCCGTAGTGCTGAGCCTGTGTGGCTCCTCCGGCTCCAGACTTAGATTCCAGCTTCCATGACAAGCTTCCGGAACCTCTCCAGCCTCAGCACTCTCATCACCAGTCATCCTCCTCTCTCTGCTGGCTGGTTGGCGACCAGCACTCTCATCACCAGTCATCCTCCTCTCTCTGCTGGCTGGCCAGCGACCAGCACTGTCAATTCTGTTGCCAGTAAGTGACGGGCTTTGTTCTGCTGACCTTCTGGCAGCTGTCTTGTCAACTGTCGGAGAGAACAACGGATTGCTGTAGCTGGCCTCCCCAAGTCTGCCACCGGGACTCTGGGACCAACCATCATTCCTGTTGCCCTCAGATGCCACCGACCATCTTGGATTCCAAGCAGCATTGGAGAGAGACAACCTGTCAGTCACCAGGCTGTCATGTGACCGTGACCGTTCTTTCAGAGCCTTAAACTCCGATCTTGGATGCCGAAGCTTTTCCCTTGCCTTGTCAGCGGGATGTCGTCTCTGCGTGTACCGGTGACCGGCACCTTCTGGCACAGATGTCCCAGTCATGACACCAGCTGCTGATGGGGCTGCCCCATCAAGTCCACTGTGAGGGTTAGGGTTAGGGAGAGAGTTATGGCTGTGGCTTTGCTGCTGGTGTCCTGGGGAACGTCTTTCTGTTCTGTGCCTTGACCGCGGATAACGACTCTGTCCTGCAGTGGCCCCAGGTGAATAAGGCCCTCTATTCAGCACGGTCTCTGACTGGGAAATCTGACGGTTATAGCCCTGACCTGTAGCATCTGCCAAGACGAGATTGCCCATACTGACTGCTCGGCCTCCTGATGTCATCTCAGAGAGCACAGTGGGAGGAGCTACACTGAGGGGTTTGTGAAGAGGCAGCAGGTTATCTACACTCACGGCCCGCCCAAGTCCTGACCCACTCCTCTTTCTGAAGTGTGGCCGGCCTCCTTCAGCCAACTTGACAGGGTTCGGGTTAGGGTTAGGGTTGACAGGGCTTTCTTCTGCACGGCTTTCACTCTGGACCCCTGGATGTCTCTCTGAACAAGGTGTAGAGGGAGAGATGTTCCCATCGCCTGCATGGTTGTCTTCTCCAGGACCGTCACAAGGTGGCACTTCCTCTTCGTCCTCATCCTTCAGTGGGAGGGTAAACTCTGCTGCTGGGTAGGGGGGCGGGGGGTCGTTGTGCAGCCCTGCCACCAGGCTGTAGGGGGGCGGGGCTGTCATGAAGCCTGCGGACTCCACAGAATAAAACACAGCGTTCACCTCCCATGGCTGCTCCGGGTACCGCCGACTTCTCCAGTGGGATCTGGACCCAGACCTTCTCTCATGACCAGTCGGGTCCAGGTCGGCATTCTGCTGATATTTCTGTCTGCGTCGGATGACAACAAACATGGCGATGATGAGGATAGAGGTGACGACAACGCAGCCGCAGACAACACCGGCGATAGTCCCTGCTTTTAGTGAAGACGAAGAAGTGGAGTCGTCATCTGGGGAAGGGTCAAACATAACATATTAGTAGCCATGGTAACCCATTGTTGGGAAACAAGGCCATACAGTAGCCCTGGCAACAATAGATAGAAATCAGGGCCATGCAGAAGCCAGGGCAACAATATGTAAGACACAAATACACAGTAGCTATGGCAACAGTAGGTATGAACCAGAGACTTACAGTAGCCATGGTAACAATAGGTAGAAATCAGGGCCATACAGTAGCCATAACAACAGTATGTAAGACATCAGAAATACACATTAGCCATGGTAACATTAGATAGAAAAACAGAGACTCACAGTAGCCGATGTTGACTCCCACATACTCCATGCGGAAGCCCTGTCTGTTGCCTGAACCATCAGATCGGAACTTCAGGAACAGCACACTGCCGCTGGAGGTGACTATTGGAGTTTCAAGACCACACCACTTTTTCAGCATTGGGTAGGAATCAGTGGCTCCTGAAATGACATAGACATAGGTAGACAATGCCAGAACCAAAGTATCTGAAAGAAGACTATCCATAACAGACTACACAAGGCCAACATGTGACACAGGAAGACTATCCATGACAGACTACACAAGGCCAACATGTGACACTGGAAGACTATCCATGACAGACTACACAAGGCCAACATGTGACACTGGAAGACTATCCATGACAGGAAAGACAAGGCCAACATGTGACACAGGAAGACTATCCATGACAGACTACACAAGGCCAACATGTGACACAGGAAGACTATCCATGACAGACTACACAAGGCCAACATGTGACACAGGAAGACTATCCATGACAGGCAAGACAAGGCCAACCAGTGACATAGGAAAACTATCCATAACAGACTACACAAGCCCAACCAGTGAAACATGGAGACTATCCATGACAGGCTACACAAGGCCAACATGTGACATAGGGAGACTTGTGTCACCCACCATCATAGGCAACACAAGGCCAACATGTGACATAGGGAGACTTGTGTCACCCACCATCATAGGCAACACAAGGCCAACATGTGACCTAGAGAGACTTGTGTCACCCACCATCATAGGCAACACAAGGCCAACATGTCACCTAGGGAGACTTGTGTCACCCACCATCATAGGCAACACAAGGCCAACATGTGACCTAGGGAGACTTGTGACACCCACCATCATAGGCAACACAAGGCCAACATGTGACCTAGGGAGACTTGTGTCCCCGACCATCATAGGCAACACAAGGCCAACATGTCACATAAGGAGACTTGTGTCACCCATATCGTAGGCAACACAAGGCCAACATGTGAGATAGGGAGACTTGTGTCACCCACCATCATAGGCAACACAAGGCCAACATGTCACCTAGGGAGACTTGTGTCACCCACCATCATAGGCAACACAAGGCCAACATGTGACCTAGGGAGACTTGTGTCCCCCACCATCATAGGCAACACAAGGCCAACATGTCACATAAGGAGACTTGTGTCACCCACCATCATAGGCAACACAAGGCCAACATGTGACCTAGGGAGACTTGTGTCCCCCACCATCATAGGCAACACAAGGCCAACATGTAACATAAGGAGACTTGTGTCACCCACCATCATAGGCAACACAAGGCCAACATGTGAGATAGGGAGACTTGTGTCACCCACCATCATAGGCAACACAAGGCCAACATGTCACCTAGGGAGACTTGTGTCACCCACCATCATAGGCAACACAAGGCCAACATGTGACTTAGGGAGACTTGTGTCACCCACCATCATAGGCAACACAAGGCCAACATGTGACATAGGGAGACTTGTGTCACCCACCATCATAGGCAACACAAGGCCAACATGTGACATAGGGAGACTTGTGACACCCACCATCATAGGCAACACAAGGCCAACATGTGAAATAAAGAGACTTGTGTCACCCACCATCATAGGCAACACAAGGCCAACATGTGACCTAGGGAGACTTGTGTCACCCACCATCATAGGCAACACAAGGCCAACATGTGACCTAGGGAGACTTGTGTCACCCACCATCATAGGCAACACAAGGCCAACATGTGACATAGGGAGACTTGTGTCACCCACCATCATAGGCAACACAAGGCCAACATGTGACATAAGGAGACTTATGTCACCCATATCATAGGCAACACAAGGCCAACATGTGACATAGGGAGACTTGTGTCACCCACCATCATAGGCAACACAAGGCCAACATGTGACATAAGGAGACTTGTGTCAGCCACCATCATAGGCAACACAAGGCCAACATGTGAGATAGGGAGACTTGTGTCACCCACCATCATAGGCAACACAAGGCCAACATGTGACCTAGGGAGACTTGTGTCACCCATCATCATAGGCAACACAAGGCCAACATGTCACATAAGGAGACTTGTGTCACCCACCATCATAGGCAACACAAGGCCAACATGTGACATAGGGAGACTTGTGTCACCCACCATCATAGGCAACACAAGGCCAACATGTGACCTAGAGAGACTTGTTTCACCCACCATCATAGGCAACACAAGGCCAACATGTGACCTAGGGAGACTTGTGTCACCCACCATCATAGGCAACACAAGGCCAACATGTGACATAGGGAGACTTGTGTCACCCACCATCATAGGCAACACAAGGCCAACATGTGACATAGGGAGACTTGTGTCCCCGACCATCATAGGCAACACAAGGCCAACATGTGACACAGGGAGACTTGTGTCACCCACCATCATAGGCAACACAAGGCCAACATGTGACACAGGGAGACTTGTGTCACCCACCATCATAGGCAACACAAGGCCAACATGTGACACAGGGAGACTTGTGTCACCCACCATCATAGGCAACACAAGGCCAACATGTGACACAGGGAGACTTGTGTCACCCACCATCATAGGCAACACAAGGCCAACATGTGACACAGGGAGACTTGTGTCACCCACCATCATAGGCAACACAAGGCCAACATGTAACATAAGGAGACTTGTGTCACCCACCATCATAGGCGACACAAGGCCAACATGTGACATAGGGAGACTTGTGTCACCCACCATCATAGGCAACACAAGGCCAACATGTGACCTAGGGAGACTTGTGTCCCCCACCATCATAGGCAACACAAGGCCAACATGTGAAATAAAGAGACTTGTGTCACCCACCATCATAGGCAACACAAGGCCAATATGTGAAATAAAGAGACTTGTGTCACCCACCATCATAGGCAACACAAGGCCAACATGTGACCTAGGGAGACTTGTGTCACCCACCATCATAGGCAACACAAGGCCAACATGTAACATAAGGAGACTTGTGTCACCCACCATCATAGGCAACACAAGGCCAACATGTGAAGTAAAGATACTTGAGTCACCCACCATCGTAGCCTATCATGTAGTCAAACCCGCAGTTCTCCTTGGACTCGATGTCTGAGTTCAGGACTGTGACGCGGATGTAGGAGGAGATGTTGGTTCGGAGGCGCCAGGAGCAGCTGACATCACTTAAAGGAAAAGAAGCCTGCTAGAAAGTTCAGAAACATCAGTAACGTCGCAGTCACATCAGTAATGTCACAGTAGCATCAGTAACATCACAGTCACATATGTAACATTACAGTAACATCAGTAACGTCACAATAAAATCAGTAACATCACAGTAACATCAGTAATGTCGCAGTAACATGAGTCACATCAGTAACATCAGTAACGTCACAGTAACATTAGTAACTTAACAGTTACATCAGTAATTTCACAGTAACAGTAACATCGCAGTAACATTAGTATCGTCACAGTAACATCACAGTAACATCAGTAATATTGCTGTGACATCGCAGTAACATCAGTAACGTCACAGTAACATCAGTAATGTCACAGTTACATTGCAGTAACATCACAGTCACATCAGTAACATCACAGTAACATCAGTTACATCACAGTAACATCAGTAACATCAGTAACGTCAAAGTAACATCAGTAACGTCACAATAACATCACAGTAACATCAGTAACGTCACCGTAACACCAGTAACATCACAGTCATATCACTAACATCACAGTAACATCAGTAACGTCAAAATAACATCAGTAACGTCACAGTAACATCACAGTAACATCAGTCACATCACAGTAACATCAGTAACGTCACAGTAACATCAGTAACATCACAGTAACATCAGTAATATCGCAGTCACATCAGTAACATCGGTCACATCAGTAACATCACAGTAACATCAGTAACGTCAAAGTTACATTACAGTAACAGTAACGTTGCAGTAACATTAGTAACGTCACAGTAACATCACAGTAACATCAGTAATATTGCAGTGACATTGCATTAACATCAGTTATGTCACAGTAACAGTAACGTCGCAGTAACATTAGTAACGTCACAGTAATATCACAGTAACATCAGTAATATTGCAGTGACATCGCATTAACATAAGTTATGTCACAGTAACATCAGTAACATCGCAGTCACATCATTAACGTCACGTAACATCAGTAACGTCACCGTAACATCAGAAACGTCGCAGTCACATAAGTAACATCACAGTCAAATCAGTAACATGGGAATCACATCAGTAATATCACAGTAACATCAGTAACATCAGTAATGTCACAGTCGCATAAGTAACATCGCAGTCACATCAGTAACATCACAGTCACATCAGTAACATCACAGTCACATCAGTAATGTCACAGTCACATCAGTAGCATGGGAGTCACATCAGTAACATCACAGTCACATCAGTAGCATGGGAGTCACATCAGTGTTGTCGCAGTCACATCAGTAACATCAGTCACATCAGTAACGTCACAGTAACATTAGTAACTTAACAGTTACATCAATAATTTCACAGTAACAGTAACGTCGCAGTAACATTAGTAACGTCACAGTAACATTACAGTAACATCAGTAATATTGCAGTGACATCGCAGTAACATCAGTAACGTATCAGTACTGATGTTACTGTGATATTACTGATCTGACTCCCATGTTACTGATTTGACTGTGATGTTACTTGTGTGACTGTGATGTTACTGATGTGACTGTGATGTTACTGGTGTGACTGTGATGTTACTGATGTGACTGTGACGCTACTGATGTGACTGTGATGTTATTGTGATGTTACTGATGTGACTGCGGCATTACTGATGTTACTATAATGTTACTGATGTAACTGTGATGTTACTGATGTAACTGTGATGTTACTGATAAGACTGTGATGTTACTGATGTGACTGTGATGTTACTGATGTGACTGTGATGTTACTGATGTGACTGTGATGTTACTTAGACGTTACTGATGTTACTACAGTCGTGCCTCGTTTATATGGACAGATGCGTCATTTAACAATTCGTCCGTATAAACGAATTTCTGTATAACTGAAACCAGCTTCTTACTGGAGGAGTTACTTCCCTTCAGTTATGCAACTCATGACAGATGACAGAGCAAACAGATACATCCACTCAATCTTTATTCATAAACGTTTCAAAAAGTCTTTCACGGACGTTTGAACTGTCTCCAATTGTCGATTTTCCTATGGTATGTCCAAATTCAGTGCCATAATGCTTACTGATGGTTTCTAAACTTGCTGATGGGTGTTTTTCTTTAAACAGACAAATTTCCCTTTTTTCGCGTGCTGTAACTGCGTGTCACTTACGTTTCGCTGGTTGACAGGCCATACTTACACAACTTTGATCTCACCTTACTTACTTACTTACTTACTTACTTTGGAGATTTAACGTGCGCTTTCCGACTGAAGCGTATTTCGCACACGGGCCCTGCCAGGCAATTTATTGTGTTTCCGAAAGAGGCGAAAGTGGTCTGTGCAACCCAAGAGGGGGCTTTAGGGGTTGCTTATATAGAATTGGGGAATTTTGAGATTTGGAATAGATGCCGATGGGGTTAGGGGGGAGAACTAAGGGAGCTGGGTATGGTGGATGTTTGTGATTTTGATTTGGTAGATTATTGTGTTTTTAGATGCGTTTTATTAGTTACGCCTAAGGCCTTGAAGTTTTCTAGTTTATTTTGTGGGTTTAGTATTGCTTCTAGAGTGAGAGCCTTGTTTAGATTGAGGGTAGTTTGTAATGCGGTTTGATGTGTTAGATAGTGTGTGCAGTGGATGAGTGCGTGTTCTGGGGTTTCTAGTTGTTTGCAGTGTGGGCAGTTACCTGTGGTGTGTTTAGCTGCTTTATCGGCGTTTTCATTACCGTATATTCCTACGTGGGCGGGTATCCACAAGAAGGTTATTTGTTTGCCTGCCTTAGTTAGGTCGTTGGAGCTTTTAAGTATTTGATTTATTAATTTAGGTTGGTTTTTGGTATTTTTGTTTTGGAGGGCTTGCAGTCCACTTAGGGAGTCGGTAAGTATTAGGATTTGTTTGTGGTTTTTGGATTCTTGATTATGGAGGGCTGAGGCCATGCCCATTAGTTCTGCAGTGAATATAGATTGGTTGTTAGGGAGTCGGTAAGATTGTTTGGATATAACTGGTTGTGTGGTATGGACTCCGAAACATGTGTGTTTGGAGGTCGGATCTGAAGATCTGTCCGTGTAAATGTGACACCAATTTGGCCAATTTTCGTGTATGTATGCTTGTGTGGTGGTTTTAGCTATGTTTGGGTCGGTTTGTTTATTTATTTGGCTAGCTAGTGTTGTGTCTATTTGGGGTATTTTAAATTTAGGGGTGAAGATATTTGATTGTTTGCAGTTTTGTTTAAGATTTTTAATTTGGTGTTCATTTAGGTAGTTTGTTATTCTTTGGGATATTGGGGTAAGTAAGGGGTGTTTATGAGCTAGAGCTTGGTTTTTGGGGCTGATGTTTTGGTTTATTAAGTTTTGAAAGGGAGGATTTGATTGGGACGCGGCCCAGAAATTTAAGCTTAGCTGTTCCCTGCGTAGACTTAGTGGCATTTCCCCTGTTAAGGCCTGAAGTGAGGTGTAGGAGGTGCCATGTTGGGTACGTGTAATTAGTTTGAGAGCCTGATATTGTATTGAGTCAAGTTTTTTAGATAGAGAGTTGTTTAGGAAGTTGCATATGGCGCAGCCGTAGTCTAGTTTTGATCTAATTAGTGATATGTAGAGAGAGAGGAGGGTATCTTTGGAGGCTCCCCAGTTAGAGCCAGTTAGGCATCTTAGGGTGTTTAGGTCTTTACTGCATTTAGTTGTTAGGTTTTGGATGTGAGCATCCCAGGTGAGATGTTCATCGAAAATAAGTCCTAGAATTTGGTTTGTTTTTTGAAATTTGATTGTTTGGTTGTTTAGCTGGAGGATTGGGGAGGCGGGTTTCAGGTTTTCATGTTTGAATACTACTCCTGTTGTTTTTTCTGAGTTAAGGGAGAAGCCCCATTTGTCAGCCCATTGTTGTATTTTATTAAGAGATTTTTGGAGTAAATTTTGGGCCATTTTCACCTCTGACCTCCACAGACGCCATATTTATCGAAGGGGATTACATGTACAATAAACAAGCTCATCTCAAACGTAACTCAGTGTCACTTGGTTAATTGACTTCTCACGAATCAAAGGATTACCACCAGTGGAAGGATTACCACCAGCGGAAGTGTATTGTCTGGATAAGTGAGACAATTTTGTGTGCTTTCAGTGTTTTGTTTATGAAAATGACCGTCCGGTTCCGGAAACTGAATTTCCGGATATACGGGTAAATTTATATAGTAATTATTTCGTTTTGAATGGAAATCGTCCGGGAACCGAGGTTTCCGGATATCTGAAGTCCGTATAAGCGGGGCATGACTGTATGATGTTACTGATGTGACTGTGATGTTACTTATGTGACTGTGACATTACTGATGTTACTGCAACGTTACTGATGTTACTGTGACCTTACTGATGTTACTATGATGTTACTTATGTGACTGTGACATTACTGATGTAACTTATCCAGATATGTATGAATTGCTAATATTACTTTTCGATGTTATACTAATTTCTGATACTGTTAATGGGCTTCAAACACAAATAGACATATTGTTTCAGTATACAATCTCCTGGAAACTAACTGTTAATACAGATAAAATGAAAATTGTTGTTTTTAGAAAGGGGGGTCCTCTTGCATCCAGGGAAAAATGGGCAACAAATTAATGTTGAAAAAACTTATAAATACCTTGGTGTCATTTTTCCTTTTAATCTGAAACTAAATCACCTCGTCAACGATCTTGCGCTACGAGCTAAGAGAGCCCTCATTACTTTATTTGTTGTTGTTGATAAACTCGGTGTGTCTTCCCCGTCTCTTTTATGGTTCAGAGATTTGGGGTCTCGAAAAATATCATATCTTGGAAAAAATTCACTTAACTGCATGTAAACGATTCTTAAATGTTGGCAAATCTACCCCAGATTGTATGGTGTATGGTGAATATGGAAGACATCCCTTATATATCTGTTCTTATGTACGCGGTCTAAAATATTGGTTAAAGATTACAGAAATGTCACCTGATCGTATTCCACGTAAATGTTATGAAATGCTGAAAAACCGCGACAATGTTGGTTATATAACATAGGTCACTAAAATCAGACAACTTTTATTTCTTCATGGATTGGATGTGTTTGGATTTACCAAGGTGTTGGAGATAAGACAGCATTTCTTAGTGTATTTAAACAAGTTGCATCTGATATGTTTATCCAAGAATGGAGAGATACATTGGAAAATAGTTCAAGATACGACCTTTATAAAACATTTAAATCCTGCTTATCTCCAGAACAGTACTTAAGAGAAATAACAGACAGAAAACTAAGAGTGTGTTTCCACGTTTTAGATTAGGTTTGAACAATCTAGTATGTAATACGGGTCGTTTTTCCTCAATTTAAAAAGATATGCGTTTTTGTCCTTTTTGTCCCACATTTATTGAAAACGAATACCATTCCATGCTTATCTGTCCATGTTATGAATCGCTCACAACAAAATATTTCCAAGGTTTACCCTAAAAAAACATCAATACACTAATCAAGCTCCTCCGTTTTGATGAAATATCTAACGAGCAACAAAAGAATACAATCCTATACATTAATTATAGTTTACGACTTCGCAACCGTCTTTGTACAAATGATGTTTAATTATTCTTGAGGTTATTTGCCTTTATTAATCAAATGCTTTAATATCCTCTTGTTGTGTTGTGATACAATTTATTTTTCACAAAATTGTATATATAAAAATGCATGTTTATACTTGTACAAAATTGTATAAATATAATATTATTGTGTGTATATGGGCCTATGGCCTGAATACAATCAATGATGATGATGATGATGATGATGTAGAACTGTGATGCTACTGTAACATCAGACACATCACAGTCACATCAGTAACATCACAGTAACATCAGTAATGTCACAGTGACATCAGTAACATCACAGTAACATCAGTAATGTCACAGTAACATCAGTAACATCACAGTCACATCAGTAATGTCACAGTAACATCAGTAATGCCGCAGTCACATCAGTAACATGACAGTAACATCAGTAATGTCACAGTAACATCAGTAACATCACAGTCACATCAGTAACATCACAGTAGCATCAGTAATGTCACAGTAACATCAGTAACATCAAAGTCACATCAGTAACATCACAGTCACATCAGTAACATCACAGTCACATCAGTAATGTCACAGTCACATCAGCAACATCACAGTCACATCAGTAACATCACAGTCACATCAGTAACATCACAGTCACATCAGTAACTTCACAGTAACATCAGTAATGTCACAGTAACATCAGTAACATCACAGTAACATCAGTAACACAACAGTCACATCAGTAACATCACAGTCACATCAGTAACTTCACAGTCACATCAGTAACTTCACAGTCACATCAGTAATGTCACAGTAACATCACAGTCACATCAGTAATGTCACAGTAACATCAGTAATGTCACAGTAATATCAGTAACATCACAGTCACATCAGTAACATCACAGTCACATCAGTAACTTCACAGTCACATCAGTAATGTCACAGTAACATCAGTAATGTCACAGTAACATCAGTAACGTCACAGTCACATCAGTAACATCACAGTCACATCAGTAACATCACAGTCACATCAGTAACGTCACAGTAACATCAGTAACATCACAGTAACATCAGTAGCGTCACAGTCACATCAGTAACATCACAGTCACATCAGTAACATCACAGTCACATCAGTAACATCACAGTCACATCAGTAACTTCACAGTCACATCAGTAATGTCACAGTCACATCAGTAACATCACAGTCACATCAGTAACATCACAGTCACATCAGTAACTTCACAGTCACATCAGTAATGTCACAGTCACATCAGTAATGTCACAGTAACATCAGTAACATCACAGTCACATCAGTAATGTCACAGTCACATCAGTAATGTCACAGTAACATCAGTAACATCACAGTCACATCAGTAACATCACAGTCACATCAGTAACTTCACAGTCACATCAGTAATGTCACAGTAACATCAGTAACATCACAGTCACATCAGTAATGTCACAGTAACATCAGTAATGTCACAGTCACATCAGTAACATCACAGTCACATCAGTAACATCACAGTCACATCAGTAACGTCACAGTAACATCAGTAACATCACAGTAACATCAGTAACGTCACAGTCACATCAGTAACATCACAGTAACATCAGTAACATCACAGTCACATCAGTAACATCACAGTCACATCAGCAACATCACAGTCACATCAGTAACATCACAGTCACATCAGTAACTTCACAGTCACATCAGTAATGTCACAGTAACATCAGTAATGTCACAGTAACATCAGTAACATCACAGTCACATCAGTAACATGACAGTCACATCAGTAGTGTCACAGTAACATCAGTAATGTCACAGTAACATCAGTAACATCACAGTCACATCAGTAATGTCACAGTAACATCAGTAATGTCACAGTAACATCAGTAATGTCACAGTAACATCAGTAACATCAGTAACATCACAGTAACATCAGTAACATCACAGTCACATCAGTAACATCACAGTCACATCAGTAATGTCCCAGTAACATCAGTAACATCAGTCACATCAGTAATGTCACAGTAACATCAGTAATGTCACAGTAACATCACAGTCACATCAGTAATGTCACAGTAACATCAGCAATGTCACAGTAACATCACAGTCACATCAGTAATGTCACAGTAACATCAGCAATGTCACAGTAACATCAGTAACATCACAGTAACATCAGTAACATCATAGTAACATCAGTAACATCACAGTCACATCAGTAACATCACAGTCACATAAGTAATGTCACAGTTACATCAGTAACATCACAGTCACATCAGTAATGTCACAGTACCATCAGTAATGTCACAGTAACATCAGTATCATCACAGTCACATCAGTAACTTCACAGTAACATCAGTAATGTCACAGTAACATCACAGTAACATCAGTAATGTCACAGTAACATCGGTAACATCACAGTAACATCAGTAACATCACAGTCACATAAGTAACATCACAGTCAAATCAGTAACATGGGAATCACATCAGTAATATCACAGTAACATCAGTAACCTTCCAGTAACATCAGTAATGTCACAGTCGCATAAGTAACATCGCAGTCACATCAGTAACATCACAGTCACATCAGTAACATCACAGTCACATCAGTAATGTCACAGCCACATCAGTAGCATGGGAGTCACATCAGTAACATCACAGTCACATCAGTAGCATGGGAGTCACATCAGTATTGTCGCAGTCACACCAGTAACATCAGTCACATCAGTAACGTCACAGTAACATTAGTAACTTAACAGTTACATCAATAATTTCACAGTAACAGTAACGTCACAGTAACATTAGTAACGTCACAGTAACATCACAGTAACATCAGTAATATTGCAGTGACATCGCAGTAACATCAGTAACGTATCAGTACTGATGTTACTGTGATATTACTGATCTGACTCCCATGTTACTGATTTGACTGTGATGTTACTTGTGTGACTGTGATGTTACTGATGTGACTGTGATGTTACTGATGTGACTGTGATGTTACTGATGTGACTGTGACGCTACTGATGTGACTGTGATGTTATTGTGATGTTACTGATGTGACTGCGGCATTACTGATGTTACTATGATGTTACTGATGTAACTGTGATGTTACTGATGTAACTGTGATGTTACTGATAAGACTGTGATGTTACTGATGTGACTGTGATGTTACTGATGTGACTGTGATGTTACTGATGTGACTGTGATGTTACTTAGACGTTACTGATGTTACTACAGTCGTGCCTCGTTTATATGGACAGATGCGTCATTTAACAATTCGTCCGTATAAACGAATTTCTGTATAACTGAAACCAGCTTCTTACTGGAGGAGTTACTTCCCTTCAGTTATGCAACTCATGACAGATGACAGAGCAAACAGATACATCCACTCAATCTTTATTCATAAACGTTTCAAAAAGTCTTTCATGGACGTTTGAACTGTCTCCAATTGTCGATTTTCCTATGGTATGTCCAAATTCAGTGCCATAATGCTTACTGATGGTTTCTAAACTTGCTGATGGGTGTTTTTCTTTAAACAGACAAATTTCCCTTTTTTCGCGTGCTGTAACTGCGTGTCACTTACGTTTCGCTGGTTGACAGGCCATACTTACACAACTTTGATCTCACCTTACTTACTTACTTACTTACTTACTTTGGAGATTTAACGTGCGCTTTCCGACTGAAGCGTATTTCGCACACGGGCCCTGCCAGGCAATTTATTGTGTTTCCGAAAGGGGCGAAAGTGGTCTGTGCAACCCAAGAGGGGGCTTTAGGGGTTGCTTATATAGAATTGGGGAATTTTGAGATTTGGAATAGATGCCGATGGGGTTAGGGGGGAGAACTAAGGGAGCTGGGTATGGTGGATGTTTGTGATTTTGATTTGGTAGATTATTGTGTTTTTAGATGCGTTTTATTAGTTACGCCTAAGGCCTTGAAGTTTTCTAGTTTATTTTGTGGGTTTAGTATTGCTTCTAGAGTGAGAGCCTTGTTTAGATTGAGGGTAGTTTGTAATGCGGTTCGATGTGTTAGATAGTGTGTGCAGTGGATGAGTGCGTGTTCTGGGGTTTCTAGTTGTTTGCAGTGTGGGCAGTTACCTGTGGTGTGTTTAGCTGCTTTATCGGCGTTTTCATTACCGTATATTCCTACGTGGGCGGGTATCCACAAGAAGGTTATTTGTTTGCCTGCCTTAGTTAGGTCGTTGGAGCTTTTAAGTATTTGATTTATTAATTTAGGTTGGTTTTTGGTATTTTTGTTTTGGAGGGCTTGCAGTCCACTTAGGGAGTCGGTAAGTATTAGGATTTGTTTGTGGTTTTTGGATTCTTGATTATGGAGGGCTGAGGCCATGCCCATTAGTTCTGCAGTGAATATAGATTGGTTGTTAGGGAGTCGGTAAGATTGTTTGGATATAACTGGTTGTGTGGTATGGACTCCGAAACATGTGTGTTTGGAGGTCGGATCTGAAGATCTGTCCGTGTAAATGTGACACCAATTTGGCCAATTTTCGTGTATGTATGCTTGTGTGGTGGTTTTAGCTATGTTTGGGTCGGTTTGTTTATTTATTTGGCTAGCTAGTGTTGTGTCTATTTGGGGTATTTTAAATTTAGGGGTGAAGATATTTGATTGTTTGCAGTTTTGTTTAAGATTTTTAATTTGGTGTTCATTTAGGTAGTTTGTTATTCTTTGGGATATTGGGGTAAGTAAGGGGTGTTTATGAGCTAGAGCTTGGTTTTTGGGGCTGATGTTTTGGTTTATTAAGTTTTGAAAGGGAGGATTTGATTAGGACGCGGCCCAGAAATTTAAGCTTAGCTGTTCCCTGCGTAGACTTAGTGGCATTTCCCCTGTTAAGGCCTGAAGTGAGGTGTAGGAGGTGCCATGTTGGGTACGTGTAATAGTTTGAGAGCCTGATATTGTATTGAGTCAAGTTTTTTAGATAGAGAGTTGTTTAGGAAGTTGCATATGGCGCAGCCGTAGTCTAGTTTTGATCTAATTAGTGATATGTAGAGAGAGAGGAGGGTATCTTTGGAGGCTCCCCAGTTAGAGCCAGTTAGGCATCTTAGGGTGTTTAGGTCTTTACTGCATTTAGTTGTTAGGGTTTGGATGTGAGCATCCCAGGTGAGATGTTCATCGAAAATAAGTCCTAGAATTTGGTTTGTTTTTTGAAATTTGATTGTTTGGTTGTTTAGCTGGAGGATTGGGGAGGCGGGTTTCAGGTTTTCATGTTTGAATACTACTCCTGTTGTTTTTTCTGAGTTAAGGGAGAAGCCCCATTTGTCAGCCCATTGTTGTATTTTATTAAGAGATTTTTGGAGTAAATTTTGGGCCATTTTCACCTCTGACCTCCACAGACGCCATATTTATCGAAGGGGATTACATGTACAATAAACAAGCTCATCTCAAACGTAACTCAGTGTCACTTGGTTAATTGACTTCTCACGAATCAAAGGATTACCACCAGTGGAAGGATTACCACCAGCGGAAGTGTATTGTCTGGATAAGTGAGACAATTTTGTGTGCTTTCAGTGTTTTGTTTATGAAAATGACCGTCCGGTTCCGGAAACTGAATTTCCGGATATACGGGTAAATTTATATAGTAATTATTTCGTTTTGAATGGAAATCGTCCGGGAACCGAGGTTTCCGGATATCTGAAGTCCGTATAAGCGGGGCATGACTGTATGATGTTACTGATGTGACTGTGATGTTACTTATGTGACTGTGACATTACTGATGTTACTGCAACGTTACTGATGTTACTGTGACCTTACTGATGTTACTATGATGTTACTTATGTGACTGTGACATTACTGATGTAACTTATCCAGATATGTATGAATTGCTAATATTACTTTTCGATGTTATACTAATTTCTGATACTGTTAATGGGCTTCAAACACAAATAGACATATTGTTTCAGTATACAATCTCCTGGAAACTAACTGTTAATACAGATAAAATGAAAATTGTTGTTTTTAGAAAGGGGGGTCCTCTTGCATCCAGGGAAAAATGGGCAACAAATTAATGTTGAAAAAACTTATAAATACCTTGGTGTCATTTTTCCTTTTAATCTGAAACTAAATCACCTCGTCAACGATCTTGCGCTACGAGCTAAGAGAGCCCTCATTACTTTATTTGTTGTTGTTGATAAACTCGGTGTGTCTTCCCCGTCTCTTTTATGGTTCAGAGATTTGGGGTCTCGAAAAATATCATATCTTGGAAAAAATTCACTTAACTGCATGTAAACGATTCTTAAATGTTGGCAAATCTACCCCAGATTGTATGGTGTATGGTGAATATGGAAGACATCCCTTATATATCTGTTCTTATGTACGCGGTCTAAAATATTGGTTAAAGATTACAGAAATGTCACCTGATCGTATTCCACGTAAATGTTATGAAATGCTGAAAAACCGCGACAATGTTGGTTATATAACATAGGTCACTAAAATCAGACAACTTTTATTTCTTCATGGATTGGATGTGTTTGGATTTACCAAGGTGTTGGAGATAAGACAGCATTTCTTAGTGTATTTAAACAATGGCATCTGATATGTTTATCCAAGAATGGAGAGATACATTGGAAAATAGTTCAAGATACGACCTTTATAAAACATTTAAATCCTGCTTATCTCCAGAACAGTACTTAAGAGAAATAACAGACAGAAAACTAAGAGTGTGTTTCCACGTTTTAGATTAGGTTTGAACAATCTAGTATGTAATACGGGTCGTTTTTCCTCAATTTAAAAAGATATGCGTTTTTGTCCTTTTTGTCCCACATTTATTGAAAACGAATACCATTCCATGCTTATCTGTCCATGTTATGAATCGCTCACAACAAAATATTTCCAAGGTTTACCCTAAAAAAACATCAATACACTAATCAAGCTCCTCCGTTTTGATGAAATATCTAACGAGCAACAAAAGAATACAATCCTATACATTAATTATAGTTTACGACTTCGCAACCGTCTTTGTACAAATGATGTTTAATTATTCTTGAGGTTATTTGCCTTTATTAATCAAATGCTTTAATCTCCTCTTGTTGTGTTGTGATACGATTTATTTTTCACAAAATTGTATATATAAAAATGCATGTTTATACTTGTACAAAATTGTATAAATATAATATTATTGTATGTATATGGGCCTATGGCCTGAATACAATCAATGATGATGATGATGATGATGATGTAGAACTGTGATGCTACTGTAACATCAGACACATCACAGTCACATCAGTAACATCACAGTAACATCAGTAATGTCACAGTGACATCAGTAACATCAGTAACATCAGTAATGTCACAGTAACATCAGTAACATCACAGTTGCATCAGTAACATCATAGTAACATCAGTAATGCCGCAGTCACATCAGTAACATCACAGTAACATCACAGTAACATCAGTAATGTCACAGTAACATCAGTAACATCACAGTCACATCAGTAACATCACAGTAGCATCAGTAATGTCACAGTAACATCAGTAACATCACAGTCACATCAGTAACATCACAGTAGCATCAGTAATGTCACAGTAACATCAGTAACATCACAGTCACATCAGTAACATCACAGTCACATCAGTAACATCACAGTCACATCAGTAACATTACAGTCACATCAGTAATGTCACAGTCACATCAGCAACATCACAGTCACATCAGTAACATCACAGTAGCATCAGTAATGTCACAGTAACATCAGTAACATCACAGTCACATCAGTAACATCACAGTAGCATCAGTAATGTCACAGTAACATCAGTAACATCACAGTCACATCAGTAACATCACAGTCACATCAGTAACATCACAGTCACATCAGTAACATTACAGTCACATCAGTAATGTCACAGTCACATCAGCAACATCACAGTCACATCAGTAACATCACAGTAACATCAGTAATGTCACAGTGACATCAGTAACATCACAGTAACATCAGTAATGTCACAGTAACATCAGTAACATCACAGTTGCATCAGTAACATCATAGTAACATCAGTAATGCCGCAGTCACATCAGTAACATCACAGTAACATCACAGTAACATCAGTAATGTCACAGTAACATCAGTAACATCACAGTCACATCAGTAACATCACAGTAGCATCAGTAATATCACAGTAACATCAGTAACATCACAGTCACATCAGTAACATCACAGTCACATCAGTAACATCACAGTCACATCAGTAATGTCACAGTCACATCAGCAACATCACAGTCACATCAGTAACATCACAGTCACATCAGTAACATCACAGTCACATCAGTAACTTCACAGTAACATCAGTAATGTCACAGTAACATCAGTAACATCACAGTAACATCAGTAACACCACAGTCACATCAGTAACATCACAGTCACATCAGTAACTTCACAGTCACATCAGTAACTTCACAGTCACATCAGTAATGTCACAGTAACATCACAGTCACATCAGTAATGTCACAGTAACATCAGTAATGTCACAGTAACATCAGTAACATCACAGTCACATCAGTAACATCACAGTCACATCAGTAACTTCACAGTCACATCAGTAATGTCACAGTAACATCAGTAATGTCACAGTAACATCAGTAATGTCACAGTAACATCACAGTCACATCAGTAACATCACAGTCACATCAGTAACATCACAGTCACATCAGTAACGTCACAGTAACATCAGTAACATCACAGTAACATCAGTAGCGTCACAGTCACATCAGTAACATCACAGTCACATCAGTAACATCACGGTCACATCAGTAACATCACAGTCACATCAGTAACTTCACAGTCACATCAGTAATGTCACAGTCACATCAGTAACATCACAGTCACATCAGTAACATCACAGTCACATCAGTAACTTCACAGTCACATCAGTAATGTCACAGTCACATCAGTAATGTCACAGTAACATCAGTAACATCACAGTCACATCAGTAATGTCACAGTCACATCAGTTATGTCACAGTAACATCAGTAACATCACAGTCACATCAGTAACATCACAGTCACATCAGTAACGTCACAGTCACATCAGTAATGTCACAGTAACATCAGTAATGTCACAGTAACATCAGTAACATCACAGTCACATCAGTAATGTCACAGTAACATCAGTAATGTCACAGTAACATCAGTAATGTCACAGTAACATCAGTAACATCAGTAACATCACAGTAACATCAGTAAGATCACAGTCACATCAGTAACATCACAGTCACATCAGTAATGTCCCAGTAACATCAGTAACATCAGTCACATCAGTAATGTCACAGTAACATCAGTAATGTCACAGTAACATCAGTAACATCACAGTCACATCAGTAATGTCACAGTAACATCAGCAATGTCACAGTAACATCAGTAACATCACAGTCACATCAGTAATGTCACAGTAACATCAGCAATGTCACAGTAACATCAGTAACATCACAGTAACATCAGTAACATCAGTAACATCACAGTCACATCAGTAACATCACAGTCACATCAGTAACGTCACAGTAACATCAGTAACATCACAGTAACATCAGTAACGTCACAGTCACATCAGTAACATCACAGTAACATCAGTAACATCACAGTCACATCAGTAATGTCACAGTAACATCAGTAACATCAGTCACATCAGTAATGTCACAGTAACATCAGTAATGTCACAGTAACATCAGTAACATCACAGTCACATCAGTAATGTCACAGTAACATCAGCAATGTCACAGTAACATCAGTAACATCACAGTCACATCAGTAATGTCACAGTAACATCAGCAATGTCACAGTAACATCAGTAACATCACAGTAACATCAGTAACATAAGTAACATCACAGTCACATCAGTAACATCACAGTCACATAAGTAATGTCACAGTTACATCAGTAACATCACAGTCACATCAGTAACATCACAGTCACATCAGTAATGTCCCAGTAACATCAGTAACATCAGTCACATCAGTAATGTCACAGTAACATCAGTAATGTCACAGTAACATCAGTAACATCACAGTCACATCAGTAATGTCACAGTAACATCAGCAATGTCACAGTAACATCAGTAACATCACAGTCACATCAGTAATGTCACAGTAACATCAGCAATGTCACAGTAACATCAGTAACATCACAGTAACATCAGTAACATCACAGTAACATAAGTAACATCACAGTCACATCAGTAACATCACAGTCACATAAGTAATGTCACAGTTACATCAGTAACATCACAGTCACATCAGTAATGTCACAGTACCATCAGTAATGTCACAGTAACATCAGTATCATCACAGTCACATCAGTAACTTCACAGTAACATCAGTAATGTCACAGTAACATCACAGTAACATCAGTAATGTCACAGTAACATCGGTAACATCACAGTAACATCAGTAACATCACAGTCACATAAGTAACATCACAGTCAAATCAGTAACATGGGAATCACATCAGTAATATCACAGTAACATCAGTAACCTTCCAGTAACATCAGTAATGTCACAGTCGCATAAGTAACATCGCAGTCACATCAGTAACATCACAGTCACATCAGTAACATCACAGTCACATCAGTAATGTCACAGCCACATCAGTAGCATGGGAGTCACATCAGTAACATCACAGTCACATCAGTAGCATGGGAGTCACATCAGTATTGTCGCAGTCACATCAGTAACATCAGTCACATCAGTAACGTCACAGTAACATTAGTAACTTAACAGTTACATCAATAATTTCACAGTAACAGTAACGTCACAGTAACATTAGTAACGTCACAGTAACATCACAGTAACATCAGTAATATTGCAGTGACATCGCAGTAACATCAGTAACGTATCAGTACTGATGTTACTGTGATATTACTGATCTGACTCCCATGTTACTGATTTGACTGTGATGTTACTTGTGTGACTGTGATGTTACTGATGTGACTGTGACGCTACTGATGTGACTGTGATGTTATTGTGATGTTACTGATGTGACTGCGGCATTACTGATGTTACTATGATGTTACTGATGTAACTGTGATGTTACTGATGTAACTGTGATGTTACTGATAAGACTGTGATGTTACTGATGTGACTGTGATGTTACTGATGTGACTGTGATGTTACTGATGTGACTGTGATGTTACTTAGACGTTACTGATGTTACTACAGTCGTGCCTCGTTTATATGGACAGATGCGTCATTTAACAATTCGTCCGTATAAACGAATTTCTGTATAACTGAAACCAGCTTCTTACTGGAGGAGTTACTTCCCTTCAGTTATGCAACTCATGACAGATGACAGAGCAAACAGATACATCCACTCAATCTTTATTCATAAACGTTTCAAAAAGTCTTTCATGGACGTTTGAACTGTCTCCAATTGTCGATTTTCCTATGGTATGTCCAAATTCAGTGCCATAATGCTTACTGATGGTTTCTAAACTTGCTGATGGGTGTTTTTCTTTAAACAGACAAATTTCCCTTTTTTCGCGTGCTGTAACTGCGTGTCACTTACGTTTCGCTGGTTGACAGGCCATACTTACACAACTTTGATCTCACCTTACTTACTTACTTACTTACTTACTTACTTTGGAGATTTAACGTGCGCTTTCCGACTGAAGCGTATTTCGCACACGGGCCCTGCCAGGCAATTTATTGTGTTTCCGAAAGGGGCGAAAGTGGTCTGTGCAACCCAAGAGGGGGCTTTAGGGGCTGCTTATATAGAATTGGGGAATTTTGAGATTTGGAATAGATGCCGATGGGGTTAGGGGGGAGAACTAAGGGAGCTGGGTATGGTGGATGTTTGTGATTTTGATTTGGTAGATTATTGTGTTTTTAGATGCGTTTTATTAGTTACGCCTAAGGCCTTGAAGTTTTCTAGTTTATTTTGTGGGTTTAGTATTGCTTCTAGAGTGAGAGCCTTGTTTAGATTGAGGGTAGTTTGTAATGCGGTTCGATGTGTTAGATAGTGTGTGCAGTGGATGAGTGCGTGTTCTGGGGTTTCTAGTTGTTTGCAGTGTGGGCAGTTACCTGTGGTGTGTTTAGCTGCTTTATCGGCGTTTTCATTACCGTATATTCCTACGTGGGCGGGTATCCACAAGAAGGTTATTTGTTTGCCTGCCTTAGTTAGGTCGTTGGAGCTTTTAAGTATTTGATTTATTAATTTAGGTTGGTTTTTGGTATTTTTGTTTTGGAGGGCTTGCAGTCCACTTAGGGAGTCGGTAAGTATTAGGATTTGTTTGTGGTTTTTGGATTCTTGATTATGGAGGGCTGAGGCCATGCCCATTAGTTCTGCAGTGAATATAGATTGGTTGTTAGGGAGTCGGTAAGATTGTTTGGATATAACTGGTTGTGTGGTATGGACTCCGAAACATGTGTGTTTGGAGGTCGGATCTGAAGATCTGTCCGTGTAAATGTGACACCAATTTGGCCAATTTTCGTGTATGTATGCTTGTGTGGTGGTTTTAGCTATGTTTGGGTCGGTTTGTTTATTTATTTGGCTAGCTAGTGTTGTGTCTATTTGGGGTATTTTAAATTTAGGGGTGAAGATATTTGATTGTTTGCAGTTTTGTTTAAGATTTTTAATTTGGTGTTCATTTAGGTAGTTTGTTATTCTTTGGGATATTGGGGTAAGTAAGGGGTGTTTATGAGCTAGAGCTTGGTTTTTGGGGCTGATGTTTTGGTTTATTAAGTTTTGAAAGGGAGGATTTGATTGGGACGCGGCCCAGAAATTTAAGCTTAGCTGTTCCCTGCGTAGACTTAGTGGCATTTCCCCTGTTAAGGCCTGAAGTGAGGTGTAGGAGGTGCCATGTTGGGTACGTGTAATTAGTTTGAGAGCCTGATATTGTATTGAGTCAAGTTTTTTAGATAGAGAGTTGTTTAGGAAGTTGCATATGGCGCAGCCGTAGTCTAGTTTTGATCTAATTAGTGATATGTAGAGAGAGAGGAGGGTATCTTTGGAGGCTCCCCAGTTAGAGCCAGTTAGGCATCTTAGGGTGTTTAGGTCTTTACTGCATTTAGTTGTTAGGTTTTGGATGTGAGCATCCCAGGTGAGATGTTCATCGAAAATAAGTCCTAGAATTTGGTTTGTTTTTTGAAATTTGATTGTTTGGTTGTTTAGCTGGAGGATTGGGGAGGCGGGTTTCAGGTTTTCATGTTTGAATACTATTCCTGTTGTTTTTTCTGAGTTAAGGGAGAAGCCCCATTTGTCAGCCCATTGTTGTATTTTATTAAGAGATTTTTGGAGTAAATTTTGGGCCATTTTCACCTCTGACCTCCACAGACGCCATATTTATCGAAGGGGATTACATGTACAATAAACAAGCTCATCTCAAACGTAACTCAGTGTCACTTGGTTAATTGACTTCTCACGAATCAAAGGATTACCACCAGTGGAAGGATTACCACCAGCGGAAGTGTATTGTCTGGATAAGTGAGACAATTTTGTGTGCTTTCAGTGTTTTGTTTATGAAAATGACCGTCCGGTTTCGGAAACTGAATTTCCGGATATACGGGTAAATTTATATAGTAATTATTTCGTTTTGAATGGAAATCGTCCGGGAACCGAGGTTTCCGGATATCTGAAGTCCGTATAAGCGGGGCATGACTGTATGATGTTACTGATGTGACTGTGATGTTACTTATGTGACTGTGACATTACTGATGTTACTGCAACGTTACTGATGTTACTGTGACCTTACTGATGTTACTATGATGTTACTTATGTGACTGTGACATTACTGATGTAACTTATCCAGATATGTATGAATTGCTAATATTACTTTTCGATGTTATACTAATTTCTGATACTGTTAATGGGCTTCAAACACAAATAGACATATTGTTTCAGTATACAATCTCCTGGAAACTAACTGTTAATACAGATAAAATGAAAATTGTTGTTTTTAGAAAGGGGGGTCCTCTTGCATCCAGGGAAAAATGGGCAACAAATTAATGTTGAAAAAACTTATAAATACCTTGGTGTCATTTTTCCTTTTAATCTGAAACTAAATCACCTCGTCAACGATCTTGCGCTACGAGCTAAGAGAGCCCTCATTACTTTATTTGTTGTTGTTGATAAACTCGGTGTGTCTTCCCCGTCTCTTTTATGGTTCAGAGATTTGGGGTCTCGAAAAATATCATATCTTGGAAAAAATTCACTTAACTGCATGTAAACGATTCTTAAATGTTGGCAAATCTACCCCAGATTGTATGGTGTATGGTGAATATGGAAGACATCCCTTATATATCTGTTCTTATGTACGCGGTCTAAAATATTGGTTAAAGATTACAGAAATGTCACCTGATCGTATTCCACGTAAATGTTATGAAATGCTGAAAAACCGCGACAATGTTGGTTATATAACATAGGTCACTAAAATCAGACAACTTTTATTTCTTCATGGATTGGATGTGTTTGGATTTACCAAGGTGTTGGAGATAAGACAGCATTTCTTAGTGTATTTAAACAATGGCATCTGATATGTTTATCCAAGAATGGAGAGATACATTGGAAAATAGTTCAAGATACGACCTTTATAAAACATTTAAATCCTGCTTATCTCCAGAACAGTACTTAAGAGAAATAACAGACAGAAAACTAAGAGTGTGTTTCCACGTTTTAGATTAGGTTTGAACAATCTAGTATGTAATACGGGTCGTTTTTCCTCAATTTAAAAAGATATGCGTTTTTGTCCTTTTTGTCCCACATTTATTGAAAACGAATACCATTCCATGCTTATCTGTCCATGTTATGAATCGCTCACAACAAAATATTTCCAAGGTTTACCCTAAAAAAACATCAATACACTAATCAAGCTCCTCCGTTTTGATGAAATATCTAACGAGCAACAAAAGAATACAATCCTATACATTAATTATAGTTTACGACTTCGCAACCGTCTTTGTACAAATGATGTTTAATTATTCTTGAGGTTATTTGCCTTTATTAATCAAATGCTTTAATCTCCTCTTGTTGTGTTGTGATACGATTTATTTTTCACAAAATTGTATATATAAAAATGCATGTTTATACTTGTACAAAATTGTATAAATATAATATTATTGTATGTATATGGGCCTATGGCCTGAATACAATCAATGATGATGATGATGATGATGATGTAGAACTGTGATGCTACTGTAACATCAGACACATCACAGTCACATCAGTAACATCACAGTAACATCAGTAATGTCACAGTGACATCAGTAACATCAGTAACATCAGTAATGTCACAGTAACATCAGTAACATCACAGTTGCATCAGTAACATCATAGTAACATCAGTAATGCCGCAGTCACATCAGTAACATCACAGTAACATCACAGTAACATCAGTAATGTCACAGTAACATCAGTAACATCACAGTCACATCAGTAACATCACAGTAGCATCAGTAATGTCACAGTAACATCAGTAACATCACAGTCACATCAGTAACATCACAGTCACATCAGTAACATTACAGTCACATCAGTAATGTCACAGTCACATCAGCAACATCACAGTCACATCAGTAACATCACAGTCACATCAGTAACATCACAGTCACATCAGTAACTTCACAGTAACATCAGTAATGTCACAGTAACATCACAGTAACATCAGTAACATCACAGTCACATCAGTAACATCACAGTCACATCAGTAACTTCACAGTCACATCAGTAACTTCAGTCACATCAGTAATGTCACAGTAACATCAGTAACATCACAGTCACATCAGTAATGTCACAGTAACATCAGTAATGTCACAGTAACATCAGTAACATCACAGTCACATCAGTAACATCACAGTCACATCAGTAACTTCACAGTCACATCAGTAATGTCACAGTAACATCAGTAACATCACAGTCACATCAGTAATGTCACAGTAACATCAGTAATGTCACAGTAACATCAGTAACATCACAGTCACATCAGTAACATCACAGTCACATCAGTAACATCACAGTCACATCAGTAACGTCACAGTAACATCAGTAACATCACAGTCACATCAGTAGCATCACAGTCACATCAGTAACATCACAGTCACATCAGTAACATCACAGTCACATCAGTAACATCACAGTCACATCAGTAACTTCACAGTCACATCAGTAATGTCACAGTAACATCAGTAATGTCACAGTAACATCAGTAACATCACAGTCACATCAGTAACTTCACAGTCACATCAGTAATGTCACAGTAACATCAGTAATGTCACAGTAACATCAGTAACATCACAGTCACATCAGTAAAGTCACAGTAACATCAGTAATGTCACAGTAACATCAGTAACATCACAGTAACATAAGTAATGTCACAGTAACATCAGTAACATCACAGTAACATCAGTAATGTCCCAGTAACATCACAGTCACATCAGTAATGTCACAGTAACATCAGTAATGTCACAGTAACATCAGTAACATCACAGTCACATCAGTAATGTCACAGTAACATCAGTAACATCACAGTCACATCAGTAATGTCAAAGTAACATCAGTAATGTCACAGTCACATCAGTAATGTCACAGTAACATCAGTAATGTCACAGTCACATCAGTAACATCACAGTCACATCAGTAAAGTCACAGTAACATCAGTAATGTCACAGTAACATCAGTAACATCACAGTAACATCAGTAATGTCACAGTAACATCAGTAACATCACGGTAACATCAGTAACATCACAGTCACATCAGTAACATCACAGTCACATCAGTAACGTCACAGTAACATCAGTAACATCACAGTCACATCAGTAGCGTCACAGTCACATCAGTAACATCACAGTCACATCAGTAACATCACAGTCACATCAGTAACATCACAGTCACATCAGTAACTTCACAGTCACATCAGTAATGTCACAGTAACATCAGTAATGTCACAGTAACATCAGTAACATCACAGTCACATCAGTAACTTCACAGTCACATCAGTAATGTCACAGTAACATCAGTAATGTCACAGTAACATCAGTAACATCACAGTCACATCAGTAAAGTCACAGTAACATCAGTAATGTCACAGTAACATCAGTAACATCACAGTAACATAAGTAATGTCACAGTAACATCAGTAACATCACAGTAACATCAGTAATGTCCCAGTAACATCACAGTCACATCAGTAATGTCACAGTAACATCAGTAATGTCACAGTAACATCAGTAACATCACAGTCACATCAGTAATGTCACAGTAACATCAGTAACATCACAGTCACATCAGTAATGTCACAGTAACATCAGTAATGTCACAGTCACATCAGTAATGTCACAGTAACATCAGTAATGTCACAGTCACATCAGTAACATCACAGTCACATCAGTAAAGTCACAGTAACATCAGTAATGTCACAGTAACATCAGTAACATCACAGTAACATAAGTAATGTCACAGTAACATCAGTAACATCACAGTAACATCAGTAACATCACAGTCACATCAGTAACATCACAGTCACATCAGTAATGTCCCAGTAACATCACAGTCACATCAGTAATGTCCCAGTAACATCACAGTCACATCAGTAACATCACAGTCACATCAGTAACATCACAGTCACATTAGCAACATCACAGTCACATCAGTAACATCACAGTCGCATCTGTAACATCACAGTCACATCAGTAACTTCACAGTAACATCAGTAATGTCACAGTAACATCACAGTAACATCACAGTAACATCAGTAACATCACAGTCACATCAGTAACATCACAGTCACATCAGTAACTTCACAGTCACATCAGTAACTTCAGTCACATCAGTAATGTCACAGTAACATCAGTAACATCACAGTCACATCAGTAACATCACAGTCACATCAGTAACTTCACAGTCACATCAGTAACTTTAGTCACATCAGTAATGTCACAGTAACATGAGTAACATCACAGTCACATCAGTAATGTCACAGTAACATCAGTAATGTCACAGTAACATCAGTAACATCACAGTCACATCAGTAACATCACAGTCACATCAGTAACTTCACAGTCACATCAGTAATGTCACAGTAACATCAGTAACATCACAGTCACATCAGTAATGTCACAGTAACATCAGTAATGTCACAGTAACATCAGTAACATCACAGTCACATCAGTAACTTCACAGTCACATCAGTAACATCACAGTCACATCAGTAACGTCACAGTAACATCAGTAACATCACAGTAACATCAGTAGCGTCACAGTCACATCAGTAACATCACAGTCACATCAGTAACATCACAGTCACATCAGTAACATCACAGTCACATCAGTAACTTCACAGTCACATCAGTAATGTCACAGTAACATCAGTAATGTCACAGTAACATCAGTAACATCACAGTCACATCAGTAACTTCACAGTCACATCAGTAATGTCACAGTAACATCAGTAATGTCACAGTAACATCAGTAACATCACAGTCACATCAGTAAAGTCACAGTAACATCAGTAATGTCACAGTAACATCAGTAACATCACAGTAACATAAGTAATGTCACAGTAACATCAGTAACATCACAGTAACATCAGTAATGTCCCAGTAACATCACAGTCACATCAGTAATGTCACAGTAACATCAGTAATGTCACAGTAACATCAGTAACATCACAGTCACATCAGTAATGTCACAGTAACATCAGTAACATCACAGTCACATCAGTAATGTCAAAGTAACATCAGTAATGTCACAGTCACATCAGTAATGTCACAGTAACATCAGTAATGTCACAGTCACATCAGTAACATCACAGTCACATCAGTAAAGTCACAGTAACATCAGTAATGTCACAGTAACATCAGTAACATCACAGTAACATCAGTAATGTCACAGTAACATCAGTAACATCACGGTAACATCAGTAACATCACAGTCACATCAGTAACATCACAGTCACATCAGTAACGTCACAGTAACATCAGTAACATCACAGTCACATCAGTAGCGTCACAGTCACATCAGTAACATCACAGTCACATCAGTAACATCACAGTCACATCAGTAACATCACAGTCACATCAGTAACTTCACAGTCACATCAGTAATGTCACAGTAACATCAGTAATGTCACAGTAACATCAGTAACATCACAGTCACATCAGTAACTTCACAGTCACATCAGTAATGTCACAGTAACATCAGTAATGTCACAGTAACATCAGTAACATCACAGTCACATCAGTAAAGTCACAGTAACATCAGTAATGTCACAGTAACATCAGTAACATCACAGTAACATAAGTAATGTCACAGTAACATCAGTAACATCACAGTAACATCAGTAATGTCCCAGTAACATCACAGTCACATCAGTAATGTCACAGTAACATCAGTAATGTCACAGTAACATCAGTAACATCACAGTCACATCAGTAATGTCACAGTAACATCAGTAACATCACAGTCACATCAGTAATGTCACAGTAACATCAGTAATGTCACAGTCACATCAGTAATGTCACAGTAACATCAGTAATGTCACAGTCACATCAGTAACATCACAGTCACATCAGTAAAGTCACAGTAACATCAGTAATGTCACAGTAACATCAGTAACATCACAGTAACATAAGTAATGTCACAGTAACATCAGTAACATCACAGTAACATCAGTAACATCACAGTCACATCAGTAACATCACAGTCACATCAGTAATGTCCCAGTAACATCACAGTCACATCAGTAATGTCCCAGTAACATCACAGTCACATCAGTAACATCACAGTCACATCAGTAACATCACAGTCACATTAGCAACATCACAGTCACATCAGTAACATCACAGTCGCATCTGTAACATCACAGTCACATCAGTAACTTCACAGTAACATCAGTAATGTCACAGTAACATCACAGTAACATCACAGTAACATCAGTAACATCACAGTCACATCAGTAACATCACAGTCACATCAGTAACTTCACAGTCACATCAGTAATGCCGCAGTCACATCAGTAATGTCACAGTAACATCAGTAACATCACAGTCACATCAGTAAAGTCACAGTAACATCAGTAATGTCACAGTAACATCAGTAACATCACAGTAACATAAGTAATGTCACAGTAACATCAGTAACATCACAGTAACATCAGTAATGTCCCAGTAACATCACAGTCACATCAGTAATGTCACAGTAACATCAGTAATGTCACAGTAACATCAGTAACATCACAGTCACATCAGTAATGTCACAGTAACATCAGTAACATCACAGTCACATCAGTAATGTCAAAGTAACATCAGTAATGTCACAGTCACATCAGTAATGTCACAGTAACATCAGTAATGTCACAGTCACATCAGTAACATCACAGTCACATCAGTAAAGTCACAGTAACATCAGTAATGTCACAGTAACATCAGTAACATCACAGTAACATCAGTAATGTCACAGTAACATCAGTAACATCACGGTAACATCAGTAACATCACAGTCACATCAGTAACATCACAGTCACATCAGTAACGTCACAGTAACATCAGTAACATCACAGTCACATCAGTAGCGTCACAGTCACATCAGTAACATCACAGTCACATCAGTAACATCACAGTCACATCAGTAACATCACAGTCACATCAGTAACTTCACAGTCACATCAGTAATGTCACAGTAACATCAGTAATGTCACAGTAACATCAGTAACATCACAGTCACATCAGTAACTTCACAGTCACATCAGTAATGTCACAGTAACATCAGTAATGTCACAGTAACATCAGTAACATCACAGTCACATCAGTAAAGTCACAGTAACATCAGTAATGTCACAGTAACATCAGTAACATCACAGTAACATAAGTAATGTCACAGTAACATCAGTAACATCACAGTAACATCAGTAATGTCCCAGTAACATCACAGTCACATCAGTAATGTCACAGTAACATCAGTAATGTCACAGTAACATCAGTAACATCACAGTCACATCAGTAATGTCACAGTAACATCAGTAACATCACAGTCACATCAGTAATGTCACAGTAACATCAGTAATGTCACAGTCACATCAGTAATGTCACAGTAACATCAGTAATGTCACAGTCACATCAGTAACATCACAGTCACATCAGTAAAGTCACAGTAACATCAGTAATGTCACAGTAACATCAGTAACATCACAGTAACATAAGTAATGTCACAGTAACATCAGTAACATCACAGTAACATCAGTAACATCACAGTCACATCAGTAACATCACAGTCACATCAGTAATGTCCCAGTAACATCACAGTCACATCAGTAATGTCCCAGTAACATCACAGTCACATCAGTAACATCACAGTCACATCAGTAACATCACAGTCACATTAGCAACATCACAGTCACATCAGTAACATCACAGTCGCATCTGTAACATCACAGTCACATCAGTAACTTCACAGTAACATCAGTAATGTCACAGTAACATCACAGTAACATCACAGTAACATCAGTAACATCACAGTCACATCAGTAACATCACAGTCACATCAGTAACTTCACAGTCACATCAGTAACTTCAGTCACATCAGTAATGTCACAGTAACATCAGTAACATCACAGTCACATCAGTAACATCACAGTCACATCAGTAACTTCACAGTCACATCAGTAACTTTAGTCACATCAGTAATGTCACAGTAACATCAGTAACATCACAGTCACATCAGTAATGTCACAGTAACATCAGTAATGTCACAGTAACATCAGTAACATCACAGTCACATCAGTAACATCACAGTCACATCAGTAACTTCACAGTCACATCAGTAATGTCACAGTAACATCAGTAACATCACAGTCACATCAGTAATGTCACAGTAACATCAGTAATGTCACAGTAACATCAGTAACATCACAGTCACATCAGTAACATCACAGTCACATCAGTAACATCACAGTCACATCAGTAACGTCACAGTAACATCAGTAACATCACAGTAACATCAGTAGCGTCACAGTCACATCAGTAACATCACAGTCACATCAGTAACATCACAGTCACATCAGTAACATCACAGTCACATCAGTTACTTCACAGTCACATCAGTAATGTCACAGTAACATCAGTAATGTCACAGTAACATCAGTAACATCAGAGTCACATCAGTAACTTCACAGTCACATCAGTAACATCACAGTAACATCAGTAATGTCACAGTAACATCAGTAACAACACAGTCACATCAGTAAAGTCACAGTAACATCAGTAATGTCACAGTAACATCAGTAACATCACAGTAACATAAGTAATGTCACAGTAACATAAAGTAACATCACAGTAACATCAGTAACATCACAGTCACATCAGTAACATCACAGTCACATCAGTAATGTCCCAGTAACATCACAGTCACATCAGTAATGTCACAGTAACATCAGTAATGTCACAGTAACATCAGTAACATCACAGTCACATCAGTAATGTCACAGTAACATCAGTAACATCACAGTCACATCAGTAATGTCAAAGTAACATCAGTAATGTCACAGTATCATCAGTAACATCACAGTAACATCAGTAATGTCACAGCGACATCAGTAACATCACAGTAACATCACAGTTACATCTGTAACATCACAGTCACATCAGTAATGTCACAGTAACATCAGTAACATCACAGTCACAAAAGTAATGTCACAGTAACATCAGTAATGTCACAGTAACATCACAGTCACATCAGTAACATCACAGTAACATCAGTAATGTCACAGTAACATCAGTAACATCACAGTAACATCAGTAACATCACAGTAACATCAGTAACATCACAGTCACATCAGTAACTTCACAGTCACATCAGTAACTTCACAGTCACATCAGTAATGTCACAGTAACATCAGTAACATCACAGTCACATCAGTAATGTCACAGTAACATCAGTAATGTCACAGTAACATCAGTAACTTCACAGTCACATCAGTAACATCACAGTCACATCAGTAACTTCACAGTCACATCAGTAATGTCACAGTAATATCAGTAACATCACAGTCACATCAGTAATGTCACAGTAATATCAGTAATGTCACAGTAACATCAGTAACATCACAGTCACAGCAGTAACATCACAGAAACATCAGTAACATCACAGTCACATCAGTAACATCACAGTAACATCAGTAACATCACAGTCACATCAGTAATGTCACAGTCACAAAAGTAATGTCACAGTAACATCACAGTCACATCAGTAACATCACAGTAACATCAGTAATGTCACAGTAACATCAGTAACATCACAGTAACATCACAGTCACATCAGTAACTTCACAGTCACATCAGTAACTTCACAGTCACATCAGTAATGTCACAGTAACATCAGTAACATCACAGTCACATCAATAATGTCACAGTAACATCAGTAATGTCACAGTAACATCAGTAACTTAACAGTCACATCAGTAACATCAAAGTCACATCAGTAACTTCACAGTCACATCAGTAATGTCACAGTAATATCAGTAACATCACAGTCACATCAGTAATGTCACAGTAATATCAGTAATGTCACAGTAACATCAGTAACATCACAGTCACATCAGTAACATCACAGAAACATCAGTAACATCACAGTCACATCAGTAACGTCACAGTAACATCAGTAACATCACAGTAACATCAGTAGCGTCACAGTCACATCAGTAACATCACAGTTACATCAGTAACATCACAGTCACATCAGTAACATCACAGTCACATCAGTAACTTCACAGTCACATCAGTAATGTCACAGTAACATCAGTAATGTCACAGTAACATCAGTAACATCACAGTCACATCAGTAACTTCACAGTCACATCAGTAATGTCACAGTCACATCAGTAATGTCACAGTAACATCAGTAATGTCACAGTAACATCACAGTCACATCAGTAAAGTCACAGTAACATCAGTAATGTCACAGTAACATCAGTAACATCACAGTAACATAAGTAATGTCACAGTAACATCAGTAACATCACAGTAACATCAGTAACATCACAGTCACATCAGTAACATCACAGTCACATCAGTAATGTCCCAGTAACATCACAGTCACATCAGTAATGTCACAGTAACATCAGAAATGTCACAGTAACATCAGTAACATCACAGTCACATCAGTAATGTCACAGTAACATCAGTAACATCACAGTCACATCAGTAATGTCAAAGTAACATCAGTAATGTCACAGTAACATCAGTAACATCACAGTAACAACAGTAATGTCACAGTAACATCAGTAACATCACAGTAACATCACAGTTACATCTGTAACATCACAGTCACATCAGTAATGTCACAGTAACATCAGTAACATCACAGTCACAAAAGTAATGTAACAGTAACATCAGTAACATCACAGTCACATCAGTAATGTCACAGTAACATCAGTAATGTCACAGTAACATCAGTAACTTCACAGTCACATCAGTAACATCACAGTCACATCAGTAACTTCACAGTCACATCAGTAATGTCACAGTAATATCAGTAACATCACAGTCACATCAGTAATGTCACAGTAATATCAGTAACATCACAGAAACATAAGTAACATCACAGTCACATCAGTAACATCACAGTAACATCAGTAACATCACAGTAACATCAGTAGCGTCACAGTCACATCAGTAACTTCACAGTCACATCAGTAATGTCACAGTAACATCAGTAACATCACAGTCACATCAGTAATGTCACAGTAACATCAGTAATGTCACAGTAACATCAGTAACTTCACAGTCACATCAGTAACATCACAGTCACATCAGTAACTTCACAGTCACATCAGTAATGTCACAGTAATATCAGTAACATCACAGTCACATCAGTAATGTCACAGTAATATCAGTAATGTCACAGTAACATCAGTAACATCACAGTCACAGCAGTAACATCACAGAAACATCAGTAACATCACAGTCACATCAGTAACATCACAGTAACATCAGTAACATCACAGTCACATCAGTAATGTCACAGTCACAAAAGTAATGTCACAGTAACATCACAGTCACATCAGTAACATCACAGTAACATCAGTAATGTCACAGTAACATCAGTAACATCACAGTAACATCACAGTCACATCAGTAACTTCACAGTCACATCAGTAACTTCACAGTCACATCAGTAATGTCACAGTAACATCAGTAACATCACAGTCACATCAATAATGTCACAGTAACATCAGTAATGTCACAGTAACATCAGTAACTTAACAGTCACATCAGTAACATCAAAGTCACATCAGTAACTTCACAGTCACATCAGTAATGTCACAGTAATATCAGTAACATCACAGTCACATCAGTAATGTCACAGTAATATCAGTAATGTCACAGTAACATCAGTAACATCACAGTCACATCAGTAACATCACAGAAACATCAGTAACATCACAGTCACATCAGTAACGTCACAGTAACATCAGTAACATCACAGTAACATCAGTAGCGTCACAGTCACATCAGTAACATCACAGTTACATCAGTAACATCACAGTCACATCAGTAACATCACAGTCACATCAGTAACTTCACAGTCACATCAGTAATGTCACAGTAACATCAGTAATGTCACAGTAACATCAGTAACATCACAGTCACATCAGTAACTTCACAGTCACATCAGTAATGTCACAGTCACATCAGTAATGTCACAGTAACATCAGTAATGTCACAGTAACATCACAGTCACATCAGTAAAGTCACAGTAACATCAGTAATGTCACAGTAACATCAGTAACATCACAGTAACATAAGTAATGTCACAGTAACATCAGTAACATCACAGTAACATCAGTAACATCACAGTCACATCAGTAACATCACAGTCACATCAGTAATGTCCCAGTAACATCACAGTCACATCAGTAATGTCACAGTAACATCAGAAATGTCACAGTAACATCAGTAACATCACAGTCACATCAGTAATGTCACAGTAACATCAGTAACATCACAGTCACATCAGTAATGTCAAAGTAACATCAGTAATGTCACAGTAACATCAGTAACATCACAGTAACAACAGTAATGTCACAGTAACATCAGTAACATCACAGTAACATCACAGTTACATCTGTAACATCACAGTCACATCAGTAATGTCACAGTAACATCAGTAACATCACAGTCACAAAAGTAATGTCACAGTAACATCAGTAACATCACAGTCACATCAGTAATGTCACAGTAACATCAGTAATGTCACAGTAACATCAGTAACTTCACAGTCACATCAGTAACATCACAGTCACATCAGTAACTTCACAGTCACATCAGTAATGTCACAGTAATATCAGTAACATCACAGTCACATCAGTAATGTCACAGTAATATCAGTAACATCACAGAAACATAAGTAACATCACAGTCACATCAGTAACATCACAGTAACATCAGTAACATCACAGTAACATCAGTAGCGTCACAGTCACATCAGTAACATCACAGTCACATCAGTAACATCACAGTCACATCAGTAACATCACAGTCACATCAGTAATGTCACAGTCACAAAAGTAATGTCACAGTAACATCACAGTCACATCAGTAACATCACAGTAACATCAGTAATGTCACAGTAACATCAGTAACATCACAGTAACATCACAGTCACATCAGTAACTTCACAGTCACATCAGTAACTTCACAGTCACATCAGTAATGTCACAGTAACATCAGTAACATCACAGTCACATCAATAATGTCACAGTAACATCAGTAATGTCACAGTAACATCAGTAACTTCACAGTCACATCAGTAACATCAAAGTCACATCAGTAACTTCACAGTCACATCAGTAATGTCACAGTAATATCAGTAACATCACAGTCACATCAGTAATGTCACAGTAATATCAGTAATGTCACAGTAACATCAGTAACATCACAGTCACATCAGTAACATCACAGAAACATCAGTAACATCACAGTCACATCAGTAACGTCACAGTAACATCAGTAACATCACAGTCACATCAGTAGCGTCACAGTCACATCAGTAACATCATAGTTACATCAGTAACATCACAGTCACATCAGTAACATCACAGTCACATCAGTAACTTCACAGTCACATCAGTAATGTCACAGTAACATCAGTAATGTCACAGTAACATCAGTAACATCACAGTCACATCAGTAACTTCACAGTCACATCAGTAATGTCACAGTCACATCAGTAATGTCACAGTAACATCAGTAATGTCACAGTAACATCACAGTCACATCAGTAAAGTCACAGTAACATCAGTAATGTCACAGTAACATCAGTAACATCACAGTAACATAAGTAATGTCACAGTAACATCAGTAACATCACAGTAACATCAGTAACATCACAGTCACATCAGTAACATCACAGTCACATCAGTAATGTCCCAGTAACATCACAGTCACATCAGTAATGTCACAGTAACATTAGTAATGTCACAGTAACATCAGTAACATCACAGTCACATCAGTAATGTCACAGTAACATCAGTAACATCACAGTCACATCAGTAATGTCAAAGTAACATCAGTAATGTCACAGTAACATCAGTAACATCACAGTAACAACAGTAATGTCACAGTAACATCAGTAACATCACAGTAACATCACAGTTACATCTGTAACATCACAGTCACATCAGTAATGTCACAGTAACATCAGTAACATCACAGTCACAAAAGTAATGTCACAGTAACATCAGTAATGTCACAGTAACATCACAGTCACATCAGTAACATCACAGTAACATCAGTAATGTCACAGTAACATCAGTAACATCACAGTAACATCAGTAACATCACAGTCACATCAGTAACTTCACAGTCACATCAGTAACATCACAGTCACATCAGTAACTTCACAGTCACATCAGTAACTTCACAGTCACATCAGTAACATCACAGTCACATCAGTAATGTCAAAGTAACATCAGTAACTTCACAGTTACATCAGTAACATCACAGTCACATCAGTAACTTCACAGTCACATCAGTAATGTCACAGTAATATCAGTAACATCACAGTCACATCAGTAATGTCATAGTAATATCAGTAATGTCACAGTAACATCAGTAACATCACAGTCACATCAGTAACATCACAGTCACATCAGTAACGTCACAGTCACAGTCACATCAGTAATGTCACAGTAACATCACAGTCACATCAGTAATGTCACAGTAACATCAGTAATGTCACAGTAACATCAGGAACATTACAGTAACATCAGTAATGTCACAGTAACATCAGTAACATCACAGTAACATCAGTAACATCACAGTCACATCAGTAACATCACAGTCACATCAGTAATGTCACAGTAACATCAGTAACATCACAGTCACATCAGTAACATCACAGTAACATCAGTAACATAACAGTAACATCAGTAACATCACAGTAACATCAGTAACATCATAGTCACATAAGTAATGTCACAGTAACATCAGTAACATCACAGTCACATCAGTAATGTCACAGTAACATCAGTAATGTCAGAGTAACATCAGTAACATCACAGTCACATCAGTAACTTCACAGTCACATCAGTAACTTCACAGTCACATCAGTAATGTCACAGTAACATCAGTAACATCACAGTCACATCAGTAATGTCATAGTAACATCAGTAATGTCACAGTAACATCAGTAACATCACAGTCACATCAGTAACATCACAGTCAGATCAGTAACTTCACAGTCACATCAGTAATGTCACAGTAACATCAGTAACATCACAGTCACATCAGTAATGTCACAGTCACATCAGTAATGTCACAGTAACATCAGTAACATCACAGTCACATCAGTATCATCACAGTCACATCAGTAACGTCACAGTAACATCAGTAACATCACAGTAACATCAGTAACGTCACAGTCACATCAGTAACATCACAGTAACATCAGTAACATCACAGTCACATCAGCAACATCACAGTCACATCAGTAACATCACAGTCACATCAGTAACTTCACAGTCACATCAGTAATGTCACAGTAACATCAGTAATGTCACAGTAACATCAGTAACATCACAGTCACATCAGTAACTTCACAGTCACATCAGTAATGTCACAGTAACATCAGTAATGTCACAGTAACATCAGTAACATCACAGTCACATCAGTAATGTCACAGTAACATCAGTAATGTCACAGTAACATCAGTAATGTCACAGTAACATCAGTAACATCACAGTAACATCAGTAACATCACAGTCACATCAGTAACATCACAGTCACATCAGTAATTTCCCAGTAACATCAGTAACATCAGTCACATCAGTAATGTCACAGTAACATCAGTAATGTCACAGTAACATCAGTAACATCACAGTCACATCAGTAATGTCACAGTAACATCAGCAATGTCACAGTAACATCAGTAACATCACAGTCACATCAGTAATGTCACAGTTACATCAGTAATGTCAGAGTAACATCAGTAACATCACAGTCACATCAGTAACCTCACAGTCACAGTAACATCACAGTCACATCAGTAATTTCACAGTAACATCAGTAACATCACAGTAACATCACAGTCACATCAGTAACATCACAGTCACATCAGTAATGTCACAGTAACATCAGCAATGTCACAGTAACATCAGTAACATCACAGTAACATCAGTAACATCACAGTAACACCAGTAACATCACAGTAACATCAGTAACATCACAGTCACATCAGTAACATCACAGTCACATAAGTAATGTCACAGTTACATCAGTAACATCACAGTCACATCAGTAATGTCACAGTAACATCAGTAATGTCACAGTAACATCAGTATCATCACAGTCACATCAGTAACTTCACAGTAACATCAGTAATGTCACAGTAACATCACAGTAACATCAGTAATGTCACAGTAACATCGGTAACATCACAGTAACATCAGTAACATCACAGTCACATCAGTAACATCACAGTCACATCAGTAATGTCACAGTAACATCAGTAACATCACAGTAACATCAGTAATGTCACAGTAACATCAGTAACATCACAGTCACATCAGTAATGTCACAGTCACATCAGTAACATCACAGTCACATCAGTAATGTCACAGTAACATCAGTAACATCACAGTCACATCAGTAATGTCACAGTAACATTAGTAATGTCACAGTAACATCAGTAACATCACAGTCACATCAGTAACTTCACAGTCACATCAGTAATGTCACAGTAACATCAGTAATGTCACAGTAACATCAGTAACATCACAGTCACATCAGTAATGTCACAGTAACATAAGTAATGTCACCATAACATCAGTAACATCACAGTCACATCAGTAACTTCACAGTCACATCAGTAATGTCACAGTAACATCAGTAACATCACAGTAACATAATAAGGAATTTACATCACTAACGTGGGATCGTCATCAGGAAACATAGGTGTGGTCACTTACTTTGGATAGTTTTCAGGGTAGTTTGGTGACTCAATATAGCCCGGGGCGAGATGAACATGCAGCTCAGAAACATGGCCTGCCGCACATGCTGAAACATAGTACATCACGGTTCAGGATCAGCTTGCTCTGAACAAACGTAATCAATTCTCTCAACAGGGGCTGGACTATGGACACACTACACACTCTCTGATCACCTTTAGTTGTGAAGTATCCACACTCTCAACAGGGGCTGGACTGAGCTGTGGACATGCTACACGCTCTCTGATCACCTTTAGTTGTGAAGTATCCACACTCTCAACAGGGGCTGGACTGAGCTGTGGACATGCTACACGCTCTCTGATCACCTTTAGTTGTGAAGTATCCACACTCTCAACAAGGGCTGGACTAAGCTGTGGACACGCTACATGCTACACACTCTCTGATCACCTTTAGTTGTAAAATATCCACACTCTCAACAGGGGCTGGACTAAGCTGTGGACACACTGTACACTCTCTGATCACCTTTAGTTGTGAAGTATCCACACTCTCAACAAGGGCTGGACTAAGCTGTGGACACGCTACATGCTACACACTCTCTGATCACCTTTAGTTGTAAAATATCCACACTCTCAACAGGGGCTGGACTGAGCTGTGGACACGCTGTACACTCCACACTCTCTCTGATCACCTTTAGTTGTGAAGTATCCACACTCTCAACAGGGGCTGGACTGAGCTGTGGACACGCTACACACTCCACACTCTCTCTGATCACCTTTAGTTGTGAAGTATCCACACTCTCAACAGGGGCTGGACTGAGCTGTGGACACGCTACATGCTACACACTCTCTGATCACCTTTAGTTGTGAAGTATCCACACTCTCAACAGGGGCTGGACTAAGCTGTGGACACGCTACACACTCTCTGATCACCTTTAGTTGTGAAGTATCCACACTCTCAACAGGGGCTGGACTGAGCTGTGGACACGCTACACACTCTCTGATCACCTTTAGTTGTGAAGTATCCACACTCTCAAATGGGGCTGGACTGAGCTGTGGACACGCTACACACTCCACACACTCTCTGATCACCTTTAGTTGTGAAGTATCCACACTCTCAACAGGGGCTGGACTGAGCTGTGGACACGCTGTACACTCCACACTCTCTCTGATCACCTTTAGTTGTGAAGTATCCACACTCTCAACAGGGGCTGGACTGAGCTGTGGACACGCTACACACTCCACACTCTTTCTGATCACCTTTAGTTGTGAAGTATCCACACTCTCAACAGGGGCTGGACTGAGCTGTGGACACGCTACACACTCCACACTCTCTCTGATCACCTTTAGTTGTGAAGTATCCACACTCTCAACAGGGGCTGGACTGAGCTGTGGACACGCTACACACTCCACACACTCTCTGATCACCTTTAGTTGTGAAGTATCCACACTCTCAACAGGGGCTGGACTGAGCTGTGGACATGCTACACGCTCTCTGATCACCTTTAGTTGTGAAGTATCCACACTCTCAACAGGGGCTGGACTGAGCTGTGGACATGCTACACGCTCTCTGATCACCTTTAGTTGTGAAGTATCCACACTCTCAACAGGGGCTGGACTGAGCTGTGGACATGCTACACACTCTCTGATCACCTTTAGTTGTGAAGTACTTCAGCTGGAACCCCATTGCTGTGTGGTCCATGTTCGTCATGAACAGCAGGAACAGCGACCTGCCGGAGCTCACGTATGTCGGGGTCTCATCGCTGCACCACCTGCCCAGCTCTCTGCCCTCTCGGCCACCTGCACACACAAACACACACACATGTAACCATGATGACACAGGACAAAAGTCAAGTTTAGCTACAGTCACCTACCATCATGTACAGCTACAGACACCTACCATCATGTACAGCTACAGTCACCTACCATCATGTACAGCTACAATCACCTACCATCATGTACAGCTACAGTCACCTACCATCATGTACAGCTAACTAAGAGACACCTACCATCATGTACAGCTACAGTCACCTACCATCATGTACAGCTACAGACACCTACCATCATGTACATCTACAGTCACCTACCATCATGTACAGCTACAGTCACCTACCATCATGTACATCTACAGTCACCTACCATCGTGTACAGCTACAGTCACCTACCATCGTGTACAGCTACAGTCACCTACCATCGTGTACAGCTACAGTCACCTACCATCGTGTACAGCTAACTAAGAGACACCTACCATCATGTACAGCTACAGTCACCTACCATCGTGTACAGCTACAGTCACCTACCATCATGTACAGCTACAGTCACCTACCATCATGTACAGCTACAGACACCTACCATCATGTACAGCTACAGTCACCTACCATCATGTACAGCTACGTAGTCGTTCCTGCAGTTGTTGCTGTTCTCTATGCTGGAGACACCTACCGTCATGTACAGCTAAGTAGTCATTCCTGCAGTTGTTGCTGTTCTCTATGCTGGAGACACCTACCATCATGTACAGCTACGTAGTCGTTCCTGCAGTTGTTGCTGTTCTCTATGCTGGAGACACCTACCGTCATGTACAGCTACGTAGTTGTCCCTGCAGTTGTTGCTGTTCTCTATGCTGGAGACACCTACCGTCATGTACAGCTACGTAGTAGTCCCTGCAGTTGTTGCTGTTCTCTATGCTGGAGACACCTACCGTCATGTACAGCTACGTAGTAGTCCTTGCAGTTGTTGCTGTTCTCTATGCTGGAGACACCTACCATCATGTACAGCTACGTAGTAGTCCCTGCAGTTGTTGCTGTTCTCTATGCTGGAGACACCTACCGTCATGTACAGCTACGTAGTAGTCCCTGCAGTTGTTGCTGTTCTCTATGCTGGAGACACCTACCGTCATGTACAGCTACGTAGTCGTCCCTGCAGTTGTTGCTGTTCTCTATGCTTGATCGGATCACTGTGACCTGGACCTGTCCTGATGGGTCAGAGGCAGTGACCTTCCACCAACACTCCAGGTTACTGCAACAAACATGCTCCAGTGTACCATCTTGTTGAGGTGTAAGTGTAGGTGCAGGTGTAGTTGTAGGTGCAGGTGCAGGTGTACATATAGGTATAGGTGTAGGTGTAGGTGTAGGTGTAGGTGTAGATGTGTAGGTGTAGGTGAAGATGTAGTTGTAGGTGTTGCTGTAGGTTTAGATGTGTAGGTGTAGGTGTAGGTGTAGGTGTAGGTGTAGATGTGTAGGTGTAGGTGTAGGTGTAGGTGTAGGTGTAGATGTGTAGGTGTAGGTGTAGGTGCAGGTGTAGGTGCAGGTGTAGGTGTAGGTGTAGATGTAAGTGTAGATGTAGGTGTAGGTGTAGGTGTGTAGGTGTAGGTGTAGATGTAGGTTTAGATGTGTAGGTGTAGGTGTAGATGTAGGTGTAGGTGTGTAGGTGTGTAGGTGTAGGTGTGTAGGTGTAGGTGTAGATGTGTAGGTGTAGGTGTGTAGGTGTAGGTGTAGGTGTAGGTGCAGGTGTAGGTGTAGGTGTAGATGTAGGTGTAGATGTAGGTGTAGGTGTAGGTGTAGGTGTGTAGGTGTGTAGGTGTAGGTGTAGGTGTAGATGTAGGTTTAGATGTGTAGGTGTAGGTGTAGATGTAGGTGTAGATGTAGGTGTAGGTGTAGGTGTAGGTGTTGCTGTAGGTGTAGGTGTAGGTGTGTAGGTGTAGGTGTAGGTGTAGGTGTAGGTGTGTAGGTGTAGGTGTAGGTGTAGGTGTAGGTGTGTAGGTGTAGGTGTAGGTGTGTAGGTGTAGGTGTAGATGTGCAGGTGTAGGTGTGTAGGTGTAGGTGTAGATGTAGGTGTAGGTGTAGGTGTAGATGTGTAGGTGTAGGTGTAGATGTGCAGGTGTAGGTGTGTAGGTGTAGGTGTAGATGTAGGTGTAGATGTGTAGGTGTAGGTGTAGATGTAGGTGTAGATGTGTAGGTGTAGGTGTAGGTGTAGATGTAGGTGTAGATGTGTAGGTGTAGGTGTAGGTGTAGGTGTAGATGTAGGTGTAGATGTAGGTGTAGGTGTAGGTGTAGGTGTGTAGGTGTAGGTGTAGATGTAGGTGTAGGTGTAGGTGTAGGTGTAGGTGTGTAGGTGTAGGTTTAGATGTGTAGGTGTAGGTGTAGGTGTGTAGGTGTAGGTGTAGATGTAGGTTTAGATGTGTAGGTGTAGGTGTAGGTGTAGGTGTAGGTGTAGGTGTAGGTGTGTAGGTGTAGGTGTAGATGTAGGTGTAGATGTGTAGGTGTAGGTGTAGGTGTAGATGTAGGTGTAGATGTAGGTGTAGGTGTAGGTGTGTAGGTGTAGGTGTAGATGTAGGTGTAGATGTAGGTGTAGGTGTAGGTGTTGCTGTAGATGTGTGGGTGTAGGTGTTGCTGTAGGTTTAGATGTGTAGGTGTAGGTGTAGGTGTGTAGGTGTAGGTGTAAATGTAGGTTTAGATGTGTAGGTGTAGGTGTAGGTGTAGGTGTAGATGTAGGTGTAGGTGTAGGTGTAGGTGTAGGTGTGTAGGTGTAGGTGTAGATGTAGGTGTAGATGTGTAGGTGTAGGTGTAGGTGAAGGTGTTGATGTAGGTGTAGATGTAGGTGTAGGTGTAGGTGTGTAGGTGAAGGTGTAGATGTGTAGGTGTAGGTGTAGATGTGTAGGTGTAGGTGTGTGGGTGTGGGTGTAGATGTGTAGGTGTAGATGTGTAGGTGTAGGTGTAGGTTTAGATGTGTAGGTGTAGATGTGTGGGTGTAGGTTGGTGGGTGTAGATGTAGATGTGTAGGTGTAGGTGGAGATGTGTAGGTGTAGGTGTAGATGTGTGGATGTAGGTGTGTGGGTGTAGGTGTAGAAGTGTAGGTGTAGGTGTAGATGTGTAGGTGTAGGTGTAGATGTGTAGGTGTAGATGTGTAGGTGTAGGTGTAGGTGTAGATGTGTGGGTGTAGATGTGTGGGTGTAGGTGTAGGTGTAGGTGTAGGTGTAGATGTAGATGTGTAGGTGTAGGTGAAGGTGTAGGTGTAGGTGTAGGTGTAGATGTGTAGGTGTAGATGTGTAGGTGTAGATGTAGGTGTAGGTGTAGGTGTAGGTGTAGATGTGTAGGTGTAGATGTAGGTGTAGGTGAAGGTGTAGGTGTAGATGTGTAAGTGTAGGTGTAGGTGTAGGTGTAGGTGTAGATGTGTAGATGTAGGTGTAGGTGTAGGTGTAGATGTGTAGGTGTAGGTGTAAGTGTAGGTGTAGGTGAAGGTGTAGGTGTAGGTGTAGGTGAAGGTGTAGGTGTAGGTGTAGGTGTAGGTGTAGGTGTAGGTGTAGATGTGTAGGTGTAGGTGTAGATGTGTGGGTGTAGATGTGTAGGTGTAGGTGTAGATGTGTAGGTGTAGATGTGTAGGTGTAGGTGTAGGTGTAGAGGTGTAGGTGTAGGTGTAGATGTGTAGGTGTAGATGTGTAGGTGTAGGTGTAGGTGTAGGTGTAGGTGTAGGTGTGTAGGTGTAGGTGTAGATGTGTGGGTGTAGGTGTAGGTGTAGGTGAAGGTGTAGGTGTAGGTGCAGGTGAAGGTGTAGGTGTAGGTGTAGGTGTAGGTGTAGGTGTAGATGTGTAGGTGTAGGTATAGATGTGTGGGTGTAGATGTGTAGGTGTAGGTGTAGATGTGTAGGTGTAGATGTGTAGGTGTAGGTGTAGGTGTAGGTGTAGGTGTAGAGGTGTAGGTGTAGGTGTAGATGTGTAGGTGTAGATGTGTAGGTGTAGGTGTAGGTGTAGGTGTAGGTGTAGGTGTAGGTGTGTAGGTGTAGGTGGAGATGTGTGGGTGTATGTGTAGGTGTAGATGTGTGGGTGTAGGTGTAGGTGTAGGTGTAGGTGAAGGTGTAGGTGTAGGTGTAGGTGTAGGTGTGTAGGTGTAGATGTGTAGGTGCAGATGTGAAGGTGTAGATGTGTAGGTGTAGGTGTAAGTGTAGGTGTAGGTGAAGGTGTAGGTGTAGGTGTAGGTGAAGGTGTAGGTGTAGGTGTAGGTGTAGGTGTAGGTGTAGGTGTAGATGTGTAGGTGTAGGTGTAGATGTGTGGGTGTAGATGTGTAGGTGTAGGTGTAGATGTGTAGGTGTAGATGTGTAGGTGTAGGTGTAGGTGTAGGTGTAGGTGTAGAGGTGTAGGTGTAGGTGTAGATGTGTAGGTGTAGATGTGTAGGTGTAGGTGTAGGTGTAGGTGTAGGTGTAGGTGTGTAGGTGTAGGTGTGTAGGTGTAGGTGTAGATGTGTGGGTGTAGGTGTAGGTGAAGGTGTAGGTGTAGGTGTAGGTGAAGGTGTAGGTGTAGGTGTAGGTGTAGGTGTAGGTGTAGATGTGTAGGTGTAGGTATAGATGTGTGGGTGTAGATGTGTAGGTGTAGGTGTAGATGTGTAGGTGTAGATGTGTAGGTGTAGGTGTAGGTGTAGGTGTAGGTGTAGGTGTAGAGGTGTAGGTGTAGGTGTAGATGTGTAGGTGTAGATGTGTAGGTGTAGGTGTAGGTGTAGGTGTAGGTGTGTAGGTGTAGGTGGAGATGTGTGGGTGTATGTGTAGGTGTAGATGTGTGGGTGTAGGTGTAGGTGTAGGTGTAGGTGAAGGTGTAGGTGTAGGTGTAGGTGTAGGTGTGTAGGTGTAGATGTGTAGGTGCAGATGTGAAGGTGTAGATGTGTAGGTGTAGGTGTAGGTGTAGGTGTGTAGGTGTAGATGTGTAGGTGTAGGTGTGTGGGTGTAGATGTGTAGGTGTAGGTGTAGGTGTAGGTGTAGGTGTAGGTGTAGGTGAAGGTGTAGGTGTAGGTGTGTAGGTGTAGATGTGTAGGTGTAGATGTGTAGGTGTAGGTGTAGATGTGAAGGTGTAGATGTGTAGGTGTAGGTGTAAGTGTAGGTGTAGGTGTGTGGGTGTAGATGTGTGGGTGTGGGTGTAGGTGTAGGTGTAGGTGTAGGTGAAGGTGTAGGTGTAGGTGTAGGTGTGTAGGTGTAGATGTGTAGGTGTAGATGTGTAGGTGTAGGTGTAGATGTGAAGGTGTAGATGTGTAGGTGTAGATGTGTAGGTGTAGGTGTAGGTGTGTAGGTGTAGATGTGAAGGTGTAGATGTGTAGGTGTAGGTGTAGATGTGTGGGTGTACGTGTAGGTGTAGGTGTAGGTGTAGGTGTGTAGGTGTAGATGTGTAGGTGTAGATGTGTGGGTGTAGGTGTAGGTGTAGGTGTAGGTGAAGGTGTAGGTGTAGGTGTAGGTGTAGATGTGTAGGTGTAGATGTGAAGGTGTAGGTGTAGGTGTAGGTGTAGGTGTGTAGGTGTAGATGTGTAGGTGTAGGTGTAGGTGTAGATGTGTAGATGTAGGTGTAGGTGTTGGTGTTGTAGACAGTCATGTCATCACTCACCTTGGGTAGGTGTTTGGGTACCCGGGGGACTGTAGATATTGAGCATCCTGGTAAGATGACAGATCCTTGTTACACACATTCTCGGCCGTCTTATCTGTAAGAGATGACAGATCCTTGTTACACACATTCTCGGCCGTCTTATCTGTAAGGTATAGGGTTAGGTGAAAGCAATGAGGAAACGGATGTAGTTTTGATCGGGCCTACATGACAGAAGTAGTCTGCTGTTGTCAGAAAGAGAGGCCCTACATGACAGGAGCAGTCTGCTGTAGTCAGGAACAGAGGCCCTACATGACAGAAGCAGTCTGCTGTAGTCAGGAACTAAGGCCCTACATGACAGAAGCAGTCTGCTGTAGTCAGGAACAGAGGCCCTACATGACAGAAGTAGTCTGCTGTAGTCAGAACAGAGGCCCTACATGACAGAAGCAGTCTGCTGTAGTCAGGAACAGAGGCCCTACATGACAGAAGCAGTCTGCTGTAGTCAGGAACAGAGGCCCTATATGACAGAAGCAGTCTGCTGTAGTCAGGAACAGAGGCCCTACATGACAGAAGCAGTCTGCTGTAGTCAGGAACTGAGGCCCTACATGACAGAAGCAGTCTGCTGGAGTCAGGAACAGAGGCCCTACATGACAGAAGCAGTCTGTTGTAGTCAGGAACAGAGGCCCTACATGACAGAAGCAGTCTGCTGTAGTCAGGAACAGAGGCCCTACATGACAGGAGCAGTCTACTGTAGTCAGGAACAGAGGCCCTACATGACAGAAACAGTCTGCTGTAGTCAGAAACAGAGGACCTACATGAAAGAAGCAGTCTGTTGTAGTCAGGAACAGAGGCCCTACATGACAGAAGCAGTCTGCTCTTGTCAGGAACAGAGGCCCTACATGACAGAAGCAGTCTGCTCTTGTCAGGAACAGAGGCCCTACATGACAGAAGCAGTCTGCTCTTGTCAGGAACAGAGGCCCTTCATGACAGAAGCAGTCTGCTGTAGTCAGAACAGAGGCCCTTCATGACAGGAGCAGTCTACTGTAGTCAGAACAGAGGCCCTACATGACAGAAGCAGTCTGCTGTAGTCAAGACGAGAGGCCCTTCATGACAGAAGCAGTCTGCTGTAGTCAGGAACAGAGGCCCTACATGACAGGAGCAGTCTGCTGGAGTCAGAACAGAGGCCCTACATGACAGAAGCAGTCTGCTGTAGTCAGTAACAGAGGCCCTACATGACAGAAGCAGTCTGCTGTAGTCAGGAACTGAGGCCCTAGATGACAGAAGTAGTCTGCTGTAGTCAGAACAGAGGCCCTACATGACAGAAGCAGTCTGCTGTAGTCAGGAACTGAGGCCCTACATGACAGAAGCAGTCTGCTGTAGTCAGGAACAGAGGCCCTACATGACAGAAGTAGTCTGCTGTAGTCAGGAACAGAGGCCCTACATGACAGAAGCAGTCTGCTGTAGTCAGGAACAGAGGCCCTACATGACAGAAGCAGTCTGCTGTAGTCAGGAACTGAGGCCCTACATGACAGAAGCAGTCTGCTGTAGTCAGGAACAGAGGCCCTACATGCAGAAGTAATCTGCTCTTCTCAGGAGCAGAGGCCCTACATGACAGAAGCAGTCTGCTCTTGTCAGGAACAGAGGCCCTACATGACAGAAGCAGTCTGCTGTAGTCAGGAACAGAGGACCTACATGACAGGAGCAGTCTGCTGTAGTCAGGAACAGAGGCCCTACATGAAGGAGTGTGACTGACCTTCTGTTTCATAGTACTTCACTTGAAAGCCCTCGTGAGTGCGGGAACTGTCTGTCTGGAAGCGGATGAAGATGAACATCCCCGAGGACTGGAGGGTGGGGCGATTTCTGGCACAGAACACCCCCATCAACTTGGCCGACATGTCCTGCCCTGAAACACACAACTCCCACTCAGACATGCTGACATTTCCTGCCCTGAAACACACAACACCCACACGAGATGTCCTGCCCTGAAACACACAACTTCCACTCAGACATGTCCTTCCCTGAAACACACAACACCCACTCAGACATGTCCTGCCCTGAAACACAGAACACCCACTCAGACATGTCCTGCCCTGAAACACACAACACCCACTCAGACATGTCCTGCCCTGAAACACACAACACCCACTCAGACATGTCCTGCCCTGAAACACACAACACCCACTCAGACATGTCCTGCCCTGAAACACACAACTTCCACTGAGACATGCCCTGCCCTGAAACACACAACACCCACTCAGACATGTCCTTCCCTGAAACACACAACATCAACTCAGACATGTCCTGCCCTGAAACACACAACTTCCACTGAGACATGCCCTGCCCTGAAACACACAACACCCACTCAGACATGTCCTTCCCTGAAACACACAACATCAACTCAGACATGTCCTGCCCTGAAACACACAACACCCACTAAGACATGCCCTGCCCTGAAACACACAACATCAACTCAGACATGTCCTGCCCTGAAACACACAACACCCACTAAGACATGCCCTGCCCTGAAACACACAACACCCACTCAGACATGTCCTTCCCTGAAACACACAACACCCACTCAGACATGTCCTGCCCTGAAACACACAACACCCACTCAGACATGTCCTGCCCTGAAACACACAACACCCACTCAGACATGTTTGGAGAGTATCCCTAACCCACACTTCCCCAACTCCCACTCACCATCTGTCCCTTACCATCTTTTCTGAGGGTTTCCCTAACCCTCTTTTCTGAGGGTTTCCTTAACCCTCACTTCAGAGGGTTTCCCTAAACCCCACTCACCATCTGTCCCTAACCCTCACTTCAGAGGGTTTCCCTGACTCCCACTCACCATCATAAATAGAGATATTGTCAAAGGAGCAGTCATACTCCAGATGTGCATCCGTTACTTCAATCTTCACGGTTGTGAAGCCGGACATTGCACGGATCACCCAGCGACAGTCTAAGTGACTGGAAAAAGAAGTGTGTGTATCCATGACAACATCATCATATCCAAATAACAACAGGATGACATATTACTCAAAGTTGATGTAAAAAAAATCATCCAACAAATAAGGATTGAAATATACTGGTACACAGTGATAGGGTACCCCCTATAGGACCTCAATCTCATGGCGAACGGACAGAGGCATGCAGTCATTGGCACCATGTGCACGAGGTGCTTGAAAACCTGTCTTTGGATGTATCATGACAGAATCGTTGCACATCATTATCAGAGAAAACAACAACAGCTCATGTCTGTACAGGTGGCTGTCTGCTTACTTCTTGTAGTTCTCTGGGTAGCCAGGGCTGGAGAGGTAGGACATGTGGTTGTACGCGGTCAGCGACGTTCCACATGGAGAGATGACAGCTGGAACAAAAGCAAGAACATGTCACAGTGTTGCTAGGTCCTGGAAGTAGAGGTGCATGTCAGGAGCCTTGTCTACATGTGTGATGGGGAACATGGCCTACCTTAGTGGAGGTGTATGTCAGGAGCCTTGTCTACATCTGTGATGGGGAACATGACCTACCTTGAGTGGAGGTGTATGTCAGGAGCCTTGTCTACATCTGTGATGGGGAATATGGCCTACCTTGAGTGGAGGTGTATGTCAGGAGCCTTGTCTACATCTCTGATGGGGAACATGGCCTACCTTGAATGGAGGTGTATGTCAGGAGCCTTGTCTACATCTGTGATAGGGAATATGGCCTACCTTGAGTGGAGGTGTATGTCAGGAGCCTTGTTTACATCTATGATGGGGAACATGACCTACCTTGAGTGGAGGTGTATGTCAGGAGCCTTGTCTACATCTGTGATGGGGAACATGACCTACCTTGAGTGGAGGTGTATGTCAGGAGCCTTGTCTACATCTGTGATGGGGAACATGGCCTACCTTGAGTGGAGGTGTATGTCAGGAGCCTTGTCTACATCTGTGATGGGGAACATGACCTAACTTTAATTTGAGGTGTATGTCAGGAGCCTTGTCTACATCTGTGACGGGGAACATGACCTACCTTGAGTGGAAGTATATGTCAGCAGGAAGCCCTTGTCTAGATCTGTGATGGGGAACATGGCCTACCTTGAGTGGAGGTGTATGTCAGGGGCCTTGTCTACATCTGTTATGGGGAACATGGCCTACCTTAAGTGGAGGTGTATGTCATCAGGAAGCCCTTGTCTACATCTGTGATGGGGAACATGGCCTACCTTGAGTGGAGGTGTATGTCAGGAGCCTTGTCTAGATCTTTGATGGGGAACATGGCCTACCTTGAGTGGAGGTGTATGTCAGCCGGAAGCCCTTGTCTACATCTGTGATGGGGAACATGGCCTACCTTGAGTGGAGGTGTATGTCAGCAGGAATCCCTTGTCTACATCTGTGATGGGGAACATGGCCTACCTTGAGTAACGGTGTATGTCAGCAGGAATCCCTTGTCTACATCTGTGATGGGGAACATGGCCTACCTTGAGTGGAGGTGTATGTCAGGAGCCTTGTCTACATCTGTGATGGGGAGCATGGCCTACCTTGAGTGGAGGTGTATGTCAGGAGCCTTGTCTACATCTGTGATGGGGAGCATGGCCTACCTTGAGTGGAGGTGTATGTCAGCAGGAAGCCCTTGTCTACATCTGTGATGGGGAACATGGCCTACCTTGAATGGAGGTGTATGTCAGGAGCCTTGTCTACATCTGTGATGGGGAGCATGGCCTACCTTGAGTGGAGGTGTATGTCAGCAGGAAGCCCTTGTCTACATCTGTGATGGGGAGCATGGCCTACCTTGAGTTGAGGTGTATGTCAGCAGGAAGCCCTTGTCTACATCTGTGATGGGGAACATGGCCTACCTTGAATGGAGGTGTATGTCAGGAGCCTTGTCTACATCTGTGATGGGGAGCATGGCCTACCTTGAGTGGAGGTGTATGTCAGCAGGAAGCCCTTGTCTACATCTGTGATGGGGAGCATGGCCTACCTTGAGTTGAGGTGTATGTCAGCAGGAAGCCCTTGTCTACATCTGTGATGGGGAACATGGCCTACCTTGAGTGGAGGTGTATGTCAGCAGGAATCCCTTGTCTACATCTGTGATGGGGAGCATGGCCTACCTTGAGTTGAGGTGTATGTCAGCGGGAAGCCCTTGTCTACATCTGTGATGGGGAGCATGGCCTACCTTGAGTTGAGGTGTATGTCAGCAGGAAGCCCTTGTCTACATCTGTGATGGGGAACATGGCCTACCTTGAGTGGAGGTGTATGTCAGGAGCCTTGTCTACATCTGTGATGGGGAGCATGGCCTACCTTGAGTTGAGGTGTATGTCAGCAGGAATCCCTTGTCTACATCTGTGATGGGGAACATGGCCTACCTTGAGTTGAGGTGTATGTCAGCAGGAAGCCCTTGGCTACATCTGTGACCCCCCAACATGGCCTACCTTGAGTGGAGGTGTATGTCAGGAGCCTTGTCTACATCTGTTATGGGGAACATGGCCTACCTTGAGTGGAGGTGTATGTCAGGAGCCTTGTCTACATCTCTGATGGGGAACATGGCCTACCTTGAATGGAGGTGTATGTCAGGAGCCTTGTCTACATCTGTGATAGGGAACATGGCCTACCTTGAGTGGAGGTGTATGTCAGGAGCCTTGTCTACATCTGTGATGGGGAACATGACCTACCTTGAGTGGAGGTGTATGTCAGGAGCCTTGTCTACATCTGTGATGGGGAACATGGCCTACCTTGAGTTGAGGTGTATGTCAGCAGGAAGCCCTTGTCTACATCTGTGACCCCCCAACATGGCCTACCTTGAGTGGAGGTGTATGTCAGGAGCCTTGTCTACCGTATATGACCGCGTATAAGCCGAATTTTGAGGACCAGAAAAAAGATTCTGTAGAAAGGGGTCGGCTTATCCACGGGATACACTTTCATGATAGTATTTTTCAGATCGTGATCTGTCAGAAACATCGCCTGAATGACGGTCTGATAGATCACAACTTCCCGAAAGTTTGGAAGTTGCCACGACTAGAGCCATTATTGTTATAAATTATCAATAAAGTTATTATTATACACCAATGTTGTCATTATTAAAAAAATGTTATGCATTTGTAGGTGTGACTACTTCCGATAATAAGTTTTCAATTGAATGTTCAAAGTTTATCGTTCTTCGTAAACTTCACAATCTTTACATATAACAATATATGTAATTCACAGCTAAAATATATAATCCCCAGATGAAATCGCCAATAGCTATTACGTACGTTTTGCAAAGTTCATAAATTGATAGTGAACAAGTGTCTACCTTTATTGAAAGAGGCAAATAAACAACTGTATCGGCGAGTTATTCCGTTCGCCATTTGCAAAAACATGTGATCAGCTGTTTCCTGTGACGTCACAAACGGTGACCACTGTGATTGCTTCCTGTTGTTTAAAAAGCAACACGGTACACAAGGAAATGAGCACTGATCATAACGGGCCGATTGGTCTTGTCATGTTGTTTACACAAACATTTTCAAGTTGTGGGTGCTTAGCGATCGTGTTGGGAGTAGGGACTTAATTCCTTTGTTTTCGAGAGATTAGTTTAATAAACTGGAGAAGCCTGTGAGTAAGTGATGGTCATTCAATGTGTTCATAGTATGATAGTTTATTTAATTCAATTGGATTAACATACAATAGTGGTGTAAAGGGGGTTATAAAAGTTGGTATATTTTTACTGACTGACATGAGTTGGAAACGAAAACGCCATGCTTACGATGCTGAATTCAAACTGCGAGTCTTCGCTCTAGCTGATATATTTTCTCACGGGTTCGTAATTCTATATACACCGATTCGCAAAATGGCGCTTGTTGTTGATGGCAACATATAACGATCATTATGAGATTAAAAAACCCCACGAGAAACAGCTTCCCACATTATGAAAGTGGATGACTGGTTTGTTAAATCTTTATTAGAAATAATAATGACTTTTTCAATATAATTAAAACGTTTTTCATCTTATATTTTTGAATATCTGCGAGTACCGGCACATGTCTTGCAGTCCGACTTCGCAGTGTTATTTGCCTTTCAATTCCTGGTTCGGCTTATCTGCGGGTCATATCATTTTCTCTCGTATTTCAATGGTCAAGTTAGCACCTCGGCTTATCTACGGGGTCGGCTTATCCGCGGTCATATACGGTACATCTGTTATGGGGAACATGGCCTACTTTGAGTGGAGGTGTATGTCAGGAGCCTTGTCTACATCTCTGATGGGGAACATGGACTGCCTTGAGTGGAGGTGTATGTCAGGAGCCTTGTCTACATCTGTGATCGAGAGCATGGCCTACCTTGAGTGGAGGTGTATGTCAGCAGGAAGCCCTTGTCGACGTCGGAGCCTGAGTGAAGCTGTAGAAACATGTATTTGCCAGTGCTGAGGAACTGTGGAGTTGATTTGCTGCACCACTTGATGATCAAACCCTCCGTGGAATCTTTGCCTAAAACATTAAAATCCGTAGCCTTCTCCTTTGAAACAACACAAAAATGAAAGAGAAACCACACAAGGGAGAATCGAAATAACAATCACTCATATTGTGGGTCGGACAAAACCATTAGTCAGTGCTTCAAGACAATTTAACTTTGTGAGGTGTTTAAAAGGTATTATATTTCCACACCTCCACCATGTCCAGTCAATGATTTATTTTACTGTATGCAACCTGAAGACAAAATTACAGATGATTATATTAAAAAATACTTCAAGGCACTAGATTGGTCCAACAATATGTAATGAGCGATCCACTCCAATACTGAGGTGTGTTAAAGAGGAGTCTAACCATCGTACGCCTCCACATAGCTCACGGAGCAGTAGTAGTCCTGGTAGAGGTCAGTTTCCAGCACATTCACGCTCACCACCTTGTCGTCTGGCTCCGCCTCGATCCGCCACCAGCACTCGGGGGGCCTGCAAACAACACCGCAGTAACTACATCACCGACCACATCCTAACAATACCTGTCTGAGTGATGTCGCTATATGGCTGAAATAATGCTGAAGCGACGTTAAATTTTAACTCACTCACTGAGTGACAGTGTCGGCCCTGACCTACCCAAGTTCTTTTTTTGGTCATTGGTGTTTAAGCCACACTCGGGCTATATGACGCCAACCTAGATCAGACAATCCAGTGAATAAGCCTCCTGCGACCAGCCTATCCACACTGTGGCCTTGTCACAGGACCAGGTTGTATGGGTGGAGAAGCTGGACAAGGATAGGTTCTGGGCAAATGATGTGCCCTGGAGTTAATCCTCCTTGCTGGACCTACCTCACAGGACCGGTTGGGAAGCTGGACAAGGATAGGTTCTTGGCAAATGATGTGCCCGGGAGTTAATCCTCTTTGTTGGACCTACCTGACAGGGCGAGTAGGGACGAGGACAGGTTCTGGGCAAATGATGTGCCCGGGAGTTAATCCTCCTTGCTGGACCTACCTGACAGGGCGAGTAGGGACGAGGACAGGTTCTGGGCAAATGATGTGCCCTGGAGTTAATCCTCCTTGTTGGACCTACCTGACAGGGCCAGTTGGGAAGCCGGACGAGGACAGGTTCTGGTAGTGTGATGCCCCCTGGAGCTCCTTGTTACACGAGGAATCTGGAAGACAACAAACCTGTCAGACAGTGTGATGTTATGATGATTTGTTTGTTTGTTTGTTGTCTAAAGCAGCACTTAGCAATATTCCAGTTATATGACAGTGGTCTGTAAATAATTGTATCTGGAAATCAAGCAAATAATCGAGAAAATCCTGTGATGTGTTTCATGAGCTTCGATCCACACAATCAGGATATGATGATATGCATGAACCAAGTCAGCGAGCCTGTTAGTCACCTCTTATGACAAGTATAGTCGCCTTTTACGGCAAGCATGGGTTGCTGAAGACCAATTCTACCCTGGATCTTCACGGGTTTAGTCAGCTGGTTGGATAAGGGTTTGAATAAGGGCTAACCTCTGCGCACAGCCTTGTACTTGATGTTGAACTTTCCCGTGTTGCCAATGAAGGACTGAAACTGTGCATACACATCACTACCAGAGGAAGGAACCCAGTCTGTGTCGAGGCCTGCACAGCGCAGCATCAGCCGGGAGGAGCTGTTGGATGGACCTGGAAGTACCCGCGTGTCTTTCATCAGGGGAGACCACTCACAATCATATAAAGACATTGTCATAAGGGGAGAACACTCACCATCGTACAAAGACATTGTGAACAGGGGAGACAACTCACAATCATACAAAGATATTGTGCACAGGGGAGACCACTCAAAATCATACAAAGACATTGTGATCAGGGGAGACCACTCACAATCATACAAAGATATTGTAATAAGGGGAGACCACTCACAATCATACAAAGACATTGTGATCAGGGGAGACCACTCACAATCATACAAAGATATTGTAATAAGGGGAGACCACTCACAATCATACATAGACATTGTGATCAGGGGAGACAACTCACAATCATACAAAGACATTGTAATAAGGTGAGACCACTCACAATCATACAAAGACATTGTGATCAGGGGAGACCACTCACCATCATATCAAGACATTGTGAACAGGGGAGACCACTCACAATCATACAAAGACATTGTGAACAGGGGAGACCACTCACAATCATACAAAGATATTGTAATAAGGGGAGACCACTCACAATCATACATAGACATTGTGATCAGGGGAGACCACTCACAATCATACAAAGATATTGCAATAAGGGGAGACCACTCACAATCATACATAGACATTGTGATCAGGGAAGAACACTCACAATCATACAAAGACATTGTGAACAGGGGAGACCACTCACAATCACGCAAAGACATTGTGAAAAGGGGAGACCACTCACAATCATACAAAGACATTGTGATCAGGGGAGACCACTCACCATCATATCAAGACATTGTGAACAGGGGAGACCACTCACAATCATACAAAGACATTGTGAACAGGGGAGACCACTCACCATCACACAAAGACATTGTGAAAAGGGGAGACCACTCACAATCATACAAAGATATTGTAATAAGGGGAGACCACTCACAATCATACAAAGACATTGTGATCAGGGGAGACCACTCACCATCATATCAAGACTTGTGAACAGGGGAGACCACTCACAATCATACAAAGACATTGTGAACAGGGGAGACCACTCACAATCATACAAAGATATTGTAATAAGGGGAGACCACTCACAATCATACAAAGACATTGTGATCAGGGGAGACCACTCACAATCATACAAAGATATTGTAATAAGGGGAGACCACTCACAATCATACATAGACATTGTGATCAGGGGAGACCACTCACAATCATACAAAGATATTATAATAAGGGGAGACCACTCACAATCATACATAGACATTGTGATCAGGGGAGAGCACTCACAATCACACAAAGACATTGTGATCAGGGGAGACCACTCAAAATCATACAAAGACATTGTGATCAGGGGAGAACACTCACAATCATACGAAGACATTGTGATCAGGGGAGACCACTCACAATCATATCAAGACATTGTGAACAGGGGAGACCACTCACAATCATACAAAGACATTGTGAACAGGGGAGACCACTCACCATCACACAAAGACATTGTGAAAAGGGGAGACCACTCACAATCATACAAAGACATTGTGATCAGGGGAGACCACTCACAATCATACAAAGACATTGTGATCAGGGGAGAACACTCACAATCATACAAAGACATTGTGATCAGGGGAGACCACTCACAGCATCATACATAGACATTGTGATCAGGGGAGACAACTCACCATCGTAGAAAGCTATGAGAACAGGGGAGACAACTCAAAATCACACAAAGACATTGTGAACAGGGGAGGCTAGTCATGGAAGAGCTGTTGGATACAACGAGACAACTCACCATCGTAGAAAGCTATGTGATCAGGGGAGACAACTCACCATTGTAAAAGCTATGTGATCAGAGGAGACAACTCACCATCGTAGAAAGCTATGTGATGAGGGGAGATAACTCACCATCGTAGAAAGCTATGTCATCAAGGGAGACAACTCACCATCATATAAAGCTACGTAATCAGGGGAGACAACTTACCATCCTAGAAAGCTATGTGATTAGGGGAGACAACTCACCATCGTAAAAGCTATGTGATCAGAGGAGACAACTCAACTCACCATCGTAGAAAGCTATGTGATGAGGGGAGACAACTCACCATCGTAGAAAGCTATGTGATCAGGGGAGACAACCCACCATCATATAAAGCTAAGTAATCAGGTAGACAACTCACCATCGTAGAAAGCTAAGTAATCAGGGGAGACAACTCACCATCGTAGAAAGCTATGTGATCAGGGGAGACAACTCACTATAGTAGAAAGCTATGTATTGAGGGGAGACAACTCACCATCGTAGAAAGCTATGTGATGAGGGGAGACAACTCACCATAGTAGAAAGCTATGTAATCAGGGGAGACAACCCATCATCATATAAAGCTAATCAGGGGAGACAACTCACCATCGTAGAAAGGTATGTGATCAGGGGAGACAACTCACCATCGTAGAAAGCTATGTGATCAGAGGAGACAACTCACCATCGTAGAAAGCTATGTAATCAGGAGAGACAACTCACCATCATATAAAGCTATGTGATGAGGGGAGACAACTCACCATCATAGAAAGCTATGTAATCAGGGGAGACAACTCACCATCGTAGAAAGCTATGTGATCAGAGGAGACAACTCACCATCGTAGAAAGCTATGTAATCAGAGGAGACAACTCACCATCGTAGAAAGCTATGTAATCAGGAGAGACAACTCACCATCGTAGAAAGCTATGTAATCAGGGGAGACAACTCATCATCATAGAAAGCTATGTGATGAGGGGAGACAACTCACCATCGTAGAAAGCTATGTAATCAGGGGAGACAACTCACCATCGTAGAAAGCTATGTAATCGGGGGAGACAACTCACCATCGTAGAAAGCTATGTAATCAGGAGAGACAACTCACCATCGTAGAAAGCTATGTAATCAGGAGAGACAACTCACCATCATAGAAAGCTATGTGATGAGGGGAGACAACTCACCATCGTAGAAAGCTATGTAATCAGGGGAGACAACTCACCATCGTAGAAAGCTATGTAATCGGGGGAGACAACTCACCATCGTAGAAAGCTATGTAATCTGGGGAGACAACTCACCATCTTAGAAAGCTATATAATCAGGGGAAACAACTCACCATCGTAGAAAGCGATGTGATCCTGAGAGGAGGTACAGGCGCTCACAGGTGACTGGGACATGAACTGAGACACCAGGAAGGCCACGTGGTAGTATGGGCTGAAAGAATGGAGTCGCCACCGGCACACCTCATGTCTGCAGGAAGAAATCTCATTGGAGTATATGTTATATATATCAGAGTGTGTGTCATGTGATAAGCATCCAGGGGTTGTGCATATTCTACAACAGCTGCTGATGTACTTACGGCCAGTAGGTGTTTGGAAAGTTGGGAGAATACAGAGATTGTTCCTCCAAGGTCACCTCAAGGACAACTATCTTGTTCCTGTCACAGATGCCTGCAACACAAGCAATGCAATACATTAAGACGTCCAGTGATCAGTGAGCAACACTCCATACCGGCAGTGTAAGATGGGGCACAATGCAATACATTAAGACGTCCAGTGATCAGTGAGCAACACTCCATACCGGCAGTGTAAGATGGGGCACAATGCAATACATTAAGACGTCCAGTGATCAGTGAGCAACACTCCATACCGGCAGTGTAAGATGGGGCACAATGCAATACACTCATTAAGACGTCCAGTGATCAGTGAGCAACACTCCATACCGGCAGTGTAAGATGGGGCACAATGCAATACACTCATTAAGACGTCCAGTGATCAGTGAGCAACACTCCATACCGGCAGTGTAAGATGGGGCACAATGCAATACACTCATTAAGACAGTCCAGTGATCAGTGAGCAACGCTCCATGTCGGCAGTGTAAGATGGGGCACAATGCAATACATTAAGACGTCCAGTGATCAGTGAGCAACACTCCATACCGGCAGTGTAAGATGGGGCACAATGCAATACACTCATTAAGACCGTTCAGTGATCAGTATTGTGAGCAACGCTCCATGTCGGCAGTGTAAGATGGGGCACAATGCAATACACTCATTAAGACCGTCCAGTGATCAGTGAGCAACACTCCATGTCGGCAGTGTAAGATGGGGCACAATGCAATACATTAAGACGTCCAGTGATCAGTGAGCAACACTCCATACCGGCAGTGTAAGATGGGGCACAATGCAATACACTCATTAAGACGTCCAGTGATCAGTGAGCAACACTCCATACCGGCAGTGTAAGATGGGGCACAATGCAATACACTCATTAAGACGTCCAGTGATCAGTGAGCAACACTCCATACCGGCAGTGTAAGATGGGGCACAATGCAATACATTAAGACGTCCAGTGATCAGTGAGCAACACTCCATACCGGCAGTGTAAGATGGGGCACAATGCAATACACTCATTAAGACCGTTCAGTGATCAGTATTGTGAGCAACGCTCCATGTCGGCAGTGTAAGATGGGGCACAATGCAATACACTCATTAAGACCGTCCAGTGATCAGTGAGCAACACTCCATGTCGGCAGTGTAAGATGGGGCACAATGCAATACACTCATTAAGACGTCCAGTGATCAGTGAGCAACGCTCCATGTCGTCAGTGTAAGATGAGGCACAATGCAATACACTAATTAAGACGTCCAGTGATCAGTGAGCAACGCTCCATGTCGGCAGTGTAAGATGGGGCACAATGCAATACACTCATTAAGACGTCCAGTGATCAGTGAGCAACACTCCATGTCGTCAGTGTAAGATGGGGCACAATGCAATACACTCATTAAGACGTCCAGTGATCAGTGAGCAACGCTCCATGTCGTCAGTGTCAGATGGGGCACAATGCAATACACTCATTAAGACCGTCCAGTGATCAGTATTGTGAGCAACGCTCCATGTCGTCAGTGTAAGATGGGGCACAATGCAATACACTCATTAAGACTGTCCAGTGATCAGTATTGTGAGCAACGCTCCATGTCGTCAGTGTAAGATGGGGCACAATGCAATACACTCATTAAGACCGTCCAGTGATCAGTGAGCAACGCTCCATGTCGTCAGTGTAAGATGGGGCACAATGCAATACACTCATTAAGACCGTCCAGTGATCAGTATTGTGAGCAACACTCCATACCGGCAGTGTAAGATGGGGCACAATGCAATACACTCATTAAGACTGTCCAGTGATCAGTGAGCAACGCTCCATACCGGCAGTGTAAGATGGGGCACAATGCAATACACTCATTAAGACCGTCCAGTGATCAGTATTGTGAGCAACGCTCCATGTCGTCAGTGTAAGATGGGGCACAATGCAATACACTCATTAAGACCGTCCAGTGATCAGTATTGTGAGCAACGCTCCATGTCGTCAGTGTAAGATGGGGCACAATGCAATACACTCATTAAGACTGTCCAGTGATCAGTATTGTGAGCAACGCTCCATGTCGTCAGTGTAAGATGGGGCACAATGCAATACACTCATTAAGACCGTCCAGTGATCAGTGAGCAACGCTCCATGTCGTCAGTGTAAGATGGGGCACAATGCAATACACTCATTAAGACGTCCAGTGATCAGTGAGCAACGCTCCATGTCGGCAGTGTAAGATCGGGCACAATGCAATACACTCATTAAGACGTCCAGTGATCAGTGAGCAACGCTCCATGTCGTCAGTGTAAGATGGGGCACAATGCAATACACTCATTAAGACGTCCAGTGATCAGTGAGCAACGCTCCATGTCGGCAGTGTAAGATCGGGCACAATGCAATACACTCATTAAGACAGTCCAGTGATCAGTGAGCAACGCTCCATGTCGTCAGTGTAAGATGGGGCACAATGCAATACACTCATTAAGACCGTCCAGTGATCAGTGAGCAACACTCCATGTCGGCAGTGTAAGATGGGGCACAATGCAATACACTCATTAAGACGTCCAGTGATCAGTGAGCAACGCTCCATGTCGGCAGTGTAAGATCGGGCACAATGCAATACACTCATTAAGACGTCCAGTGATCAGTGAGCAACGCTCCATGTCGTCAGTGTAAGATGAGGCACAATGCAATACACTCATTAAGACCGTCCAGTGATCAGTGAGCAACGCTCCATGTCGGCAGTGTAAGATGGGGCACAATGCAATACACTCATTAAGACCGTCCAGTGATCAGTGAGCAACGCTTCATGTCGGCAGTGTAAGATGGGGCACAATGCAATACACTCATTAAGACCGTCCAGTGATCAGTGAGCAACGCTCCATGTCGGCAGTGTAAGATGGGGCACAATGCAATACACTCATTAAGACTGTCCAGTGATCAGTGAGCAACGCTCCATGTCGGCAGTGTAAGATGGGGCACAATGCAATACACTCATTAAGACCGTCCAGTGATCAGTGAGCAACACTCCATGTCGTCAGTGTAAGATGGGGCACAATGCAATACACTCATTAAGACCGTCCAGTGATCAGTATTGTGAGCAACTCTCCATGTCGGCAGTGTAAGATGGGGCACAATGCAATACACACATTAAGACTGTCGAGTGATCAGTATTGTGAGCAACACTCCATGTTGTCAGTGTAATATGGGGCACAATGCAATACACACATTAAGACGTCCAGTGATGAGTAATTGTACCTTGTGTGGCGTAGTAATACATGAGTAATTGTACCTTGTGTGGCGTAGTATTACATGAGTAACTGTACCTTGTGTGGCGTAGTAATACATGAGTAATTGTACCTTGTGTGGCGTAGTAATGCATGAGTAATTGTACCTTGTGTGGCGTAGTAATGCATGAGTAATCGTACCTTGTGTGGCGTAGTAATGCATGAGTAACTGTACCTTGTGTGGCGTAGTAATGCATGAGTAATTGTACCTTGTGTGGCGTAGTAATACATGAGTAATTGTACCTTGTGTGGCGTAGTAATGCATGAGTAACTGTACCTTGTGTGGCGTAGTAATGCATGAGTAATTGTACCTTGTGTGGCGTAGTAATGCATGAGTAACTGTACCTTGTGTGGCGTAGTAATGCATGAGTAATCGTACCTTGTGTGGCGTAGTAATACATGAGTAATTGTACCTTGTGTGGCGTAGTAATGCATGAGTAACTGTACCTTGTGTGGCGTAGTAATGCATGAGTAATTGTACCTTGTGTGGCGTAGTAATGCATGAGTAATCGTACCTTGTGTGGCGTAGTAATACATGAGTAATTGTACCTTGTGTGGCGTAGTAATGCATGAGTAATCGTACCTTGTGTGGCGTAGTAATACATGAGTAATTGTACCTTGTGTGGCGTAGTAATGCATGAGTAACTGTACCTTGTGTGGTGTAGTAATACATGAGTAATTGTACCTTGTGTGGTGTAGTAATACATGAGTAACTGTACCTTGTTTGGTGTAGTAATACATGAGTAATTGTACCTTGTGTGGCGTAGTATTACATGAGTAACTGTACCTTGTGTGGCGTAGTAATACATGAGTAACTGTACCTTGTGTGGTGTAGTAATGCATGAGTAATTGTACCTTGTGTGGTGTAGTAATACATGAGTAATTGTACCTTGTGTGGTGTAGTAATGCATGAGTAACTGTACCTTGTGTGGTGTAGTAATGCATGAGTAATTGTACCTTGTGTGGTGTAGTAATACATGAGTAACTGTACCTTGTGTGGTGTAGTAATGCATGAGTAACTGTACCTTGTGTGGCGTAGTAATGCATGAGTAATCGTACCTTGTGTGGCGTAGTAATACATGAGTAATTGTACCTTGTGTGGCATAGTAATACATGAGTAATTGTACCTTGTGTGGCATAGTAATACATGAGTAACTGTACCTTGTGTGGTGTAGTAATACATGAGTAATTGTACCTTGTGTGGCGTAGTAATACATGAGTAATTGTACCTTGTGTGGCGTAGTAATGCATGAGTAATCGTACCTTGTGTGGCGTAGTAATACATGAGTAATTGTACCTTGTGTGGTGTAGTAATACATGAGTAATTGTACCTTGTGTGGCGTAGTAATGCATGAGTAATTGTACCTTGTGTGGCGTAGTAATGCATGAGTAATCGTACCTTGTGTGGCGTAGTAATACATGAGTAATTGTACCTTGTGTGGCATAGTAATGCATGAGTAACTGTACCTTGTGTGGCGTAGTAATACATGAGTAACTGTACCTTGTGTGGCGTAGTAATACATGAGTAATTGTACCTTGTGTGGCGTAGTAATGCATGAGTAATCGTACCTTGTGTGGCGTAGTAATACATGAGTAATTGTACCTTGTGTGGCATAGTAATGCATGAGTAATTGTACCTTGTGTGGTGTAGTAATACATGAGTAATTGTACCTTGTGTGGTGTAGTAATACATGAGTAATTGTACCTTGTGTGGCGTAGTAATGCATGAGTAATCGAACCTTGTGTGGTGTAGTAATGCATGAGTAATCGTACCTTGTGTGGCGTAGTAATGCATGAGTAATCGTACCTTGTGTGGCGTAGTAATACATGAGTAATTGTACCTTGTGTGGCGTAGTAATACATGAGTAATTGTACCTTGTGTGGTGTAGTAATGCATGAGTAACTGTACCTTGTGTGGTGTAGTAATACATGAGTAATTGTACCTTGTGTGGCGTAGTAATGCATGAGTAACTGTACCTTGTGTGGCGTAGTAATGTATGAGTAATCGAACCTTGTGTGGTGTAGTAATGTATGAGTAATCGAACCTTGTGTGGTGTAGTAATGCATGAGTAACTGTACCTTGTGTGGTGTAGTAATGTATGAGTAACTGTACCTTGTGTGGTGTAGTAATACATGAGTAATTGTACCTTGTGTGGTGTAGTAATACATGAGTAATTGTACCTTGTGTGGTGTAGTAATACATGAGTAATTGTACCTTGTGTGGCGTAGTAATGCATGAGTAACTGTACCTTGTGTGGCGTAGTAATGTATGAGTAATCGAACCTTGTGTGGTGTAGTAATGCATGAGTAACTGTACCTTGTGTGGTGTAGTAATGTATGAGTAATTGAACCTTGTGTGGTGTAGTAATACATGAGTAATTGTACCTTGTGTGGTGTAGTAATACATGAGTAATTGTACCTTGTGTGGTGTAGTAATGCATGAGTAACTGTACCTTGTTTGGTGTAGTAATGCATGAGTAATCGTACCTTGTGTGGCGTAGTAATACATGAGTAACTGTACCTTGTGTGGCGTAGTAATACATGAGTAATTGTACCTTGTGTGGCGTAGTAATGCATGAGTAATCGTACCTTGTGTGGCGTAGTAATACATGAGTAATTGTACCTTGTGTGGCGTAGTAATGCATGAGTAATTGTACCTTGTGTGGTGTAGTAATGCATGAGTAATCGAACCTTGTGTGGTGTAGTAATGCATGAGTAACTGTACCTTGTTTGGTGTAGTAATACATGAGTAATTGTACCTTGTGTGGCGTAGTAATACATGAGTAACTGTACCTTGTGTGGCGTAGTAATGCATGAGTAATTGTACCTTGTGTGGTGTAGTAATGCATGAGTAATCGAACCTTGTGTGGTGTAGTAATGCATGAGTAACTGTACCTTGTTTGGTGTAGTAATACATGAGTAATTGTACCTTGTGTGGCGTAGTAATACATGAGTAACTGTAAATTGTGTTGTGTAGTAATACATGAGTAATCGTACCCTGTGTGGTGTAGTAATGCATGAGTAATCGTACCTTGTGTGGTGTAGTAATGCATGAGTAACTGTACCTTGTGTGGCGTAGTAATGCATGAGTAATTGTACCTTGTGTCGCGTAGTAATGCATGGGTAACTGTACCTTGTGTGGTGTAGTAATACATGAGTAATCGTACCTTGTGTGGCGTAGTAATACATGAGTAATCGTACCTTGTGTGGCGTAGTAATACATGAGTAATTGTACCTTGTGTGGCGTAGTAATACATGAGTAATTGTACCTTGTGTCGCGTAGTAATGCATGAGTAATTGTACCTTGTGTGGTGTAGTAATACATGAGTAATTGTACCTTGTGTGGCGTAGTAATACATGAGTAATCGTACCTTGTGTGGCGTAGTAATACATGAGTA